>NW_028167456.1:1800000-2210000 GCF_963513975.1 Fringilla coelebs | reverse complement strand
GTGCTTCATGCTCTATTTGTTTCAATATGATTGATGTCATATTCTACATGTGCGGTTTTATTTGGGATGTGAACGCAGCAATGATCAACCTGTCCCTTTTTAAAACCACGTCCTCCATGCTCTTTCAGGAGTAACAAATCTAAAGCTAATCGATTTTGTAAAGTCATTTTTGTGGTGGCTTGTAATTGTACATTTAATTCTTTAAATCCTTCCCGGGTGACTCTTGCCAGTCTATCTACCTGACCTGTAAGTTTGTACAGCATCTCTCTACTCTGATAGTTTGCTATAGGACCAAGCAAAGACTCCAGGGCCCACCCAATTTTCACTCCACTAGAGGGTTCTTGCGAAGTGTCATCTGGTGTTTCATTGTCTAGGACTTCTCGTCTTGCTCTTATCTGCAGAAGTTCATATTTTCCATTAAATGGGGACTTTTTCCAAGTTGGACATAAGGTTGGGAGGCCCAAAGTAATTTCCTTTACTTTCCCGTCTACAGGCAGATGTGTTGTCCAGGTACCATTGCTTATTGCCCATACAAATTGTCCTGGGCTTCGGATTGTACTCCTGGTACATCCTACAACTACTTTATAATTCTTTTTGCCTTGTTTATGTTTGATCCCTCTGCAAGCACAACCAATTTGTAGGGCTATTGCCAGGGGTGGTATCTGTTTTATCTCTGCATCATCAGAAGTGCAGTCATAGGTTTTATTACACGCCCACTAACTTACTTTGTCTGCCCTTGTTCTGCTGCTGGTGGCAGTGTACGTTACTGCTGGGTCTGTTTCATTCTCGGAGCCTTCCCACTTAATACACCAAGGGGTGTTTGCCATATATTGGAATCTTTGAAGAATACTCACAGACCACGCACTGTCCCAAGGCTCTACCTGATCTTTCTGATCCTTGGCCTCACACTTCCACACCAGAGTGGTTTCCGTAACATTTTCCATAATCTTTTTATAGTGTGGTAAATAGCATTGCCATTGTGTGATGCCTCCTGATTCTCTCATAGGGGTTCCTAGTATGCCATCACTTAGAATACAGTCTTTCTGGCTCAGGGGTCTCATCCATGTTCCTATTTTCTCCCAAGTTTCCTTGACCACTTGCCTCGATTCAGGTACCTGTTTACATGCAATTGTTTTGTTCTTGTGTATTTTGGGTAGTTTTGATGTTATGATTCCCCAATTTACTGGGTCTCCTGCTGCCTTTGGTATTGACAGACAGGCAGTTATTCTACTGGTGTTTTCCATTTTGGCAAAGTCTTTGACTAATCCAATCATTACATTCTCAGCCCGAACTGCATTAGAAACTTTTATCACTTGTGTTTCTGCTTGTACCTCTCTCTTCATTTTAGAATGAAGAGTAGTTAGTTGATCATTTTGCGTTCCACATCCCAAAGACATTAATGACCATAACTTTAGCACAATTACTGATAGCATTCTTAAAGCAATTAAACAGTCTTATCTGCAGCCTTGTTGGTTCCACAGTTTACACAGTCCGTGATCCAGGATGGACATTCTTCACTCGGGTATAGTGAATCCAGGGGTCCACACCAGCTACTTTGACTGCTGCAAAGGTAGTCAGTAGTACCTGATAGGGTCCATTCCACTTTTCTTTCAGTGGTTCTTCGTTCCAGTTTTTAATGTACACTTCGTCTCCTGGATGTATGTTATGAACTGGGTTCTCAAGAGTCAGTGGTCTATTCCACACGAGGATGCTCCGGAGCCAAGCTAAAGTTTTCCTGAGAGACAGAACATAATTATATACTTCCTGCTTTCCTGTGACGTGTACATTAGGATTAGGCTCAGGACACTCATATGATTTCCCATACAATATCTCATAAGGACTGACTGACATCCCACTGCTAGGCTGTATCCGAATCCTCAACAGTGCTATTGGCAAAGCTTGGGGCCACTGCAATTTGGCTTCTTGACATATTTTACTGATTTGCCTCTTTAGTGTCTGATTCATCCTCTCTACCTGTCCACTTGACTGGGGTCTCCACGGTGTGTGGAGGTCCCAAGTTATCCCCAGCAATCTACTTACCTCTCTTACTACTGTAGCTATAAAATGGGGCCCCCTATCTGATGATACCCCGAGGGGCACCCCGAATCTGGGAATAATCTCCTGTAGTAACCACTTAACTGTTTCCTTTGCTTGGTTTGTACGACAGGGAAGGGCTTCTGGCCACCCAGAGAAATATGTCAACCCCCACTAGCAGGTATTTGTATCCTCGAGTTCTTGGCAACTCTACAAAATCTACCTGCCAATAATCTCCTGGCTCTATTCCTATCCAAATTCTTCCTAGCTGTGCCTGTCGCCTGGCCACTGGGTTGTTTTTCAAGCAGACATCACATTTTGACATTACTGATTTTGCCATTGTTAACATCCGTACTGAAATTAAACACTGCTTTAGCAATTTTACCAATGCCTCTGCACCCCAATGACATTCGTTATGTTTAATTTGTAGAACTTCTCTCGTTATCAAGGGGGGTACCACTATTTGTCCTTGTGCAGTCACATACCATCCCTCTGGATTCTTCTTCTGTGCATTTAGCAAACGTGCCAGTCTCTCATCTTCTACTGAATATTTTGGTTTTGGAGGCAAATTGAATTGGGATACATTAAGCTTTAAAGGTATCAATGCCATTGTTGTTTGCACCTCTCGAGCAACCTGTCAGGCTGCCCAGTCTGCCTTTCAATTTCCCTCACAGATTTTGGAGTTTCCTGATTGGTGTGCTTTACAGTGTGTAATTGCCACTTGTTCAGGTTTTTGTACTGCTTTTATCAATTGCAGGACTGCATCCTGATGTTTAATGTGCATACCCGGAGAAGATAATAATCCTCTCTCTTTCCACAGTGCTCCGTGTACATGCACCACTCCAACAGCATATTTTGAGTCAGTCCAAATATTTACTTTTTTCCCTTCACTTAATTCTAGTGCCTTGGTTAAAGCAACCAGTTCTGCCTTCTGGGCAGATGTATTTGGTGGTAATGCCTTTGCCTCCACTACTGTATTGACTGTATTGTTACCGCATATCCAGCGTATCTGGTTCCGTTTTCCACAAAGCTGCTCCCATCTGTAAATAGCTCCCACTCTGGCTGCTCTAGCGGGACGTCTTTCTGGTCTTCTCTTACTGAATAGGTGTACTCTATGACTTCTACACAGTCGTGCTCTAACGGGCCTTCTTCAGTTGTGGTACCTAGGAACAAAGCTGGATTCAAAAGGTTAGTTGTTTTTAATGTGACATCATCCTGCTCAGTCAGGACTATCTGGAATTTCATCATCCCGCTTGGGGATAGCCAATGGCCCCCCTTCTGTTCTAGGACAGTGGTTACCATGTGTGGTACATAGACATCTATGTGCCTTCCCATAGTAAGCTTCCTGGCTTCTTGTATCAGTATCACAGTGGCTGCGACTGCCCGCAGACATGGAGGCCACCTGTTGCCTTAGCACGAATTCTACGGTTGTTATAGCACAAGGGATTTTACATCTCCAGGGCCTCATACGTCCTTGAAGTTCTTTGCAATGCAGCTCCTATATGCGCTGCCTGTCCCTGGTCCTTGCAGCAGTTATCTGACTCCTCATCTTCACAGCCAAGATATCCATCTCTCTTCTCAGCACAACCAACAAACACCATCTCTCCTCACAGCTAGCCAGCAAACTGCAGCTCTCTCCTCAGAGCTAGCCAGCAAACTGCAGCTCTCCTCACATCTAGTTAGCAAACTGCAGATCTTTCCTCCACACAGCTAGCCAACCTGCTCTTTTGTAGCACTTACTCTTATTGGATACAGGTATGGCTTGTTAAGAGCTGGGCCTGTTTCTAATCTCTAGTAATTAGTTGGTTCTGTAGCAACTCCTCAGCTGTGAGATTATCTGCTGCACTATTTTCCTACATTCCATCTCCCCACAGCCACCCGGCACTTATGTTGTCAAGTTGTTTGGAAAAGTAGCCCACCGGCCTTTTCCAACTTCCCAGACATTGGGTCAGGACTCCTAGTGCTAGGCGCAGCCTCTCATGTACAAACAGCGGAAAATCTTTAGACAGATCGGGTAACCCTAATGCTGGAGCAGTTGTCAGTGCTTTCTTTAATTTTTGGAAGGCTTCTTTCTGTGGCTTGCCCCAGGTGAATGGCTGCGTCTTCTGAGCTTCATACAGGGGTTTAGCAATCAGTCCATAGTCCATGATCCACAGGCGACACCATCCTGCCAACCCGAGGAAGACTCGCAGCTCATGTAGATTCTGGGGCTCTGGAATAGCCCAAATAGCTTGGATACGGTTAGTACCTAGTTTTCGTTGCCCTTGTGAAATTTCACATCCCAGGTAGATCACAGTCTGTTGGGCAATTCGTGCCTTTCCTCTGGATACTTTATAACCTCCCATTCCCAGTGAATTTAAAATCTCAATTGTTACCTTTATGCAGGTTGCTTTTTCTTCTGTAGCTATTAGTATATCATCAACATACTGCAGCAACAGGTATTGATCTCTTGTTACTTGCCCATTTTCGGTCCAAATCTCCAGCTCCTTTGCCAGTTGGTTTCCCAATAGGGTCAGCAAGTTCTTGTAGTCTTGTGGAAGTCGTGTCCGGGTGAGCTGGGTTTTCCTTCCGTTCCCTGGGTTTTCCCACTCAAAGGCAAACAGTTTCCTACTTTCTTTGTCAAGGGCTATGCAGAAAAAGGCATCTTTTAGATCAATCACAGTAAACCATTTATATATCTCCTTTACGGATGTCAGCAATGTGTAGGGGTTTGTTACCACTGGATAAATGTCCTTTGTTATTTTGTTTATTGCTCTCAAATCCTGCACTAATCTATAGTCACCATTTGGTTTCTTTACTGGAAATATTGGTGTTTTAAATTCTGATTCACATTCTTCTAAAATTCAGTATTTCAAGAATATCTCAGTAATCTTTACTATTCCTTGCCGTGCTTCTGGTTTTATGGGATACTGTTTGACTTGTACAGCCCTTGCCCCTTCTTTTAACTCTACATGCACTGGTTGTGCCAATTTAGATTTCCCCGGTGTATCTGTCTCCCATACAGAGGGAATCACTGCATCTTCTACCTGCCTAGGGATAGAGGGAACAGGTTTTTCTTTGATCATTAAAATCTGTCCCGTCTTTGATTCAGGTATTTTCATTATAAGCTCTCCATTTTCAAAGGTTATTACCGCATCAAGTTTCCCTAACAAATCTCTCCCTAAGAGCGGAATTGGACACTCAGGTACATATAAAAACTCATGTGATAAAACCTTGTTTCCAAAACACAAATCTAGGGGTTGCAAGAATGACCGTTCTTCCTCTTTCCCTGTAGCCCCAACTATTGTTGTTTCCTTGTCCCCAATTTGTCCTTGCAAATTATTTAATACAGAGTAAGTAGCTCCCGTATCTATTAGAAATTTGACCTCCTTATGCCCTCACAGGCTCTTGAACCTGTTTCCCCGGTTCCGTGTCTAGTCAGCTGGTATACTCCCCCAAAACCATCTCCTTGGTAGCCTGCTGGAACTGATTGCCCTGGCGAAACAAGTCTGGACAATCTCGCTTCCAGTGCCCCTCCTGCTTGCAATATGCACATTGATTTAGGCTTAACCCCTGCGTAACTGGTCTCCTACCTCGGCTATTCCTGTTACATCCCCTGGAATTTGGGTTCCCCTTTCCTTGTATTACTGCCAAAAGATTCTGCTGCTGCCTTTAACTAGCTTCTCTTTCGCGATTGTTATATACCTTCCAGGCTACCTCAAGTAGCTTATCCAAATCCCTTAATTCGTCCCCTTCTAATTTTTGCAGTTTCCTCCTGATATCGTCCTGTGACTGACCCAAGAATATGAGAGCGAGCTGAACCTTTGCTTGTTCTGTGTCCATTTGGAGATCTGTATATTTCCTTGCTACCTCCTTAAGCCTCTCCAAAAATGCAGTAGGAGATTCTTTCTTTTCCTGCCGAACCTCATATAATTTAGACCAATTTATAGTTTTGGGCACAGCATTCTGAACTCCTATTTGGATCCACTCCTGATATTTCTATAATTTCCTCATGTCGCAAAATAAATTAGGGTCCCAATTTGGATCCTCAGTTGGGAAATTTTCATCTAAATTTCCTGTTACAAGCCTGTTTCTGATATCCTCTCTTGCCCTTTCTTTGGCCACCTTGAGTATCATCTCTTTCTCGGTAGAATCCATCAAGGTATCTAATATTACTTGTATGTCATCCCAGTCAAAATTCTGAGATTTTATAACCATTTTTACTACTCGTGCCATTTTATCAGGATTTTCTCTATAAGTTCCGGCTGATTGTTTCCAAATAACTAAATCTGCAGGAGAAAAAGGCACCTTTACAAATACTGGCCCTTCCACTCCTACACCATGTCGTAAGGGGGCAATCACAGTCTGTTTTTATCTGCCTATATCTTTTCTATTCACAACTGGGGTAAGCTTTGACCGGCTTCGGGTTCTATGGGCCACTGGGATTGCTGATTTATTACCATTGTTATCTTTTTCACTTGCATCCCTCCCCTTCCTTTCTATCACAGTTAGGTTTTGCTCATCTTCTGAGGAAGAGGAGTCAGGTGACGATGGGAGAGGAGGATAAAGAGGGAAAGGTGTACTAGATGAGACAGGTTCAGGATCAGGTGAGGTGGGAGCAGGCAGTGGGATAGGGACAGATGAAGCAGGCGGGATAGGGTTAGGTTCTCTTGGTCTTATTGGAGCTACCTGTAAATCAGTATCTGCATCATTTTCCCTATTCAGGCTTTCTTTCAAAGCCAAGTGTTCTAGACAATGTTTCTCACAAAACCCACACTTATCACTTGCAGATGCTTTAACCACCATTAATCCACATTCATCCTGCCATTCTGCCTTTTCCCGTAAATAGAAAAACATCAACATACGGAACCTCATCCCATTTTCCTTCTTGCTTACAAAACGACATTAACTGTGAAATGGTGTTATATTGCAAAGTCCCATACTTTGGCCATTTTTCACCATTCTCCAAGACATATTCTGGCCACCATGTATTACAATAATCAATCAAATTAGCTTTACGTAATTCTTCCCCAAAATTACCCTGTTTCCAATGTGCTAATAAACACCCCAAAGGAGAAGTTTGCGGAATAGAGGCATTGCTGCCCAACATCCCTTTGAGCCTCTCCATCCAAAAATACACCACAAATGCCGAACCTGCAACGCTTTCACGATGCCTTATGGAATGGCGCCTAGGCAATACTACCAGGAACTCCTTAGCCCAACCAAGCGTAGTTTTCACCGCGTCTTATTGGCAGGCAACCAAACCAAAGTAAAAGCACCTTACCTTTCTCCCGGGGACGTTGTGAGTGGCGGAGGCAGTTGCAGCCAATGGGCTTGGGCTCCCTGAGAATCCCTCGGTGCCGGCTGGAGCGTGATCGAGTCGCGAACTCGCTCAGCAGCACTCAGAGGGTCCCATCTGGGTCGCCAAAATGTTAGCGTTCAGGAACACATAATCACGAGAATGATTATATGCAGGTGCTTTTATTGAAGAGCTCTGGGTGTCAGGGGTACAAACCCAAATCTGACTCCGACCATATAGTCGAGATGAACATGTTGTTATATTCTATTGTCATATAACTTTCATGTTAATTATTAAACTTATATTGTTCTGTTGTATACATAGATTTCAGCTAAGCAAAGCCCCCCTTAAATTTCCAGCATAGTTTCTCATGATTCTTCTTATGGTTATATAATAATTATATTTAATTACTAAACAATCATCACATCTAACAATTATATCATTTCTCATACTGCTTATGCAAGTGCAGTTGATCTGGGAAAACACAAAGCCTAACATTTTCAGATTCTATCTTAAACATTTTCCAGGGCTCCACTATCAGGGAGACTTGAAAAGCTGCCAGAGGGAGCAATGATCCTAGCTTCCCCAGAGAAGTGCTTCCCTTGCCACCGCATTGCCATGTGGCCTCAAAGGCTCACAGCAACAAGCATGTGTGGCTTGGGAGGCCAAGCAATTCTTGGGAGAATCAAACCCGGGCCACAGGCTGTTTACTTGTTCTGGATGGTAAAAATCTTCCTTTACGAGTATACCACAGCAGGGCAGCACTGGTCTTGGTTTGGAAGATGGGCGAGTATGGTCTGAGCCCAGTGCCTATGGTGATGGTCTCTTCTTGCTGAATTCTCTTGATGAATTTGCAGACAAACTGTAGGAGAGGGGCAAGAAGCCAGGGATGTTGCATGGACTGCTGCACACACAGTGCTCAGCTGAGCAGGGACAGCAGGCCCAACCCAGCTGGGAGTAACTGCAGGTACCTGCGCTGTACTGCAGAAGCGGCCACGGCTGGATTCCTGCTCTTGTGCGCGCTCCAGGCTGCATCTGGCAAAGATAGAGCACAGGCAGAGCTGAGGGACTGCGGGTGAGGCTGTAGAACAGAGCCCAGCCCTGCGCTTCCCAGGCAGGGAGAGCCCCGGGATGCCCCCGGGGGATGGAGCAAGGCCACTGCGGGGTGTCTACCCGGCCCCTCTTCCGTCCTGTCCATGTCCCCTCTTCCGGCATGTCCCCAGGGGATGGCATGGCATGGCATGGCATGGCATGGCATGGCATGGCATGGCATGGCATGGCATGGCATGGCATGGCATGGCATGGCATGGCATGGCATGGCATGGCATGGTGTCAAGCCAGCTGCTGGCACCAGTCCTGCAGCCCAGCTCTGCCACTCAACCTCCTGCAGTGGACGGAATGGAACCACCTCTTCAGTCTCCTGTGCTGGGGCAGCTCCAGGGCCTTTTTTCTCCTCGGGGCATGGGGTCAGGTCCCCCTCTCTGCTTCCCCCATGGGGTTTTTGTCGGGCTGGCTGCCCCAGCTCCAGCCCCAGCCCAGGCCACAGTTGGTGTTGAAGGCTGTAGGCAGGGCTGGGAGCTGGCCCCCTCACACCCCCACCTAAATCAGCTGGGCTCCAGCATCAATCCCATCCCAGCTGCAACAGGGGCCCCATCCTGCCCTCTCGCCCCACACTGCGCTCTCTTCCTCACAAGCAAAGGAAGCGCTGTCCGCACTTTCCCCTAGAGCAGAGCAAAGTGCTGAATGAGGAGCCTGCCAGCACCAAGCAGAGCCAGCCCCGGGGGAGAGCAGAGCAGGACATGAGGAAGCAGAAATGCAGCCCCTGCAGGGCAGCACTGCTCCCCGGGCACTCGGGATAGGGAGCGGTAGTGGCGGGGCCGCGCCCAGCACGGTGCCCTCATCCCCAGGGCTGCTCCTGCTTTCTTGTCCTCTTCCAGGTGAAAATCAGAGACTGCCGATAGGTGGGTTAAAATGAAAGAATGAAAACACTTTTTCTGCCAAGTTTGGATGCCAGTCCAATACAGCAGCTCAGCTCTCAGCTGTCTGCCTGCTCCCTGCCAATCCAGCACTTACAGCCTGGAGCAAAGACCCTCTCTGCAAAGAAACCGCTGGCTGCTTTACTTCTCCCGCTGCTCATTGACACAGCTAGAAAAGCCAACTAGCTTGGAGTCTGTCAGAACAGGTCAACTTTGCCATGTGAAGCCAAGACACAGAGTCCTGACCCCTGCACAATGTCCCAGGAATCACCTTTGTTGCTGCTGTGGATTGTCAGTGCTGAGGGGGAAATACTGGGGGAGCACATGCCCTGTGTCTAGAACCCATGGCTGACCAAAGCACTGTGCTCTGAAATCTTGCATTTGCAGGTTTCTGGTGTCTCCAGCATTGCTTTCAAAGCAAAACAAGGAGGAGGCAAACTGTGTGTAGCTAATGATCCTGTAGAGTATTGAAAACTTGCTAATTCCTCAGTCTTTGAGGTAAGATCAGTTTGGAAAGACTGTGAGGTAGAATGAGTGCAACACAGAAAAGGGGAGCATATAAGGAAAGGAATAAATTGTAGATGTGAACATCTTAGCTTCTTTCTTTTCATTTTCGTTGCACTTCTGAAAAAGCTGTTCTGCTTTTCCAGGAATCTTCTGCACAGCGATGTTTACTCTTCTCAAGAACCTTTCCTGGAGAACAAGACCGAGCTCCTGTCACAAGATGTGCCACCAGCTGCAGCTTCTCTTGGCTTTCCACACTGTGCCTGCAGTAGGACTCTTGCAGCCAAGCAGGACAAAGGTTTGGAGAACCTGACAACTTGTCCTTTCTTTACCTGGTGGACTGGGGAGGTGTGTCCTGGGTGAGGTTTCATTGTTACTGTTCTAGGCTAAGAAAACAGGAGGTGGTACCAGGAAGTGTTAGGGAATAAAGCCTGGCTGAATGCAGAGAAAGAATCTCCAGAGCCCGCAGCCACAAGTGGAGAGTTGTGTGATAATCATTCCAACCTGTCATTGGAAATCTTGAAAATTATCTGGAATGAGAAAGTGCTCTAACAGAGGAAGTTTCTTAGTTCAGTGTAGGTGATTCCACATCTGGTGCCTTGGTGCATAAATCAAGAGCACAATCAGTTCATGAGAAGCACCAGAACAAGCTGGAACTCTCAGAGTAGGTGACAGAAAGAATCTGAAAAGGAGAAATGCAGGGAATGACTTGGTGAACCTTGCCTGGAAGAAGGGTGATTTTTTCTAATAATCACTAATCCATTCCCTTGGCTTTCGGCTTTCTTAGCAAGGCCATTTGCATCCCAGATTCACCATGAAGTGAGAAGCCTGAGCTTGTGGAAGTGCCTGAAAGATGCCCTGTTCCTCTGCAGGGAGACTCAGGCTGGAACAGGAGCTGCAACCCTCTCTGGGGAAGCCTCCTCCAAACTGGAATTTGTGCCGTGCTGGGAGAGGAGGAGCAGGGGGAGAAGGCTGGTGCTGTGTGGCCAGAGCAGGAGGTTTGGGCCGCAGGACATTCCGTCTGCACCGCTGCCCCGCAATGGGCGGCCGTGCCCGGGGCTCTGGGCCTGGCCCCGTGTGCACTGAGCTCCCTGGGCTGGGCTCAGGTTCCTGCTGGGACTGGGCAGAGCCTGGGCTCAAACTGGGCTAAGCAGCAGTGCAAAATGCCTCTGGGCATCTGCATTTCCTGCTGCTGGGAAGGATCAATGAAGTGAGTCAAGAAATTCTGGTTTCTGTTTCTCCTGGTGGATTTTTAAATTTAATTCCACACTGCAGAGACAATTTCTGTGATGGCTCTGTCAGTTTATACTATTTCAACAGTGCCAGCAGCAGGGCTGTGTTTGAGTGCTGAATATGTGGCCTGTGTGGCTTTAATTCCCCTCACCTTAGTGCTCAGGGGCTGGTGGGCATTCCAGTCAGTATCTGCTGATCTTTATGCCTGTGACAAAATACTGACTCCACTGTCATGAAAGCAGCGTGGGTAGCACCACCTGAAAGATGCACTTGCATTTTGGTGGATAAAATTCAGGTGGCAAGCAGAAGAGAGCCAAGAGCAGCCATGATCTCCAATTTGCAAGGCAAAGGCAGCAGCAGCCTCCTGCTGTCAGCTCAGGGTGAGTCCAACAGAGCTGAAAAGAGCGCTGGAACCCGATCCTATCTTCCCCTAGGACAGCACAGGCGGGCCCTGAGGAGTCAGGGCTGTGTGTGGGTGCGTGTTGCTCCAGTCCCGAATTCAGCTGGAAAAAGCCCTCGGGAGCCGAGGCAGGAGCAGGCGGCAAGGGGCCGGCGCTGCTGCTGCTCCTGGCCGGGAGCCCCGGCTGGGCCGGGCCGGCGCCCCCTGCGCTGCGGCTGCTGCTGCTGCCAGAGCCGGGCGGGACTCGGGCACAGGGAACGGACACGGGGGGACAGCAAAGGCCTGGCGGCTGCAGGGATGGTGGCGCTCGGGCCAGCGCCAGCACAGAGCTTCAGCCCGCAATGAACCCCAAGGGAAACGCCGGGGAAAGGCTCCATTTCAGCCTTTCTTTACTTGTTGCTGGGAAGGGTTTGAAATGAAAGGAGAACATGCAGGGCTCGACTCCTCGTCCTTTGGGAGGAGCCCCACGGCTGGGGCTGTGAGGGGCCATGAGGGGCAGAGACAGGCTGTGAGGGTCCCTGGGGAAGTGTGAGGGGCAATGAGGGGCCATGAGCTGTGAGAGGCTTTGAGGGGCTGTGAGGGGCCATGGGGAACTGTGAGAGGCTGTGAGGGACTGTGAGGGGCTGTGAGCTGTGAGAGGCTGTGAGGGGCCATGAGCTGTGAGGTGTCACTCTTGCGCTGAGAATGACACAGGAACCGGCAGGAGGCAGTAGTGTAGAAAGAGTAAAAGAAGGTTTCATTCAAGAGAACCATGTGGTTTTTGTAGAGTGATACAATATGTTCTATTTGACTGGCTAGTTATCAGAAACACCTTCTTCATACACCATCCTTGAGAAGAACAGAAAGTCAAAGTAGAAAAACACCACCTGCAGATTGTTTATATTTAAGAAATTCTCACATCCTTACAACTCCCTAAAAATTCTCACAAGCTGCTGTGAGAAACGCTTGCTGTTTCTCTCTCTCTGACCCATGGCTTCCACAGTGAGGGGCTGTGAGGGGTCTTAGGAAACTGCAGGGCCATGAGCTGTGGGAGGCTGTGAGGGGTCCATGAGGGGGAAATGGGGAACTGTGAGGGAGCCATGAAGGGCTGTGAGGGGCCATGAGGGGCCATAAGGGTCTGTGAGGAGCTGTGGGAGGCCAGGCACGTCATGGAACCAAGGGTCCATTGTGACGCTGCGGAACCAAGGAGATCATTGTTGACAGTACAGAACCTCATGGAACCAAGGGGCCATTGTGGCACAGCAAGGCCTTGTGGAACCAAAGGGACCATGGTGACACTATGGAACCTCATGGTACCACAGGTCCATTGTTACACAGCCACCACAGTAGGGCTGCAGAACCAGGGAGATCATTGTGACACTGCACAACCTCATGGAATCAAGGCATCCATGTTACACTACTGAACCTCATGGAGCAAAGGGTCCATTGGGACCCTGTGGAACCAAGGAGACTGTTGTTGGCAGTAGGAAAGCTCATGGAACCAAAAGTCCATTGTGACATTGTGGGGCCTCATGGAACCATGGAGAACATGAGGACACTTCAGGACCCATTGGAACCAAGGGGCCATTGTGACACTGCAGGGCCTTGTATAACCAACCATGGCAGGGCCTCATGGACTCAAGGGGATCACAGTGACGCTGTGGGGCTCCATAAGAGGCCGTGGGGCTCTATAAGGGGCTGTGGGACTCCATGAGACCACAGATCCATTCTGAGAGTGGAATCAAGGATACCATTGTTACACTACAGAACAAAGGAGGCCATTGTGAACCAGCGGGGAAACCCAGTGAGACTATTGTGACACTTCAAGGGCCATTGTGGAACAGCAGGGCCTCGTGGAAGCAATGAGACCCTTGTGACATCCCAGGGCCTCCTGGGAGCAAGGAGCAATTGTGATGCTGTAGGGTTCCAAGGATGGAAGAACATGGAACAGCTCTGGGTGTCTGGGCCTCCTGGAGACTGCCTGAACTTGTCCAGCTGGTCATGGCATGTTGAGAGTCACTTCTCATCAGCCCCTGAAACCCTGGAGCTCCGTGAATTCCTTCCTGTGGGAAAGAACTCTCCTTTACTTCCAGGGGTTCATGGCTGAAACTGGGATTCCTCCTCCAAATTTGATGATATCCAAGGATTATTCCCATGTGCAACCTGCCAGGACAGACAGCTCTGTCTGGCCTTGGCCTCTTGAGGCCACCACTCATCTGCCTTCAAAACACTGAGGGGCTGTGCTTTTCTTCCCATGGAAAAAACATTATACGAGTCCAGGCATCCATGGCCAAAATTGAGAATCTGCCTCCAAAATTCCTTATATCCAAGGGTAGTTCCCAGACAAAAGCTGCCATGGCTGTCTAGGTTCCCATGGTTTCCCTGGTGGCCCTGCTGTTGCTGTAGGGCCTGAGTGCTCTCAGGGCCAGGCTCAGTCCTGAGGGTGGCACTGCTGGGGCTGCAGCAGGGACAGGCCATGGGCACTGCTGGGGCAGTGCTGACGCCTCAGGCCAGGCCCTAGGAGCTCCAGGCTCCTTGGCCAGGCTCTCTCAAGAACACAGCCAGGCCAATGCTCAGCACAGAAAAGCCCTGTGAGCAGCCCCAGGCTGTCCATGGGCAGGGTGGGGGCAAACAGCATGGCTGGTGCTCTGCAAGGGCCCTGGAGGGGAAGGAGCAGCAGAGCAGGGGCTGATCCATCCCCGCTGCGCTGGACACCCCAGGGCAGCGTCCCTGAGCGTCCTCATGGAGCTGCCAACAACATCCCCCCTCTGCAGCCCTGGCCTCTCCCCCAGCTCACACAGGTGCCCCATCCTTGCAGGCACAGACACGGCAGCACTGGCTCAGCAGCCCCTGTTTGCATTGCACAGAGCAGGCGGGAGCACCCCCATGCTGTTGGTGTGGGGACACAAACCTGAGGGAGCACAAATGCCATCAGCCCCTGGGGCCAGGAAGGGCTGGGGGAATGGCAGGGAAACCACTCAGCTTTGTCCTGGCCTCTGCAATCAGCCAGAAATTTTGTTCCCATGAGCTGGGACTTTCCTGTCCCACTGCAGGTAATGTTGCTCAGAGCCAGTGCTGCCTGACAGCCACCCCCAAACTGCCCTGAGCATTTCCTTTGCTTCACCTTGATTTCTTTACTCTTTCTGCTACAAATTTCTTCCTATCGCCCACCCTGTTCCCTCCCCTGCAAACAGCCCATCCCTGTTTGCCCTTTCCTCTCTGGCCCCACTCCCCATTGCAGTTCCTGACTTGGCACCATGGGAACGTCCCTTGGGGAGCAGGATCATCCTACAAGTGCTGCAGGAATTGTCTGTAGGCTCCTGCAGTGCCTGGTGCTGCTCCCTTGGCAGAGGCACCACAGGCCAGGGGGCACATCTGGGCTGCTGTGTCTGGCTGTGGGGCTCCCTGTTCTGGGCAATGAGGAGGAGCTGCAGAGGCTCTGCAGGACTGACAGGATGGGCTTTGGGCCTGGCAGGAGAAGCTGAGGGACCTGGGCTGCTGGAGCCTATGAAGAGGAGGCCCAGGGCTCATCCTGCAACTGCTGCAAGGGTGGTTTCAGAGAATCACAGAATCAGCAAGGCTGGAAAAGTCCTTGGAGATGATCAAGTCCAACCTGTGCCCTGACACTGCCCTGTCTCCCCTGAACCTTCTCTTTTCCAGGATAAACAACTGCAGGTCCTTCAGCCACCCCTCACAGAATACTGTGTGTTTTGTGGATAAAAAGACCAGAGAACAGTTAAAAATTCTAGGGATTTATGTCTATCATATAGATTGGTCAGGGGAATATGTGAGCTCCTGTGAAATCCTTTTACAAAGCCTTATCATTCCTCATATTTAACTTGAAAGGATTTCCTGTTTTTACCAGGTGTTCATTTCAGAGAATCCCAGAACCAATTTGGTTGTAAGAGATCTCTGAGATCATTGCATCAAGCTTTGGCCCAAACACCACCTTGTCAACCAGACCAGAGCACCGAGTGTCATGTCCAGCTGGTCCTTGAACACCTTCAGAGAGGGTGGCTCCACCACCTCCCTGGACAGTGACTTCCAATTTCTGTCTGTGAAGAAATTCCTCCTGATGTGCAACTTCACCGCTCTGGCACAGCTTAGGCCTGTGTCCTCTTGTCCTGTCACTGGTTGTCTGTGAGGAGAGCCTGATCCCCATCTTACTGCAGCCTCCTGTCAGGGTGCTGTAGAGAGGGACAACGTTCCCCTAGGCCTCCTTTGCTCAGGACTGAGCCCTCCCCAGTTCCCTTAGCTCTCACAACCATTTCTCATCAGACTAATTCTCTAGACTCTTAATCAACTTCCTTTCTCTTCTCTGGACTTGCTCCAGCACCTCAGTGTTCTTCTTTGGATGATGCCAAGCTGGTCAGCAGTCAAGCACTCCCAAAGCAAGTGCAGCCTCTGTGTGTTTGCCTGTTTGTCACTCCCCCTGCTGCTCTGGGATAATGCAGCACATCTGGATTCCTTGCCTCCTGCCCTCATCTGATGTGCCACATCTGGATTCCTTGCATACAATCACTGTCCAACAGGCTATGTCTGGCTTCCCAGCGTGTGATTCCTAGATAGCAAGTCACTTCTGGATTTCCTACAGGTGATTCTTAGATAACATGGCATATCTGGATTCCTTACATTCAATTCCTAGACGATATGGCACATACACTCTCTGGCCAAGGCTGGGGCTGGATCATAACTTTTCCTTTACAGTTTAATGGATTTTTTTTTTTTTTTTTCCCTGGAGAAAATGAAGCTTTGACCTGAATTCCTGGCTGCCTCACAACATCTGTCTTCTACCTCAGCTTTGGCTGCTCTTGGCTGGGAGCCTGGCTGGAAAACAAAGATCCTCTCTCCCCCCACCCCCTGGGCTTTGGGACTGCTGGTGGTGGCCATGCCGCCCCTCGCCAATCAGTGCTTGCAATAATATTTTTTGGCGGATCTGCTGGAGGACAGGAAGGCTGCAGAGGGCCCTGGACAGGCTGGATCCATGGGCTGAGACCATTGGCATGAGGTTAAACACGACCAAGAGCCAGGTCAGACACTTTGGCCACACTAACCCTCTGCAGCTCCCAGCTGTGCAAAGAGTGGCTGGGAAGCTGATTGACAACAACTGAACCTGAGCCCAGGTGTGCCCAGGTGGGCAAGATGGCCAAAAGCACTGGGCCAGTATCAGCATAAGTGTAGCCATGAGGGCCAGGGCAGTAAGAGCCTGAATGAGGGATGTGGGACTCCAGGCAGCTCTTCAAAATGTAGTTGATTGTATCCAAGTTGTTCTAGCAGTCCAGGGTCATGGGTGACAGAGCCTGTGCCTACAGCTGTCAGCTCCAGCTGCAGGCAGGCCTGGAGACCCTTTAATTTTGGTTACAATACATTATATACTTTTCTTCAGAAAAAGTATAGTTCTTCTACAGAAGAACCAATGTAATCCTTAACTTGTACCTATAGATTAACATAACTACTGTAATTCCCATATTCATGTTACTATTCTCCGATCACTAAAAGTTAGGATGTTACAGTTTAAGCTAGAAGGTGTTTTTCAGTTTTCTTGCAGTGGAAAATTCGGAGACCTTTATTCTACTTGCAACATTGGCGTGTTTGCTTGCAGTGGTACCTTTCTGTTTAGTAAAAGCATCTTCTGTTTGAGGTGGGTTTATCCTTTGCTCTAAGCCATAAAAACCCCTTCTAACTAACATAGCCTTTGCCTTCTTAGGTATCCAGGAAGACTGGCTCAGTAATTCTTTTCTTCTATATCAAAACTTGCTTTCATTTCTATTCCTTCTTCTGATTCTACATTCAAAAATATTTCTGCCAGACACACATATCTGTGAGACTTTCTTGTCAAACTTTCATCCTTCCCAACAAGGGCAGTGATTGTCCTTCTGTGCTGGGCACTGGTGAGGCCACACCTTGAGTGCTGTGTCCCTTTTTGGGCCCTCAATAATAATTAAAGTTTCTCTAGCAATCACTTTATTCGTTATTTGCCTCCCTTCCCTGCCTGGCTGTGACAGGAAAGACACCAAAGGGAAAGTGCCTTCAGCTGAGGGAAGGCTCTGCTTGGGGACCTGGTTCTGTTTGCTGTTGCTGCCGGTGTTGTTGTTTGGGTGCCTTGTTGTACATACTGGCAAAGAACTGTTACTCCCTTTCCTGTATCGTTGCCTGAAAGCCCCTTTTTTTCAAAGTTAAATTAATTTGAAGGGAAGGGGGTCACATTCTCCATTCCAGAGAGATCCGGCAGACACCTGTCTTTCAAAGCAAGACAAGCTGACAATTAACAATTTATTAACAACTGTTTATTAACAATTAATTGACAATTATCAGTCGCTTATCAAGCTAACAAACAGTTAATTAACTTAGCTAACTAAAAGGTAAACTAGACCTTGAGAGGTCTCTGGTGAAGGGTTTGAAACCATCAGCAGCAGAAGGCGCGATGTCGCCGGCTCCTGCCCCATGCTCCAGCTCCCACAAATGCTGTCCCTCCGGTGGGGGTCTCCAGAGCACCTCCTTCTTGGGTCTCTGGCCTTTCTCCCTCTACTCTAATGGTTCACCAAGATTCTTCCACTCCTGGACTCTGCCTTCCACGGTCACCTGCCCCATCTTCTGAGCCGGCTCCAGGTTAGAATCCTAGGGAGAAAGGGACCGGAATTAGCCAGACAAACATTTCCAGCCAGCCACTTCTCTGTCTCCTTGCAGAGCACACAGTGTTGCATTGTCTCTCCGTGCAAGCAGCGAGCAGCAAATTCAACAACTGCACTCGCTGCATGGGGGCTGCAGAGGTGCAGGGGCAGGAACATGACCAGTTAAATGCCTGGGGACCATCTACAGCACATGGGGTTCCATGTAGAGAAGCAGGCCTTGCCTGTCCCAAAAGGAAGCAGAGCTAGGCACTGGCTGGTCCCTGGATCCCTCGTTCCAGATTTTGCAACTGTGGAAACCCAGGGAAGCAGGAATATTTCTGTTTGCTCTGGGGTGTCCTGACCCCCAGGGGAGCACTGACTTTGACCCTCTTTCATGGAGAAAGTTTCCTAGACTTCAAGATAGACTAGAATCCACAAAAGTGTGAAAGAGATTATAGAGAGCAGTGTAAGTGTATCACTTAGGTGAGAAATTTAGGTTTTGGGATTTTAGCATGTTGTGGATAGAAGCAAGATGGAGGGCACAAGGTGTGTGAGTTTCTTTTCCTGAGTTTCTTCCTGAGTTTCTTCTTCAGGCTTCTTCTTCCTTCTTCTTCATGGGTTTGGGTGATGTTTTGTATCTGGACAGAAAAGTCTGCATTGCAGGCTCTTTGGGATCAGTTATTGGGTTAAAAGGGAAAATAATCTAAGTGTTAGTTCTTAATTGGATAGTTTAGTCTTATAAGACCTTGTAACAAGAGACAGTTTGCCATTTTGTGCCTTGCTAATGAAAAACTGCCGAACTCATGGTTGTGAGAATGTTTTCCTGATAATAAATAATAAACAGCTGAGTCTGAACATGAACTACCATCTCAAGTGCCTTCAATCCAGACCCAGAGAAACCAACAGCAACCCTCCAGGAGGAGCTTACTGTTTCATACAGTGTCTTTTCCCAGTGCCTCCCTACCAAGGCCAGATGATGATCTTTCTGTGCTCCTGTGGGTGCTTCTGCTGCCTCTCTGGGGCTGCCTGTCTCCCACCTCCCCATCCCAGTCAGGGGGACTGAAGGGAGGGTATTAGGGGATGAAGCAGGCTGTGCTTGGTGATGCCCAGCAGTGGGACAAGATGCAATGGGCAGAACAGGAAATTCCACCTGAACCTGAGGAAGAACTTCTTTCCTGTGCAGGTGACCAGCTGCCCAGAGAGGGTGTGGAGTATCCCCCACTGGAATTATTCCAGAGCCCTCTGGACACAACCCTGTGCCATGTGCTCTGGGATGACCCTGCCTGAGAAGGGAGGTGGGATCAGATGACCTACTGTGCTCCCTTCCACCCTGTCCCACCCTGTGATTCAGTGACACCCATCAGAAGCATGAGTTGGCAAACACGTCGACCTTTCCCACCTGCACAGCAGGGTGGTCTTAAACTTCCCCACATGCTTCGGGGAGAACTGCAGGTGAAAGGTCTGCTTCTGGCCAGGAGCGATGGTGCCACGGTAGGGGTTGATGCAGAACAGCTCATGGAAAACATCTGGGAAGGCTTCCAGGGAGGAGCTGACATGCTTTGGAGAGAGGTTCTTTTGTTTCAAGCAGTGCAGCTTCTTGGAGTGTGTTGGATGTGTTACAGGAATGCAAAGGGCCAAGGCCTGAACCCCAGCCCCTTGCCAGGCAGATCCTGTCCCTCCCTCATTTCTCAGGGCTCTTCCTGGGGCACTGCCATGTGGGGATGTGCAATGCCAAGGGCAGGACCATGGGGCAGCCCCTGCCAGGCTGCTGAGCAGGGACAAGGAGGCAATGAGGCCCCAGGGCTGTAGGGTCCCTTGTCCCCTGCTGGCCTAAGGCCCAGGGCCAGCAGCCATGGCCAAAGTGCTGCAGGAGTTGGCTCTGTCAGGGCCTTGCAGCTGCTGCACATCCCTGTGCCCTGTGCAGCCCAGGCTGTCCTACAGTGTCCCTGCTCTGCACCTTTGTCCCTGCAGGCTGTTGTCATCCCCCAGCTGCCCCACCTGGCTGGCCCCTTCCTTTGCTGACAGCTCTGCCTCCTGCCTGCCTCTGCCTGCCCACACAAAGCCTTGGGCTGCTCCAGGCTCCTCCTGGGGCACGTGTTGCACCACAGCCCTGCCCTGGGAGGGGAATTCCTGTCACTGCTAAGGCATCAGGACATAAAGCAGAGACCACAAGTAGTCTCACATGGCAACTCTTTATTATTGAACATGGCTGATCTTTTATACACTTTCCAATTGTTTATGCTTCTTCTACCCTAACTATTGGCCACAAAAAATCAACAAAGCATTATTGGTGAAAAATTACAGTGACTTCAACTAACTTTCTAAAAATACTTCGTCCAGCTGCAAAGTTCTCTTATCTTTCTTCAATTCCTCACTTCTCTTGATCTCCTTGGTTACAGCCTTGGAGAGAGCTCCTTATCAGCTTCTTCTTGCTTCTCAGCTTCTTCTTGCTTCTTTAGCTACTAGGCCCACAATTCCTCCCTTATTTTTATGAACTGTAAATACAGCTGCTATGGATTTTTGCAGGGCCCTTTGCAAAAATCCAAGCAGACAGGGGAAACACAAAACAACAATCACAACCATCCACAAAATTAACATTCCCTTCCTTAATATAATCGTTCCTGTCCTTCATCCATCTATAAGTACTTTTTAAATTTCCTAACTACTTTATCCTTAAGACTAATAAAATAGATGTCCTGATATATGGCCTTAGCCAGTGTTATCCACACTGCTTCAGCCGTGGAAGCATCCATCCTTCCTGCACGCTCCAGATAAGGTTTAACACAGCGATCAGGAGCCCATCGAGGACCATTATCTGTCAAAACACAAGCATAACCCCTCCCCCAGGTTATTAGTTCTACTGGACCAGACCACATACCTGTAATTAAATCCTTGACCCATACCTTGACATTTCTACGGAAATCTGGTTGCTTCGAATTGAAAGAGGAAAAATGGTAAAAGATTGGAGATAACTGTGAGTCGGGTAGGGGACGCAAAAAGTTTAACACATAAACAGCTTTATCTAATCTCACTTGGGGTGACTCCTGTTGCATTCCCCCTTTTTGTTTTTGAACCTGACATTTAAGAAGACCATGAGCCCTTTCAATGATTGCTTGGCCCATGGGGACATGTGGAATGCCTGTTGAATGCTCAATGCCCCAAGCATGAAAGAAAGCTTGCATTTTCTGCCAAGCATAAGCTGGACCATTATCCATTTTTACATGACAGGGAACACCTAGGATAGAAAATGCATGATAAAAATGACAAATAGCATCATGAGATTTTTCTCTTGTGAATGCTGAAGAAAACATTGCATGAAAAAAAGTGTCAACTGTGACATAAACATACTTAAAGCAACCAAATTCTGGCATTTCAGTAACATCAGTGTGCCATTCCTCAAAAGCAGAAAGACCCCTAGGGTTACTACCATAATGCTGAGTGACATGAGTCATGTGACAGTCAGGACAAGAAGAAAGAATTGATTTTGCTTCACCAGGAGACAATTTAAATTGCTGTTGTAAAGCTTTTTAAAAGCTTTCATCAAAGCAACTTTGATGAAAAAATTGATGAGATAAAACTGCCTGCTGCAACACATTAGGTACAGTTTTGATTGCAGCAGCAGCTATTAGAGAATCTACATAGGCATTGCCTTCAACAAAAAATCCAGGTAATGATGTATGGCTGCGAACGTGCATGATGAAGTAAGGACATTCTCGAGCACCCATAACTGTCCATAACTTGACTAACATGATAAACCATGGTTTCTCTTGAATATTGTACAACACTGATTGATCTAGATGCTTAACTAAATTGGCAACAAAAATGGAATAAGTAACTATATTTACAGAACCACGAAACAAAGTAAAAGCCAAAAGAACAGCACCAAGTTCAACCAGTTGAGGAGATCCCTGCTGAATCGTCTCACATTCCAAGTCATCATCCTTTTCCCAAGCCACAGTTGCTTTTCTGGTTTTCCCAGATCCATCTGTAAAAACTGTTATATCTTCCACTGGAACACGAGAACAAATTGGTTTCGCTTCTAAAGGAATCTCTTTGGCAAGTTGCTGAGACCCTGTATGGGTCCAGACCTAGTATGCTCTTAAGGGTGTTGTGTCAGCCGGCGATCACCAGATGTCGCTGTCGAGGTGGTCACGACACAAAGAAGAGACCACAAGCAGTCTCCGATGGCAACTCTTTATTATCGAACATGGCTGATCTTTTATACACTTTCCAATTATTTATGCTTCTTCTATCCAAATTATTCGCCACAAAAAACCAACATAACATTATTGGTGAAAAACTACAGTGACTTCAACTAACTTTCTAAAAATACTTCGTCCAGCTGCAAAGTTCTCTTTACTTTCTTCAATTCCTCACTTCTCTTGGTCTCCCTGGATCCCTGGGATGTCAGAATGGTCTCATTGCTTCCACAAGGCCCTGCAGTTCCACAATGGCCCTTGAAGTGTCACAATAGTCTCAGTGGGTTCCCCCGCTGGTTCACAATGGCCTCCTTTGTACATGGTGTAATAATGGTATCCGTGGTTGCACTGTCAGAATGGCCCCGTGGTCTCATGGAGCTCAACAGCCCCTTACAGAGCCCCACGGCCACTTATGGAGCCCCACAGTGTCACTGTGATCCCCTGGAGTCCATGAGGCCCTGCCATGATACAAGGACCCCTTGGTTATACAAGGCCCTGCAGTGTCACAATGGCCCCTTGTTTCCAGTGGGTCCTGAAGTGTCCTAATGTTCTCCATGGTTCCATGAGGCCTCACAAGGTCACAATGGACTTTTGGTTCCATGAGCTTTCCTACTGCCAACAACAGTCTCCTTGGTTCCACAGTGTCACAATGGACCCTTGGTTCCATGAGGTTCAGTATTGTAACACAGACACCTTGATTCCATGAGGTTGTGCAGTGTCACAATGATCTCCTTGGTTCTGTGGCCCTGCTGTGGCTGCTGTGTAACAATGGACCTGTGGAAACATGAGGTTCCATAGTGTCACCATGGTCCCTTTGGTTCCACAAGGCCTTGCTGTGCCACAATGGCCCCTTGGTTCCATGCGGTTCCGTACTGTCAACAATGATCTCCTTGGTTCTGCAGTGTCACAATGGACCCTTGGTTGCATGAGGTGCCCATGGGAGGCCAAACCATTAAGACCTGTTCAGTATTCCCTCAGTTTTATGGGGCCCTGAGGCGTCACAAGGGTGCCTTGGTTCCAGGGGGTCCCACAGTGTAAAAATGGCTCCCAGGTTCCTTAAGGCCCTGCAGTGTCACAAGGGTCCCAACGATTCCATGAGGCCTTGCAGTGTCACAATGGTTTCTGTGGTTCCACAGGCCCCACAATGTCACTTGGCTCCTCTGTTCTGTGACCCCTGCAATGTCACAATGGACCTTTGGACTATGGGGGTTTGAGGTGTCACAATGGTCTCCTTTGGCTCCACAGTGTCACAATGGCCCATTGATGAAAGGCGGCCTCTCTGTGTCCCCCTGGAGCTTTGGTTGCATGAAGCCCTGCAGTGTCACAGTGCTCCCCCATGGTTTCTTAGTGTCACAATGGACCAGTGATGACAGAAGGCCCTGCAATGTCACAATGGCTCCTTGGTTCCATGCAGCCCTGCAGTGTCACAAAGATCTCTTGGTTTCATGAGACCCCACAGTGTCACAATGGTCTCCTTGGTTCCATGGTGCTGCACAGTGTCACAATGCTTTGCTTATTCCATGGGGCCTCGTAGTGTCACAATAGTCTCCATGATTCCATGAGTCCTGTCAGTGGCACAACAGCCACCTGGTTCCATGAGGCTGTGCAGTGACTTAATTGTCTTTCCATGGTTCCAAGGTTCCATGAGGCCTTGCAATGTCACAGTGGACTTTTAGTCCTCTGTGGGGTCTCAAAGTGTCCCAATGGCCCCTTGGTTCCATGACACCCCAAAGTGTCACAATGGTCTCCACAGTTCCATGAAGCCCCTGAGTGTCACAATGGACCCTTGGTTTGATGGGGCCTCTCAGTGTTACAGTGATCCCTACATTCCATGGAGCCACACAGCGTCAGCACAGTCCCCTTAGTACCATAAAGCCCAGCAATGTCACAGTGGTCTCCATGATTCCATGGGGCCCTGCAGTGTCACAAGGCTCCCTTGGTTCCATGGCCCTGTGCTGCTGCATTCCCCCCTCCCCTTCTCAAGCCGCCCTGCCAGCTGAGAAATGCTCCTTGGACCTCGGCCTTGGCCAACAGCCCCTGGGCTCAGCTCCTCTGCAGCTCATCACAAACACTGTCTGCTCCAGGCACTGCTGCTGCCCAAACAGCTCCTGGCTCCTTTAGGAGCAGCCCTGGGAGCAATTTCTGTTCCCTCAGTGGCACAACATCCCTGTTCTCACACTACCAAAGAAAGCTGCTGATGCCAAGTGTGGCCAGGATGAGCCATTGCTGGGACTGAAGCCCCTCTCGTGGGGCCCTGCAAACAGCGCTCCAAAAGGAGCCCTTGGAGCTCTCCTGGGCCAGCGACTCCCTCTGAGTGGGGCCTCTCCCAGCCGGGAACTCTCCCGTTTGCTGCACTTGGGGATCCCAAACAACGACAGAGCCTGGGCCAATCCCCCCACTCCTCCAGGCTCAACCCTTCACCCGCTGGGGAGATGCCAAAGCATCAGCAGGGAGCATTTCCTGCCCTCAGGGGAATTTCTCACAGGCGCCTTGCACTGACTCTTTGTGTCTGTGTGCACACAGGAGTGCCTGTGCTGGGGAAATGTGGCAGAAATGCTGCTCTCTGAGGGGTTTGAGTGCCTTGGATAGCTGAGTCAGTCAGGCCTCTTCATGAGGGTAAATCACAAGGTCTACCTCACCTAGGCCTCATGACTCATTCTAAGTTTCTTTTAGTTACCCCTGTGATGTCACACAGCCCCTGTGATGACACACTGCCCTCCTGTGATGTCACAGACCGCTCTGGGACATCACACAGCACTCTTCTGATGTCACAGAGCCAATTCTGGGATTTCACCCTGGAATGTCATACAGCTCCTCTGTGATGTCACAGAAGACTCTGTGATGCCACAAAGTCTCCCTGTGATGTCACTGTCCTGTGATGTCACAGCCTGCTCTATGATGTTATACAGCCACCCACTGATGTCACAACCCACTCTCTAATTTCACTGGGCTGCTCTCTATGATGGCAGGATCTGCTCTCTGGCCTCACACCCTACTCTATGATGTCACAGGGAGCTCTGTAATGTCACAACCTCCTCAGTGATGTCACAAAACCCTCTCTGTAATGTCATACTGCCACTTTGTAATGTCACAGTGTCATCTTATTACAACTTCTAGGGTCGTTATAGCGCAAGGGGTTTTATGTCTCCAGGGCCTCATACCTCCTTGAAGTTCTTTCACAACGCAGCTCCTCTATGCACTGCCTGTCCCTGGTCCTTGCAGCAGTCATCTGACTCCTCTTCCTCACAGGCGACAAACACCATCTCACTTCACAGCTAGCTAGCAAACTGCAGCTCCCTCCTCAGAGCTATCCAGCAAACTGCAACCCTCTCCTCACAACTAGCCAACCTGCTCTTTTGTAGCACTTGCTCTTATTGGATACAGGTATGGCTTGTTAAGAGCTGGGCCTGTTTCTAATCTATAGTAATTGGCTCTGCAGCAACTCCTCAGGTGTGAGATTACCATTCCATCTCACCACACACAGCACATACTTTGACCTCACAGCCAGCCCTATGATGTCATACAGCCATGCCATGATGCCACAGCCTGCTCTGGGATGTCACACATTCCCCTCTATGATGGTGTAACTTCTCAGTGACCTCACGCAACAAACTCTCTGGGATGTCATAGCCCAATCTGTTATCTCACACAACCCACTCTGGGCTGTCACACAGCCCCTTGCTGACATCACAGCTGCTCTGTGCCTCTATGACACAACCACAGAGGTGCTGCTGTGACACAGCCCCCTCTGGGACATCCCACAGCCCCTGCCAGGGGTGAGCTCCTGTGAGCTCTGTCTGTGCCCTGCTGGTGTTCCTGAGGTGCCCTGGCCATGCCCCAGCCCTGCTGGGCTGTGCACAGGAGCTGCTCCTGGCCAGAGCTGTCTCTCTACAGCGCTGCCCTTGCCAGGAGCTGCCTCTGTGCCAGGAGCCCAGCCCAGCTCAGCAGCACAGACACAGCACAAGGACTTTAATGACCGTCTGGGGCTTTGGTGCTCTTTGCATCAGACTCAGTCACTCAGAAAGGGCCCAAAAAATTTCCCATGAACTCAAAGTTTAGTTGAAACACTGAAGTTTCTTGTACTTTAAATAGATCTCTGTGAGGCACAAGACTGACAAAGTGTCCTCAGGTTCCATGTAGAGCAGAACAGTGGAGGCAGTGATGACAGGTGGGGACAAGCAAGGCAAAGGTGTCTCTGGGGCTGAGTAAAGCTGGATGTGTTTCAGGAATGCAAAGGGCCAAGGTCTGAGCCCCAGCCCCTGGCAAGGCAGATCCTGTCCCTCCCTCAGTGCTCAGGGCTCTTCCTGGTATAAGCACTGGGATGTGGGGATGGGCAATGCCAAGGGCAGAACCATGGGGTGACCCCTGCCATGCTGCTGAGCAGGGACAAGGAGGCAATGAGGCCCCAGGGCTACAAGGGTCACTTGTCTCCTCGTGGCCTCAGGGCCAGCAGCCATGGCCCAAGTGCTGCAGGAGTTGGCTCTGTCAGGGCCTTGCAGCTGCTGCCCATCCCTGTGCCCTGTGCAGCCCAGGCTGTCCTACGGTGTCCCTGCCCTGCACCTTTGTCCCTGCAGGCTGTCATCATCCCCCGGCTGCCCCACCTGGCTGGCCCCTTCCTTTGCTGACAGCTCTGTCTCCTGCCTGCCTCTGCCTGGCCACACAAAGCTTTGGGCTGCTCCAGGCTCCTTCTGGGGGACGTTCTGCACCACAGCCCTGCCCTGGCAGGGAAATTCCTTTCTCTTTGCTCCCAGTCTGGGCCTCCCCAGCTGCCCTTTGTATTAATTTTTTTCTTTCTCTGGCTGTTCTCTACTATGTCAAAAGGATCCACCATCTCTGAAACCACCCTTCAATCTCTCCCAGGGCTCTCCTCTGCTGTCCTCAGTCTCCACCCCACTGAGCCCAGAGCTCTTGTGTCCCTGTAGAGTGGTCAAGTGTTTGAGACCAAGAGCACCTGGACAAGAGGGACAGTTCTTTGCTATAGGAAGGAAACCACAGAACCCCAGGGTTTGAAGGCAGATGAGAAGCAGTCACCAGAAGCCAAGGCAAGCCAGACCTGTCTATCCTTGCAGCTTTTTTCTGAAAGCAACCTTTGGATATATGGAGAGTTTTGGGGGTGGAATTCCATTTCCGCCCTGGGATCCTGGACTGGAATGACAGTTCTCCATAGGAAGGAAAGGGCAGAGCCCCAGTGTTTCAAAGGCTGATTAGAGGTGGCTCCAAGGAGGCCAAGGCCAGCCAGACCTGTTGCCAGGGAGAAATCCTTGGATAGACAGAATTTGGGAGGCCAAATCCCACATTTATGTATGGACATCTGGATGAGAAGGAGAGGTTTTTTTCCATAGGAAGGGAAGTACACAACCCCAGTGTTAAAAGAAAAGTCACCATTTAAGGAGAAATACACCATTTAAGGAAATACTCCATTTAAGGAATGGAGTCACCATTTGAGGAGGCGAAGGGGAGACGTGCACATCTTAGGGGTGATGATCATTAGTCTCCAATTTATTGATCAGGTTACATACTTTTATAATAGTGTTAATAAGCTCATACATATTCTGTAACCTAAGCATTCTATTCGTTGAGCTAAACATCAACTCTTCTTCATTTTTTCAGTCTTGCATTCCACTTTCCCACGTCTCTCTGACTCCTTGTTATCACATTTAGAGATGTCCAAGGACACAGTATTTTCGCAGGTGCAAGAACTCAGATCAGAAGGCTAAACACAGTACTTTTCCAGCTTCTAATAATTAGCATTCCCACATATCCCCTGTTTTCTTTTAAATAAGCAAAGCTTCATCAGTTAATTACACTACACTCTCTAAAATATAAAAATAAGCAATTCTAATAACTATTATAAACAATATTTCTTAACTAATAAAGTTTTCTATTATAAGGAATTTAAGCTAGGGAGACAAACTGACAAAACTTATTACAATCTATAAGATATGCTACGAAATAAACACACAAAAAAAATTTTATGCTGTTACAAAGCTTAAACAAAACTTAGGTGTGCTAACACAACTTATAAAAATAAGCTAAAAGAGCAACATGTGTGCAAGTTTCATCTGCATTGATTGTTTGATACAAATGCTTCCAATTATCTTTTATAATTAAAGTTTCTCTGATGTTCGTGGTGACACCTTGCACACAAGTATAAAATAAACATCCAACATAAATCTATTCAACATCACTTAAACTTAAAAACACTTAGACTTAAAACACTTAGACTACTTAAACTTAAAATACTTAAACTTAAAATACTTAAACTTAACAGAACTTAAACTTATCAGATTTTCAAATCAACAAAACTTATATGTGACGTCACTTAAATCTAACAGAACTTAAGAGAATTCAATTGACTTTAAATTTTACATAACTTAATATAAATTAAACATAACAAAATGTAACTTCACTTAAACTTAATAACACTTAAATTAACAAAAATGAAACTTAACAGCACTTAAACCTATCAAAACATAAATTTAAAAACACTTAACTTTAAGAGTATTTAACATTTAATAGCACTTAATAGACAATTTAACTTAAACTATTTAACAACAAATAAAATTTACTATAGAAATAAAATATAAAATTTACTATAACTTACTTACAGGCCTGACTCTAAAATATTAATGTAAAACAACTCTCTTCATGTGTTTGTTTTAGCATTTTTAGACTTGCGTGCACACAAACATAAGAAATTTGTTCAAGGTATACCTGTAGAAAAGATTTCTTTGAATTCAGTGTTTGCTTGTTACATTTACCACATCTAAATAAGGCTTTAAAAATACAAAAACATACTTATTGTATCTTATTTATACAATTGCTTTAACACATCTCTAACATTTTTAAACTTTTCAAAATACAATTTCAGTTTGGTGTTCCACCAACTGAGCTATCCAGGCTTTTAATGTTCAGAGTCCATGCTAATCTTTCTTTTACAGTCTCTGTCAGGAAAAACAAAAGGGTTTTTTAATCCAGATGAGGAATGTCCTGATAGCAATGCTCCTTGGTGTTGTTTATTTATCATCACTGGTGTTTTAACTGCAGTAGGGATCCTTTTGTGGTTCTTTGTGGAAAAGAGTCACATTTATTACGGCTATTAGGTCTAACGCTGAAGCTTTCGCCGGCTGCAGGGTGGAGGGGCGGGGGGAAGTAGTCACGCTGGGAAGCTGTTTAGGTCCCGGGGCCGTCGCTTGACCTGTTGTGGTGTGCAATGGGTTAACTCAGCTCCTGCCGCAGCAGCACTGCACTCTGGCGGCGCGAGTTGCGGCCCCCGCGGGGGAGCCCCCCCGCGCCGCGCCGCTCCCTCTTTGCTCTGTCGCTGCCGCCGCCTCAGGCACCAGCAGGGGACCCCGGGCCCCACCGCGGGACTCGCTCGCCGCTGCGCCCCGCGCATCCAGCCCCGCCGGCGCGCACCGCACCGCGGGCACAGCGCCGCCTGCCCCGCTCGGGCTCCGTGGCTGTTTGTATTTGTTAGGAGCCGCTGCTTCAGGCGAGCCGTGAGCCAGGAACAGCCGAGCCGCGGCTGCCGTTTCCACGTGAGCACAGCCGCTGACTTACAACTCTATATGCATTTCAAACGCTCGATGTAAATTCCTACCAATTAGTCTAAAACAACAACAAGTCCCAAACATGCTAGCAACTTAGTGTCCTACGCAGCAAACTCTTTAACTCTCGCCTGGACACGCTGCTGCTTGCAGTCTGTTTAAAGCACAGTCCATTGAGGATGCCAGGCTCAAACTAAGGTTTTTGCTGGTTGCTGGGTGTTAACAGCGCTCCAAAAACAACAGCGGGGACCATGCGCTCCAGAACCAAGCACGGCGGAAGTGGCTGCAGGAGCCGCGCGCACCGACAAACTGCGGAAGCCTTTTCCATAGTTCATAGCCTATAGTCTGCCTTTCTACTCCGCTTTTTGATAACCTCATCATTTCCTTTCTCTATGGCTTTTCTGGCCAGCTCAGCCCAAGCTGTACGGCGTTCCCTTGCAATAGCTTCTGCTAGGTTGTTTTCTGCCTCAGGGATTAGCTCATTGTGAACTACCCTCCATAATTTACTTAACTTCTTGGCAGTTTTACTGTCATCCAAAGTGGCCTCCCATAATAAATCACCAAATTCACACCATCCCGTTAACTCGTAAACCGTATGGGGCTTAATAAAAACTCCCTTAGCATATCCATAGGTCAAAAACCCTTGCAGATTCTCCATTCCCCTAACCTGCCGTTCTTGTAAAAAGGCAGTAAATAAATCATATGCTGCTTGCCTTTCCATACCTACAATCGTCAGCGCTGTTGCAGCTCTTCAAGGTCACCGTGCAGCACGTATCAATCAAGCTTGTCTATACGACACCTGAGGCCCGGCGCGTCCACTCGTATCACTTTGTCCCCCTTTTCCCTTTCTCCGCGCTTATTGCCGTCCTGGCTGCTTTCAGGACTTGACACGGTTCTTCACCTCCTCCGTGGTGCGTTGCAGTATCACGATCGGGGGTCACCAATTGTTAAAAGAAAAGTCACCATTTAAGGAGAAATACACCATTTAAAGAAATACTCCATTTAAGGAATGTAGTCACCATTTGAGGAGGCGAAGGGGAGACGTGCACATCTTCGGGGTGATGATCATTACTCTCCAATTTATTGATCAGGTTACATACTTCTATAACAGAGTTAATAAGCTCATACATATTCTGTAACCTAAGCATTCTATTCGTTAAGCTAAATATCAACTCTTCTTCATTTTTTCAGTCTTGCATTCCACTTTCCCACGTCTCTCTGACTCCTTGTTATCACATTTAGAGATGCCCAAGGACACAGTATTTTCGCAGGTGCAAGAACTCAGATCAGAAGGCTAAACACAGTACTTTTCCAGCTTCTAATAATTAGCATTCCCACAATTTCCCAGGGAAAAAGCCTGTAGAGTGGTTCAGGGGCCTGAGGCCTTAAATGGCCAGGTGCCTCCTGGAATCCCGCCACTCCCAGGATTCCTCCCAAACCCAAGGTAGCACCAGTGCACACTTCAACTGGTTTGAGAGTGCCTAGTGGGTCCTGCAAACTGACACCCAGAACAGTGGCTTCTGAGTTTTGTTTCCCAGGGAAAAAGGCCTGTGCAGTGGTTCAGGGGCCTGAGGCCTTAAATGCCCAGGTGCATCCTGGAATTCGGCCTCTCGAAGGATGCCTCCCAGACGCATGGTGGCACCAGTGCCAACTTGGTCTGGTTTGAGAGTTCCAGGTGGGTCCTGAAAACTGACACCCAGAACAGTGGCTTGTGAGTTTTATTTCCCAGGGAAAAAGCCTGTACACTGGTTCAGGAGCCTGAAATCTTAAATGGCCGGGTGCCTTCTGGAATTCGGCCTCTCGCAGGATGCCTCCCAGACGCAAGGTGGCACCAGTGCCAACTTGGTCTAGTTTGAGAGTGCCAAGTGGGTCCTGAAAACTGACACCCAGAACAGTAGCTTGTGAGTTTTGTTTCCCAGGGAAAAAGCCTGTACAATGGTTCAGGGTCCTGAGGCCTTAAATTTCAGGGTGCCTACTGGAATTCGGCCTCTCGCAGGATGCCTCCCAGACGCAAGGTGGCACCAGTGCCAACTTGTTCTGGTTTGGGGGTGCCAAGTGGGTCCTGAAAACTGACACCCAGAACAGTGGCTTCTGAGTTTTGTTTCCCAGGGAAAAGACCTGTACACTGGTTCAGGGGCCTGAAACTTTAAATGGCCGGGTGCCTTCTGGAATTCGGCCTCTCACAGGATGCCTCCCAGACACAAAGTGGCACCAGTGCCAACTTGTTCTGGTTTGAGAGTGCCTAGTGGGTCCTGAAAACTGACACCCAGAAGAGTGGCTTCTGAGTTTTGTTTCCCAGGGAAAGAGCATGTAGAGTGGTTAAGGGGCTTGAGGCCTTAAATGGCCAGGTGCCTCCTGGAATTCCGCCTCTTGCAGGATGCTTCCCAGATGCAAGGTGGCACCTGTGGTAGAGATGGAATGTAAGAAAATAGTGCAGCAGGTAATGTCACAGCTGAGGAGTTGCTGCTGAGCCAATTACTAGAGATTAGAAACAGGCCCAGCTCTTAACAAGCCATACCTGTATCCAATAATGGCAAGTGCTACAAAAGAGCAGGTTGGCTAGTTGTGAAGAGAGCTGCAGTTTAGTAGCCAGATGTGAAGAGACCTGTAGTTTGCTAGCTAGCTGAGAAGAGAGAAGGTGTTTCTTGGCAGCACTGTGAAGCAAGATGGATGTGTTGGATGTGAAGAAGAGGAGTCAGATGACTGCTGACAGGACCTGGGACAGGCAGCAGAAAGAGGAGATGCATTGTGAATAATTCCAAGGAGGTATGAGGCCCTGGAGATATAAAATCCCTTGCGCTATAATGACCCTAGAATTCATGATAAGATGACAAATGGCGACCCCGACGTCATACCAATGTGATTTAGACGTGAAACTGACCTGATTCAGACGTGACACCGACGTGATTCTGACGTGATATTGAAGTGATTTACGATGACGTGATCCCATGGTGATTTGGCCTTAGAACTTATAGCTGGAGAGCCAGAGAGCTCCCCGTGGATTGGGCCAGAGGGCCGGAGAGCCTGAGCTCCCCGTGGATTGGGCCAGAGGGCCAGAGAGCCAGAGCTCGCCGTGGATTGGGCCAGAGAGCCGGAGAGCCAAAGCTCGCCGTGGATTGGGCCAGAGTGCCGGAGAGCCAGAGCTCGCGGTGGATTGGGAAGGAGGGCCGGAGAGGCAGAGCTCGCCGTGGATTCACCCAGAGGGCCGGAGAGCCAGAGCTCGCTGTGGATTGGGCCAGAGAGCCGGAGAGCCAGAGCTCGCCGTGGATTGGGCCGGAGTGCCAGAGCTCGCCGTGGATTGGGCCAGAGGGCCAGAGCTCGCCGTGGATTGGGCCAGAGTGCCGGAGAGCCAGAGCTCGCCGTGGATTGGGCCAGAGTGCCGGAGAGCCAGAGCTCGCCGTGGATTGGGCCAGAGTGCCGGAGAGCCAGAGCTCGCCGTGGATTGGGCCAGAGTGCCGGAGAGCCAGAGCTCGCCGTGGATTGGGCCAGAGTGCCGGAGAGCCAGAGCTCGCTGTGGATTGGGCCAGAGAACTGCAGCCACAGCCAGAGCCAGGATACTAGAGCAATGTTGTTCAAGTCATACAGTTATTGATAAAATTATGTAACTGTTGATTTGTTAGCACCCTAATGTATAGGCTTTAACTTATTCTTGTGAGTTGTCTTATAAAGTTGTACAGCCATTGATATTGTTAATGTTCTAGAAGTGCAAGTATAAGAGTTTCTGATAATATGTAATGTAAGTTTGAGTGATGAATCAAGGTCAGTGCACAGACATTCTGAATTAAATAGAAATACCACAGCAGATATTTGTACTGGGTTTGCTGTCTTTTGCAAAGGGCCCTGCAAAAGATAGAAAACACAACAATAGTTTGTGAAAAGCCTTGGGTTGATGTTCTAGAGTGAGAAAAGCAAAACTAAATCAGAACTTAGAAATGTATGTTCTTACTGTGATGTGTTGTCTTAGCATTTGTATACTGTGAATGTTATCAATTTACTCAAACATATAGTTCTAAAGATGCTGCAACTTTGTAATTAAAAGAAAAGGGGGAATTGTGGGGAGATGGAATGTAAGAAAATAGTGCAGCAGGTAATCTCACAGCTGAGGAGTTGCTGCAGAGCCAATTACTAGAGATTCGAAACAGGCCCAGCTCTTAACAAGCCATACCTGTATCCAATAATGGCAAGTGCTACAATAGAGTAGGCTGGCTAGTTATGAAGAGAGCTGCAGTTTGCTAGCTAGCTGAGAAGAGAGAAGATGTTTGTTGGCAGCAATGTGAAGCAAGATGGATGTGTTGGCTGTGAAGAAGAGGAGTCAGATGACTGCTGCAAGGACCTGGGACAGGCAGCACATAGAGGAGCTGCACTGTGAAATAACTCCAAGGAGGTATGAGGCCCTGGAAATATAAAATCACTTGCGCTATAATGACCCTACAATTCATGCTAAGACGACAGGCACCAGTGCCAACTTGGGGTGGTTAGAGAGTGCCAAGTGGGTCCTGCAAACTGACACCCAGAACAGTGGCTTGTGAGTTTTGTTTCCCAGGGAAAAGGCCTGTAGAGTGATCCAGGGCCCTGAGGCCTTCAATGGCCAGGTGCCTCCTGGAATTCTGCCTCTCGCAGGACGTCTCCCAGACGCAAAGTGGCACCAGCGCAAACTTGGTCTGGTTTGAGAGTGCCAAGTGGGTCCTGCAAACTGACACCCACAACAGTGGCTTGTTAGTTTTGTTTCCCACGGAAAAAGCCTGTTCAGTGTTTCAGGGCCCTGAGGCCTAAAATGGTCGAGTGCCTCCTGGAATTCGGCCTCTCGCTGGCTGCCTCGCAGACGCAAGGTCGAACCAGAACCCAGTTGGTCTGGTTTGAGAGTACCAAGTGGGTCCTGCAAACTGACACCCAGAACAGTGGCTTCTGAGTTTTGTTTCCTAGGGAAATACCCTGTACAGTGGTTCAGGGTTTTCAGGCCTAAAATTTCAGGGTGCCTCCTGGAATTCTGCCTCTTGCAGGATGCCTCCCAGACGCAAGCTGGCACCAATGCCAACTTGGTCAGATTTGAGAGTGCCAAGTGGGTCCTAAAAACTGAAACCCAGAACAGTCGCTTGTGAGATTTGTTTCCCAGGGAAAAAACCTGTACAATGGTTCAATGTACTGCGGCCTTAAATTGCCGGGTGCGTCCTGGAATTCCGCCTCTCGTAGGATTCCTCCCAGACCCAAGGTAGCACCAGTGCACACTTCGTCTGGTTTGAGAGGGCAAAGTTGGTTCTGAAAAGTGACACCCAGAACAGTGGCTTGTGAGTTTTGTTTCCCAGGGAAAAAGCCTGTACAATGGTTCAGGGTAATGCCGCCTTAAATTGCCGGGTGCCTCCTGGAATAGCGCCTCTCGCAGGATGCCTCCAAGACGCAAGGTGGCACCAGTGCCAACTTGGTCTGGTTTGAGAGTGCCAAGTGGGTCCTGCAAACTGACACCCAGAACAGTGGCTTGTGAGTTTTGTTTCCCAGGGAAAAAGGCCTGTAGATGGGTTCAGGGGCCTGAGGCCAAAAGAGGTCAGGTGACTCATGGAATTCGGGCTCCTGCAGGATGCCTCCCAGACGCAAAGTGGCACGAGTGCCAACTTGGTCTGGCTTGAGAGTGCCACGTGGGTCCTGAAAACTGACACCCAGAACAGTGGCTTGTGAGTTTTGTTTCTCAGGGAAAAAGCCTGTAGAATGGTTCAGGGTCCTGCGGCCTTAAATTGCCGGGAGACTCCTGGAGATCTGCCTCTCGCAGGATGTTTCCCAGACGCAAGGTGGCACCAGTGCCAACTTGGTCTGGTTTGAGAGTGCCAAGTGGGTCCTGCAAACTGACACCCAGAACAGTGGCTTGTGAGTTTTGTTTCCCAGGGAAAAAGCCTGTACAATGGTTCAGTGTATGGCCGCCTTAAATAGACGGGTGACTCCTGGAGATCCGCATCTCGCAGGATGCCTCCCAGACGCAAGGTGGCACCAGTGCCAACTTGGTCTGGTTTGAGAGGTTCAAGTGGGTCCTGAAAAATGACACCCAGAACAGTGGCCTGTGAGTTTTGTTTCCCAGGGAAAAAGGCCTGTAGAAGGGTTCAGGGGCCTGAGGCCAAAAGAGGTCAGGTGACTCATGGAATTCGGCCTCTCGCAGGATGCCTCCCAGACACAAAGTGGCACGAGTGCCAACTTGGTCTGGTTTGAGAGTGCCAAGTGGGTCCTGAAAACTGACACCCAGAACAGTGGCTTGTGAGTTTTTTTTTCTCAGGGAAAAAGCCTGTAGAATGGTTCAGAGTCCTGCGGCCTTAAATTGCCGGCTGACTCCTGCAGATCTGCCTCTCGCAGGATGCCTCCCAGACGCAAGGTGGCACCAGTGCCAACTTGGTCTGGTTTGAGAGTGCCAAGTGGGTCCTGCAAACTGACACCCAGAAAAGTGGCTTGTGAATTTTGTTGCCCAGGGAAAAAGCCTGTACAATGGTTCAGGGTCCTGCGGCCTTAAATCGCAGGGTGCCTCCTGGAATTGCGCCTCTCGCAGCATTCCTCCCAGACGCAAGGTGGCACCAGTGCCAACTTAGTCTGGTTTGAGAGTACCATGTGGGTGCTGAAAACTGACACCCAGAACAGTGGCTTCTGAGTTTTGTTTCCCAGGGAAAAAGCCTGTACAATGGTTCAGGGTAATACCCTCTGAATTTGCTGGGTGACTCGTGGAGATCCGCCTATCGCAGGATGCCTCCTAGACGCATGGTTGCACCACGGCCAACTTGGTCTGGTTTGAGAGTGTCAAGTGGGTACTTAAAACTTACACCCAGAACAGTCGCTTGTGAGTTTTGTTTCCCAGGGAAAAAGCCTGTATAATGGTTCAGGGTCCTGTGGCCTTAAATTGCCGGATCCCTCCTGGAATTGCACCTCTCGCAGGATGCCTCCCAGACGCAAGGTGGCACCAGTGCCAACTTGGTCTGGTTTGAGAGTGCCAAGTGGGTCCTGAAAACTGACACCCAGAACAGTGGCTTCTGAGTTTTGTTTCCCAGGGAAAAAGCCTGTACAATGGTTCAGAGTAATGCCGCCTTAAATAGCCGGGTGACTCTGGGAGATTCGCCTCTCGCAGGATGCCTCCCAGACGCAAGGTGGCACCAGTGCCAACTTGGTCTGGTTTGAGAGTGCCAAGTGGGTCTTGAAAACTGACACCCAGAACAGTGGCTTGTGAGTTTGTTTCCCAGGGTAAAAGGCCTGTAGATGGGTTCAGGGGCCTGAGGCCAAAAGAGGTCAGTTGACTCATGGAATTCGGCCTCTCGCAGGATGCCTCCCAGACGCAAGGTGGCACCAGTGCAAACTTGGTCTAGTTTTAGAGTGCCATGTGGGTCCTGCAAACTGACACCCAGAACAGTGGCTTGTGAGTTTTGTTTCCCAGGGAAAAAGCCTGTACAATGGTTCAGGGTCCTTCAGCCTTATTTTGCCGGGTGACTCCTGCAGACCTGCCTCTCGCAGGATGCCTCCCAGACGCAAGGTGGCACCAGTGCCAAGTTGGTCTGGTTTGAGAGTGTCAAGTGGGTCCTGAAAACTGACACCCAGAACAGCGGCTTGTGAGTTTTGTTTCCCAGGGTAAAAGCCTGTATAAAGGTTCAGGGTCCCGCGGCCTTAAATTGCCGGGTGCCTTCTTGGACTTGTACCTCTCGCCGGATGCCTCCCAGACGCAAGGTGGCACCAGTGCCAACTTGGTCTGGTTTGAGAGTGCCAAGTGGGTCCTGCAAACTGACACCCAGAACAGTGGCTTGTGAGTTTTGTTTCCCAGGGAAAAAGCCTGTACAATGGTTCAGGGTTCTGCGGCCTTAAATTTCCGTGTTCCTCCTGGAATTGCACCTCTCGCAGGATTCCTCCAAGACGCAAGGTGGCAGCAGTGCCAACTTGGTCTGGTTTGAGAGTGTCAAGTGCGTCCTGCAAACTGACACCCAGAACAGTGGCTTGTGAGTTTTGTTTCCCAGGGAAAAAGCCTGTACAATGGTTCAGGGTAATACCTCCTTAAATAGCCGGGTGACTCCTGGAGATCCGCCTCTCGCAGGATGCCTCCCAGACACAAGGTGGCACCAGTGCTAACTTGGTCTGGCTTGAGAGTGTCAAGTGGGTCCTGAAAAATGACACCCAGAACAGTGGCTTGTGAGTTTTGTTTCCCAGGGAATAAGGCCTGTAGAAGGGTTTAGGGGCTACAGGCCAAAAGAGGTCAGGTGACTCATGGAATTCGGCCTCTCGCAGGATGCCGCCCACACGCAAGGTGGCATCAGAGCTAACTTGGTCTGGTTTGAGAGTGCCAAGTTGGTCCTGAAAACTGACACCCAGAACAGTGGCTTCTGAGTTTTGTTTCCCAGGGAAAAATCCTGTAAAACGCTTCAGGGTCGTGCGGCCTTCAATTGCCGGGTGCCTCCTGGAATAGCACCTCTCCAGGACGTCACAAAAACGCAAGGTGGCAGCAGTACCAACTTGGTCTGATTTGAGAGTGTCAAGTGGGTCCTGAAAACTGACACCCAGGAAAATGGCTTGTGAGTTTTTTTTCCCAGGGAAAAAGCCTGTATAATGGTTCAGCGTAATGCCGCCTTAAATAGCCGGGTGACTCCTAGAGATCCGCCTCTCGCAGGATGGCTCGCAGACGAAGGGTGGCACCGGTTCCAACTTGGTCTGGTTTGAGAGTGTCAAGTGTGTCCTGAAACCTGACACCCAGAACAGTGGCTTATGAGTTTTGTTTCCCAGGGAAAAAGGCCTGTAGATGGGTTCAGGGGCCTGAGGCCAAAAGAGGTCAGGTGACTCATGGAATTCGGCCTCTCGCAGGATGCCTCCCAGACGCAAGGTGGCAACAGTGCCAACTTGGTCTGGTTTGAGAGTTCCAAGTGGGTCCTACAAACTGACACCCAGAACAGTGGCTTGTGAGTTTTTTTTCCCAGGGAAAAAGCCTGTACAATGGTTCAGGGTCCTGCGGCGTTAAATTGCCGTGTGCCTCCTGGAATTGCGCCTCTCGCAGGATGCCTCCCAGACGCAAGGTGGCACGAGTTCCAACTTGGTCTGGTTTGAGAGTGCCAAGTGGGTCCTGTAAAATGACACCCAGAACAGTGGCTTGTGAGTTTTGTTTCCCAGGGAAAAAGCCTGTATAATGGTTCAGGGTAATAACGCCTTAAATTGCCGGGTGACTCGTGGAGATCCGCCTCTCGCAGGATGCCTCCCAGACGCAAAGTGGCACCTGGGCCAACTTAGTCTGATGTTAGAGTGCGAAGTGGGTTCTGAAAACTGACACCCAGAACAGTGGCTTGTGAGTTTTGTTTCCCAGGGAAAAAGCCTGTACAATGGTTCAGGGTCATGCGGCCTTAAATTGCCTGCTGACTCCTTGAGATCCGCCTCACGCAGGATGCCTCCCAGACGCAAGGTGGCACCAGTGCCAACTTGGTCTGGTTTGAGAGTGCGAAGTGGGTCCTGAAAACTGACACCCAGAACAGTGGCTTGTGAGTTTTGTTTCCCAGGGAAAAAGCCTGTACAATGGTTCAGGGTCCTGCGGCCTTAAATCACCGGGTGCCTCCTGGAATTGCGCCTCTCGCAGGATGCCTCCCACACGCAAGGTGGCACTAGTGCCAACTTGGTCTGGTTTGAGGGTGTCAAGTGGGTCCTGCAAACTGACACCCAGAACAGTGGCTTGTGAGTTTTCTTTCCCAGGGAAAAATCCTGTATAAATGTTCAGGGTCCTGCGGCCTGAAATTGCTGGGTGGCTCCTGGAATTGCACGTCTCGCAGGATGCCTCCCAGACGCAAGGTGGCAGCAGTGCCAACTTGGTGTGGTTTGAGAGTGCCAAGTGGGTCCTGAAAAATGACACTCAGAACAGTGGCTTGTGAGTTTTGTTTCCCAGGGAAAAAACCTGTACAATGGTTCCGGGTAATGCCGCCTTAAATTGCCGGGCGACTCTGGGAGATCCGCCTCTCGCTGGATGCCTCCCAGACGCAAGGTGGAACCAGTGCCAACTTGGTCTGGTTTGAGAGTGTCAAGTGGGTCCTGCAAACTGACACCCAGAACAGTGGCTTGTGAGTTTTGTTTCCCAGGGAAAAAGCCTGTACAATGGTTCAGGGTAATGCCTCCTTAAATAGCCGGGTGACTCCTGGAGATCCGCCTCTCGCAGGATGCCTCCCAGACGCAAGGTGGCACCATTTCCAACTTGGTCTGGTTTGAGGGTGTCAAGTGGGTCCTGCAAACTGACACCCAGAACAGTGGCTTGTGAGTTTTGTTTCCCAGGGAAAAAGCCTTTACAATGGTTCAGGGTAATACCGCCTTAAATTTCCGGGTGCCTCCTGGAATTGCACCTCTCGCAGGATGCCTCGCAGACGCAAGGTGGCACCAGTTCCAACTTGGTCTGGTTTCAGAGTGTCAAGTGGGTCCTGAAAACTGACACCCAGAACAGTGGCTTGTGAGTTTTGTTTCCCAGGGAAAAAGCCTGTACAATGGTTCAGGGTCCTGCGGCCTTTAATCACCGGGTGCCTCCTGGAATTTCGCCTCTCGCAGGATGCCTCCCACACGCAAGGTGGCACTAGTGCCAACTTGGTCTGGTTTGAGGGTGTCAAGTGGGTCCTGCAAACTGACACCCAGAACAGTGGCTTGTGAGTTTTCTTTCCCAGGGAAAAATCCTGTATAAATGTTCAGGGTCCTGCGGCCTGAAATTGCTGGGTGGCTCCTGGAATTGCACGTCTCGCAGGATGCCTCCCAGACGCAAGGTGGCAGCAGTGCCAACTTGGTGTGGTTTGAGAGTGCCAAGTGGGTCCTGAAAAATGACACTCAGAACAGTGGCTTGTGAGTTTTTTTCCCCAGGGAAAAAACCTGTACAATGATTCCGGGTAATGCCGCCTTAAATTGCCAGGCGACTTTGGGAGATCCGCCTCTCGCAGGATGCCTCCCAGACGCAAGGTGGAACCAGTGCCAACCTGGTCTGGTTTGAGAGTGTCAAGTGTGTCCTGAAAAATGACACCCAGAACAGTGGCTTGTGAGTTTTGTTTCCCAGGGAAAAAGCCTGTACAATGGTTCAGGGTCCTGCGGCCTTAAATTGCCGGGTGTCTCCTGGAATTGCGCCTCTCGCAGGATGCCTCCCAGACGCAAGGTGGCATCAGAGCCAACTTGGTCTGGTTTGAGAGTGCCAAGTTGGTCCTGCAAACTGACACCCAGAACAGTGGCTTGTGAGTTTTCTTGCCCAGGGAAAAAGCCTGCACAATGGTTCAGGGTCCTGCGGCCTTGAATAGCCGGGTGACTCCTTGAGATCCGCCTCACGCAGAATGCCTCCCAGACACAAGGTGGCACCAGTGCCAACTTGGTCTGGTTTCAGAGTGTCAAGTGGGTCCTGAAAACTGACACGCAGAACAGCAGCTTGTGAGTTTTGTTTCCCAGGGAAAAAGCCTGTATAAATGTTCAGGGTCCTGCGGCCTGAAATTGCTGGGTGGCTCCTGGAATTGCACGTCTCGCAGGATGCCTCCCAGACGCAAGGTGGCAGCAGTGCCAACTTGGTGTGGTTTGAGAGTGCCAAGTGGGTCCTGAAAAATGACACTCAGAACAGTGGCTTGTGAGTTTTTTTCCCCAGGGAAAAAACCTGTACAATGGTTCCGGGTAATGCCGCCTTAAATTGCCAGGCGACTCTGGGAGATCCGCCTCTCGCAGGATGCCTCCCAGACGCAAGGTGGAACCATTGCCAACTTGGTCTGGTTTGAGAGTGTCGTGGGTCCTGCAAACTGACACCCAGAACAGTGGCTTGTGAGTTTTGTTTCCCAGGGAAAAAGCCTGTACAATGGTTCAGGGTAATGCCTCCTTAAATAGCCGGGTGACTCCTGGAGATCCGCCTCTCGCAGGATGCCTCCCAGACGCAAGGTGGCACCATTTCCAACTTGGTCTGGTTTGAGAGTGCGAAGTGGGTCCTGAAAACTGACACCCAGAACAGTGGCTTGTGAGTTTTGTTTCCCAGGGAAAAAGCCTGTACAATGGTTCAGGGTCCTGCGGCCTTTAATCACCGGGTGCCTCCTGGAATTTCGCCTCTCGCAGGATGCCTCCCACACGCAAGGTGGCACTAGTGCCAACTTGGTCTGGTTTGAGGGTGTCAAGTGGGTCCTGCAAACTGACACCCAGAACAGTGGCTTGTGAGTTTTCTTTCCCAGGGAAAAATCCTGTATAAATGTTCAGGGTCCTGCGGCCTGAAATTGCTGGGTGGCTCCTGGAATTGCATGTCTCGCAGGATGCCTCCCAGACGCAAGGTGGCAGCAGTGCCAACTTGGTGTGGTTTGAGAGTGCCAAGTGGGTCCTGAAAAATGACACTCAGAACAGTGGCTTGTGAGTTTTTTTCCCCAGGGAAAAAACCTGTACAATGATTCCGGGTAATGCCGCCTTAAATTGCCGGGCGACTCTGGGAGATCCGCCTCTCGCAGGATGCCTCCCAGACGCAAGGTGGAACCAGTGCCAACCTGGTCTGGTTTGAGAGTGTCAAGTGTGTCCTGAAAAATGACACCCAGAACAGTGGCTTGTGAGTTTTGTTTCCCAGGGAAAAAGCCTGTACAATGGTTCAGGGTCCTGCGGCCTTAAATTGCCGGGTGTCTCCTGGAATTGCGCCTCTCGCAGGATGCCTCCCAGACGCAAGGTGGCATCAGAGCCAACTTGGTCTGGTTTGAGAGTGCCAAGTTGGTCCTGCAAACTGACACCCAGAACAGTGGCTTGTGAGTTTTCTTGCCCAGGGAAAAAGCCTGCACAATGGTTCAGGGTCCTGCGGCCTTGAATAGCCGGGTGACTCCTTGAGATCCGCCTCACGCAGAATGCCTCCCAGACACAAGGTGGCACCAGTGCCAACTTGGTCTGGTTTCAGAGTCTCAAGTGGGTCCTGAAAACTGACACGCAGAACAGCAGCTTGTGAGTTTTGTTTCCCAGGGAAAAAGCCTGTATAATGGTTCAGGGTCCTGCGGCCTTAAATCACCGGGTGCCTCCTGGAATTGCGCCCCTCGCAGGATGCCTCCCACACGCAAGGTGGCACTAGTGCCAACTTGGTCTGGTTTGAGGGTGTCAAGTGGGTCCTGCAAACTGACACCCAGAACAGTGGCTTGTGAGTTTTCTTTCCCAGGGAGAAATCCTGTATAAATGTTCAGGGTCCTGCGGCCTGAAATTGCTGGGTGGCTCCTGGAATTGCACGTCTCGCAGGATGCCTCCCAGACGCAAGGTGGCAGCAGTGCCAACTTGGTGTGGTTTGAGAGTGCCAAGTGGGTCCTGAAAAATGACACTCAGAACAGTGGCTTGTGAGTTTTTTTCCCCAGGGAAAAAACCTGTACAATGGTTCCGGGTAATGCCGCCTTAAATTGCCAGGCGACTCTGGGAGATCCGCCTCTCGCAGGATGCCTCCCAGACGCAAGGTGGAACCATTGCCAACTTGGTCTGGTTTGAGAGTGTCGTGGGTCCTGCAAACTGACACCCAGAACAGTGGCTTGTGAGTTTTGTTTCCCAGGGAAAAAGCCTGTACAATGGTTCAGGGTAATGCCTCCTTAAATAGCCGGGTGACTCCTGGAGATCCGCCTCTCGCAGGATGCCTCCCAGACGCAAGGTGGCACCATTTCCAACTTGGTCTGGTTTGAGAGTGCGAAGTGGGTCCTGAAAACTGACACCCAGAACAGTGGCTTGTGAGTTTTGTTTCCCAGGGAAAAAGCCTGTACAATGGTTCAGGGTCCTGCGGCCTTTAATCACCGGGTGCCTCCTGGAATTTCGCCTCTCGCAGGATGCCTCCCACACGCAAGGTGGCACTAGTGCCAACTTGGTCTGGTTTGAGGGTGTCAAGTGGGTCCTGCAAACTGACACCCAGAACAGTGGCTTGTGAGTTTTCTTTCCCAGGGAAAAATCCTGTATAAATGTTCAGGGTCCTGCGGCCTGAAATTGCTGGGTGGCTCCTGGAATTGCACGTCTCGCAGGATGCCTCCCAGACGCAAGGTGGCAGCAGTGCCAACTTGGTGTGGTTTGAGAGTGCCAAGTGGGTCCTGAAAAATGACACTCAGAACAGTGGCTTGTGAGTTTTTTTCCCCAGGGAAAAAACCTGTACAATGATTCCGGGTAATGCCGCCTTAAATTGCCGGGCGACTCTGGGAGATCCGCCTCTCGCAGGATGCCTCCCAGACGCAAGGTGGAACCAGTGCCAACCTGGTCTGGTTTGAGAGTGTCAAGTGTGTCCTGAAAAATGACACCCAGAACAGTGGCTTGTGAGTTTTGTTTCCCAGGGAAAAAGCCTGTACAATGGTTCAGGGTCCTGCGGCCTTAAATTGCCGGGTGTCTCCTGGAATTGCGCCTCTCGCAGGATGCCTCCCAGACGCAAGGTGGCATCAGAGCCAACTTGGTCTGGTTTGAGAGTGCCAAGTTGGTCCTGCAAACTGACACCCAGAACAGTGGCTTGTGAGTTTTCTTGCCCAGGGAAAAAGCCTGCACAATGGTTCAGGGTCCTGCGGCCTTGAATAGCCGGGTGACTCCTTGAGATCCGCCTCACGCAGAATGCCTCCCAGACACAAGGTGGCACCAGTGCCAACTTGGTCTGGTTTCAGAGTGTCAAGTGGGTCCTGAAAACTGACACGCAGAACAGCAGCTTGTGAGTTTTGTTTCCCAGGGAAAAAGCCTGTATAATGGTTCAGGGTCCTGCGGCCTTAAATCACCGGGTGCCTCCTGGAATTGCGCCCCTCGCAGGATGCCTCCCACACGCAAGGTGGCACTAGTGCCAACTTGGTCTGGTTTGAGGGTGTCAAGTGGGTCCTGCAAACTGACACCCAGAACAGTGGCTTGTGAGTTTTCTTTCCCAGGGAGAAATCCTGTATAAATGTTCAGGGTCCTGCGGCCTGAAATTGCTGGGTGGCTCCTGGAATTGCACGTCTCGCAGGATGCCTCCCAGACGCAAGGTGGCAGCAGTGCCAACTTGGTGTGGTTTGAGAGTGCCAAGTGGGTCCTGAAAACTGACACCCAGAACAGTGGCTTGTGAGTTTTTTTCCCCAGGGAAAAAACCTGTACAATGGTTCCGGGTAATGCCGCCTTAAATTGCCAGGCGACTCTGGGAGATCCGCCTCTCGCAGGATGCCTCCCAGACGCAAGGTGGAACCATTGCCAACTTGGTCTGGTTTGAGAGTGTCGTGGGTCCTGCAAACTGACACCCAGAACAGTGGCTTGTGAGTTTTGTTTCCCAGGGAAAAAGCCTGTACAATGGTTCAGGGCAATGCATCCTTAAATAGCCGGCTGACTCCTGGAGATCCGCCTCTCGCAGGATGCCTCCCAGACGCAAGGTGGCACCATTTCCAACTTGGTCTGGTTTGAGAGTGCGAAGTGGGTCCTGAAAACTGACACCCAGAACAGTGGCTTGTGAGTTTTGTTTCCCAGGGAAAAAGCCTGTACAATGGTTCAGGGTCCTGCGGCCTTTAATCACCGGGTGCCTCCTGGAATTTCGCCTCTCGCAGGATGCCTCCCACACGCAAGGTGGCACTAGTGCCAACTTGGTCTGGTTTGAGGGTGTCAAGTGGGTCCTGCAAACTGACACCCAGAACAGTGGCTTGTGAGTTTTCTTTCCCAGGGAGAAATCCTGTATAAATGTTCAGGGTCCTGCGGCCTGAAATTGCTGGGTGGCTCCTGGAATTGCACGTCTCGCAGGATGCCTCCCAGACGCAAGGTGGCAGCAGTGCCAACTTGGTGTGGTTTGAGAGTGCCAAGTGGGTCCTGAAAAATGACACTCAGAACAGTGGCTTGTGAGTTTTTTTCCCCAGGGAAAAAACCTGTACAATGATTCCGGGTAATGCCGCCTTAAATTGCCGGGCGACTCCTTGAGATCCGCCTCACGCAGGATGCCTCCCAGACGCAAGGTGGCAGCAGTGCCAATTTGGTCTGCTTTGAGAGTGTCAAGTGGGTCCTGAAAACTGACACCCAGAACAGTGGCTTGTGAGTTTTGTTTCTCAGGGAAAAAGCCTGTACAATGGTTCAGAGTAGTGCCGCCTTAAATATCCGGGTGACTCCTGGAGATCCGCCTCTCGCAGGATGCCTCCCAGACACAAAGTGGCACCAGTTCCAACTTGGTCTGGTTTGAGAGTGCGAAGTGGGTCCTGAAAACTGACACCCAGAACAGTGGCTTGTGAGTTTTGTTTCCCAGGGAAAAAGCCTGTACAATGGTTCAGGGTCTTGCGGCCTTAAATCGCCGGGTGCCTCCTGGAATTTCGCCTCTCGCAGGATGCCTCCTAGACGCATGGTTGCACCACTGCCAACTTGGTTTGGTTTGAGAGTGTCATGTGGGTCCTGCAAACTGACACCCAGAACAGTGGCTTGTGAGTTTTGTTTCCCAGGGAAAAAGCCTGTACAATGGTTCAGGGTCCTGCGGCCTTTAATCACCGGGTGCCTCCTGGAATTTCGCCTCTCGCAGGATGCCTCCCACACGCAAGGTGGCACTAGTGCCAACTTGGTCTGGTTTGAGGGTGTCAAGTGGGTCCTGCAAACTGACACCCAGAACAGTGGCTTGTGAGTTTTCTTTCCCAGGGAAAAATCCTGTATAAATGTTCAGGGTCCTGCGGCCTGAAATTGCTGGGTGGCTCCTGGAATTGCACGTCTCGCAGGATGCCTCCCAGACGCAAGGTGGCAGCAGTGCCAACTTGGTGTGGTTTGAGAGTGCCAAGTGGGTCCTGAAAAATGACACTCAGAACAGTGGCTTGTGAGTTTTTTTCCCCAGGGAAAAAACCTGTACAATGATTCCGGGTAATGCCGCCTTAAATTGCCGGGCGACTCTGGGAGATCCGCCTCTCGCAGGATGCCTCCCAGACGCAAGGTGGAACCAGTGCCAACCTGGTCTGGTTTGAGAGTGTCAGGTGTGTCCTGAAAAATGACACCCAGAACAGTGGCTTGTGAGTTTTGTTTCCCAGGGAAAAAGCCTGTACAATGGTTCAGGGTCCTGCGGCCTTAAATTGCCGGGTGCCTCCTGGAATTGCGCCTCTCGCAGGATGCCTCCCAGACGCAAGGTGGCATCAGAGCCAACTTGGTCTGGTTTGAGAGTGCCAAGTTGGTCCTGCAAACTGACACCCAGAACAGTGGCTTGTGAGTTTTCTTGCCCAGGGAAAAAGCCTGCACAATGGTTCAGGGTCCTGCGGCCTTGAATAGCCTGGTGACTCCTTGAGATCCGCCTCACGCAGAATGCCTCCCAGACACAAGGTGGCACCAGTGCCAACTTGGTCTGGTTTCAGAGTGTCAAGTGGGTCCTGAAAACTGACACGCAGAACAGCAGCTTGTGAGTTTTGTTTCCCAGGGAAAAAGCCTGTATAATGGTTCAGGGTCCTGCGGCCTTAAATCACCGGGTGCCTCCTGGAATTGCGCCCCTCGCAGGATGCCTCCCACACGCAAGGTGGCACTAGTGCCAACTTGGTCTGGTTTGAGGGTGTCAAGTGGGTCCTGCAAACTGACACCCAGAACAGTGGCTTGTGAGTTTTCTTTCCCAGGGAGAAATCCTGTATAAATGTTCAGGGTCCTGCGGCCTGAAATTGCTGGGTGGCTCCTGGAATTGCACGTCTCGCAGGATGCCTCCCAGACGCAAGGTGGCAGCAGTGCCAACTTTGTGTGGTTTGAGAGTGCCAAGTGGGTCCTGAAAAATGACACTCAGAACAGTGGCTTGTGAGTTTTTTTCCCCAGGGAAAAAACCTGTACAATGGTTCCGGGTAATGCCGCCTTAAATTGCCAGGCGACTCTGGGAGATCCGCCTCTCGCAGGATGCCTCCCAGACGCAAGGTGGAACCATTGCCAACTTGGTCTGGTTTGAGAGTGTCGTGGGTCCTGCAAACTGACACCCAGAACAGTGGCTTGTGAGTTTTGTTTCCCAGGGAAAAAGCCTGTACAATGGTTCAGGGTAATGCCTCCTTAAATAGCCGGGTGACTCCTGGAGATCCGCCTCTCGCAGGATGCCTCCCAGACGCAAGGTGGCACCATTTCCAACTTGGTCTGGTTTGAGAGTGCGAAGTGGGTCCTGAAAACTGACACCCAGAACAGTGGCTTGTGAGTTTTGTTTCCCAGGGAAAAAGCCTGTACAATGGTTCAGGGTCCTGCGGCCTGAAATTGCTGGGTGGCTCCTGGAATTGCACGTCTCGCAGGATGCCTCCCAGACGCAAGGTGGCAGCAGTGCCAACTTGGTGTGGTTTGAGAGTGCCAAGTGGGTCCTGAAAAATGACACTCAGAACAGTGGCTTGTGAGTTTTTTTCCCCAGGGAAAAAACCTGTACAATGATTCCGGGTAATGCCGCCTTAAATTGCCGGGCGACTCTGGGAGATCCGCCTCTCGCAGGATGCCTCCCAGACGCAAGGTGGAACCAGTGCCAACCTGGTCTGGTTTGAGAGTGTCAAGTGTGTCCTGAAAAATGACACCCAGAACAGTGGCTTGTGAGTTTTGTTTCCCAGGGAAAAAGCCTGTACAATGGTTCAGGGTCCTGCGGCCTTAAATTGCCGGGTGTCTCCTGGAATTGCGCCTCTCGCAGGATGCCTCCCAGACGCAAGGTGGCATCAGAGCCAACTTGGTCTGGTTTGAGAGTGCCAAGTTGGTCCTGCAAACTGACACCCAGAACAGTGGCTTGTGAGTTTTCTTGCCCAGGGAAAAAGCCTGCACAATGGTTCAGGGTCCTGCGGCCTTGAATAGCCGGGTGAGTCCTTGAGATCCGCCTCACGCAGAATGCCTCCCAGACACAAGGTGGCACCAGTGCCAACTTGGTCTGGTTTCAGAGTGTCAAGTGGGTCCTGAAAACTGACACGCAGAACAGCAGCTTGTGAGTTTTGTTTCCCAGGGAAAAAGCCTGTATAATGGTTCAGGGTCCTGCGGCCTTAAATCACCGGGTGCCTCCTGGAATTGCGCCCCTCGCAGGATGCCTCCCACACGCAAGGTGGCACTAGTGCCAACTTGGTCTGGTTTGAGGGTGTCAAGTGGGTCCTGCAAACTGACACCCAGAACAGTGGCTTGTGAGTTTTCTTTCCCAGGGAGAAATCCTGTATAAATGTTCAGGGTCCTGCGGCCTGAAATTGCTGGGTGGCTCCTGGAATTGCACGTCTCGCAGGATGCCTCCCAGACGCAAGGTGGCAGCAGTGCCAACTTGGTGTGGTTTGAGAGTGCCAAGTGGGTCCTGAAAAATGACACTCAGAACAGTGGCTTGTGAGTTTTTTTCCCCAGGGAAAAAACCTGTACAATGGTTCCGGGTAATGCCGCCTTAAATTGCCAGGCGACTCTGGGAGATCCGCCTCTCGCAGGATGCCTCCCAGACGCAAGGTGGAACCATTGCCAACTTGGTCTGGTTTAAGAGTGTCGTGGGTCCTGCAAACTGACACCCAGAACAGTGGCTTGTGAGTTTTGTTTCCCAGGGAAAAAGCCTGTACAATGGTTCAGCGTAATGCCTCCTTAAATAGCCGGGTGACTCCTGGAGATCCGCCTCTCGCAGGATGCCTCCCAGACGCAAGGTGGCACCATTTCCAACTTGGTCTGGTTTGAGAGTGCGAAGTGGGTCCTGAAAACTGACACCCAGAACAGTGGCTTGTGAGTTGTGTTTCCCAGGGAAAAAGCCTGTACAATGGTTCAGGGTCCTGCGGCCTTTAATCACCGGGTGCCTCCTGGAATTTCGCCTCTCGCAGGATGCCTCCCACACGCAAGGTGGCACTAGTGCCAACTTGGTCTGGTTTGAGGGTGTCAAGTGGGTCCTGCAAACTGACACCCAGAACAGTGGCTTGTGAGTTTTCTTTCCCAGGGAAAAATCCTGTATAAATGTTCAGGGTCCTGCGGCCTGAAATTGCTGGGTGGCTCCTGGAATTGCACGTCTCGCAGGATGCCTCCCAGACGCAAGGTGGCAGCAGTGCCAACTTGGTGTGGTTTGAGAGTGCCAAGTGGGTCCTGAAAAATGACACTCAGAACAGTGGCTTGTGAGTTTTTTTCCCCAGGGAAAAAACCTGTACAATGATTCCGGGTAATGCCGCCTTAAATTGCCGGGCGACTCTGGGAGATCCGCCTCTCGCAGGATGCCTCCCAGACGCAAGGTGGAACCAGTGCCAACATGGTCTGGTTTGAGAGTGTCAAGTGTGTCCTGAAAAATGACACCCAGAACAGTGGCTTGTGAGTTTTGTTTCCCAGGGAAAAAGCCTGTACAATGGTTCAGGGTCCTGCGGCCTTAAATTGCCGGGTGCCTCCTGGAATTGCGCCTCTCGCAGGATGCCTCCCAGACGCAAGGTGGCATCAGAGCCAACTTGGTCTGGCTTGAGAGTGCCAAGTTGGTCCTGCAAACTGACACCCAGAACAGTGGCTTGTGAGTTTTCTTGCCCAGGGAAAAAGCCTGTACAATGGTTCAGGGTCCTGCGGCCTTGAATAGCCGGGTGAGTCCTTGAGATCCGCCTCACGCAGAATGCCTCCCAGACACAAGGTGGCACCAGTGCCAACTTGGTCTGGTTTGAGAGTGTCAAGTGGGTCCTGAAAACTGACACGCAGAACAGCAGCTTGTGAGTTTTGTTTCCCAGGGAAAAAGCCTGTATAATGGTTCAGGGTCCTGCGGCCTTAAATTGCCGGGTGCCTCCTGGAATTGTACCTCTCTCAGGATGCCTCCCAGACGCAAGGTGGCACCAGTGCCAACCTGGTCTAGTTTGAGAGTGTCCAGTGGGTCCTGAAAACTGACACCCAGAACAGTGGCTTGTGAGTTTTGTTTCCCAGGGAAAAAGCCTGTTCAATGGTTCAGGGTCCTGCGGCCTTAAATTGCCGGTTGCCTCCTGGGATAGCACCTCTCCAGGATGTCACAAAGACGCAAGGTGGCAGCAGTGCCAATTTGGTCTGCTTTGAGAGTGTCAAGTGGGTCCTGAAAACTGACACCCAGAACAGTGGCTTGTGAGTTTTGTTTCTCAGGGAAAAAGCCTGTACAATGGTTCAGAGTAGTGCCGCCTTAAATATCCGGGTGACTCCTGGAGATCCGCCTCTCGCAGGATGCCTCCCAGACACAAAGTGGCACCAGTTCCAACTTGGTCTGGTTTGAGAGTGCGAAGTGCGTCCTGAAAACTGACACCCAGAACAGTGGCTTGTGAGTTTTGTTTCCCAGGGAAAAAGCCTGTACAATGGTTCAGGGTCCTGCGGCCTTAAATTGCCGGGTGCCTCCTGGAATTGCGCCTCTCGCAGGATGCCTCCCAGACGCAAGGTGGCATCAGAGCCAACTTGGTCTGGCTTGAGAGTGCCAAGTTGGTCCTGCAAACTGACACCCAGAACAGTGGCTTGTGAGTTTTCTTGCCCAGGGAAAAAGCCTGTACAATGGTTCAGGGTCCTGCGGCCTTGAATAGCCGGGTGAGTCCTTGAGATCCGCCTCACGCAGAATGCCTCCCAGACACAAGGTGGCACCAGTGCCAACTTGGTCTGGTTTGAGAGTGTCAAGTGGGTCCTGAAAACTGACACGCAGAACAGCAGCTTGTGAGTTTTGTTTCCCAGGGAAAAAGCCTGTATAATGGTTCAGGGTCCTGCGGCCTTAAATTGCCGGGTGCCTCCTGGAATTGTACCTCTCTCAGGATGCCTCCCAGACGCAAGGTGGCACCAGTGCCAACCTGGTCTAGTTTGAGAGTGTCCAGTGGGTCCTGAAAACTGACACCCAGAACAGTGGCTTGTGAGTTTTGTTTCCCAGGGAAAAAGCCTGTACAATGGTTCAGGGTCCTGCGGCCTTAAATTGCCGGTTGCCTCCTGGGATAGCACCTCTCCAGGATGTCACAAAGACGCAAGGTGGCAGCAGTGCCAATTTGGTCTGCTTTGAGAGTGTCAAGTGGGTCCTGAAAACTGACACCCAGAACAGTGGCTTGTGAGTTTTGTTTCTCAGGGAAAAAGCCTGTACAATGGTTCAGAGTAGTGCCGCCTTAAATATCCGGGTGACTCCTGGAGATCCGCCTCTCGCAGGATGCCTCCCAGACACAAAGTGGCACCAGTTCCAACTTGGTCTGGTTTGAGAGTGCGAAGTGGGTCCTGAAAACTGACACCCAGAACAGTGGCTTGTGAGTTTTGTTTCCCAGGGAAAAAGCCTGTACAATGGTTCAGGGTCTTGCGGCCTTAAATCGCCGGGTGCCTCCTGGAATTTCGCCTCTCGCAGGATGCCTCCCAGACGCAAGGTAGCACCAGTGCCAAGTTGGTCTGGTTTGAGGGTGTCAAGTGGGTCCTGAAAACTGACACCCAGAACAGTGGCTTGTGAGTTTTTTTTCCCAGGGAAAAAGCCTGTACAATGGTTCAGGCTCCTGCGGCGTTAAATTGCCGGGTGCCTCCTGGAATTGTACCTCTCGCAGGATGCCTCCCAGACGCAAGGTGGCACCAGTGCCAACTTAGTCTGGTTTGAGAGTGCCAAGTTGGTTCTGAAAAGTGACACCCAGAACAGTGGCTTGTGAGTTTTGTTTCCCAGGGAAAAAGCCTGTACAATGGTTCAGGGCAATACCCTCTGAAATTGCCGGGTGACTCGTGGAGATCCGCCTCTCGCAGGATGCCTCCTAGACGCATGGTTGCACCACTGCCAACTTGGTTTGGTTTGAGAGTGTCATGTGGGTACTGAAAACTGACACCCAGAACAGTGGCTTGTGAGTTTTGTTTCCCAGGGAAAAAGCCTGTACAATGGTTAAGGGTCCTGCGGCCTTATTTTGCCGGGTCCCTCCTGGAATTGCGCCTCTCGCAGGATGCCTCCCAGACGCAAGGTGGCACCAGTGCCAAGTTGGTCTGGTTTGAGAGTGCCAAGTGGGTCCTGAAAACTGACACCCAGAACAGCGGCTTGTGAGTTTTGTTTCCCAGGGAAAAAGCTGTACAATGGTTCAGAGTAATGCCACCTTAAAGAGCCGGGTGACTCTGGGAGATCCGCCTCTCGCAGGATGCCTCCCAGACGCAAAGTGGCACCAGTGCCAACTTGGTCTAGTTTGAGAGTGCCATGTGGGTCCTTAATACTGACACCCAGAACAGCGGCTTGTGAGTTTTGTTTCCCAGGGAAAAAGCCTGTACAATGGTTCAGGGTAATGCCGCCTTAAATTGCCGGGTGCCTCCTGGAATTGCGCCTCTCGCAGGATGCCTCCAAGACGCAAGGTGGCACCAGTGCCAACTTGGTCTGGTTTGAGAGTGCCAAGTGGGTCCTGCAAACTGACACCCAGAACAGTGGCTTGTGAGTTTTGTTTCCCAAGGAAAAAGGCCTGTAGATGGGTTCAGGAGCCTGAGGCCAAAAGAGGTCAGGTGACTCATGGAATTCGGGCTCCCGCAGGATGCCTCCAAGACGCAAAGTGGCACGAGTGCCAACTTGGTCTGGCTTGAGAGTGCCACGTGGGTCCTGAAAACTGACACCCAGAACAGTGGCTTGTGAGTTTTCTTTCCCAGGGAAAAAGCCTGTACAATGGTTCAGGGTCCTGCGGCCTTGAATAGCCGGGTGACTCCTTGAGATCCGCCTCACGCAGAATGCCTCCCAGACACAAGGTGGCACCAGTGCCAACTTGGTCTGGTTTGAGAGTGTCAAGTGGGTCCTGAAAACTGACATGCAGAACAGCAGCTTGTGAGTTTTGTTTCCCAGGGAAAAAGCCTGTATAATGGTTCAGGGTCCTGCGGCCTTAAATTGCCGGGTGCCTCCTGGAATTGTACCTCTCGCAGGATGCCTCCCAGACGCAAGGTGGCACCAGTGCCAACTTGGTCTGGTTTGAGAGTGTCCAGTGGGTCCTGAAAACTGACACCCAGAACAGTGGCTTGTGAGTTTTGTTTCCCAGGGAAAAAGGCCTGTAGATGGGTTCAGGGGCCTGAGGCCAAAAGAGGTCAGGTGACTCATGGAATTCGGGCTCCTGCAGGATGCCTCCCAGACGCAAAGTGGCACGAGTGCCAACTTGGTCTGGCTTGAGAGTGCCACGTGGGTCCTGAAAACTGACACCCAGAACAGTGGCTTGTGAGTTTTGTTTCTCAGGGAAAAAGCCTGTAGAATGGTTCAGGGTCCTGTGGCCTTAAATTGCCGGGAGACTCCTGGAGATCTGCCTCTCGCAGGATGTTTCCCAGACGCAAGGTGGCACCAGTGCCAACTTGGTCTGGTTTGAGAGTGCCAAGTGGGTCCTGCAAACTGACACCCAGAACAGTGGCTTGTGAGTTTTGTTTCCCAGGGAAAAAGCCTGTACAATGGTTCAGTGTATGGCCGCCTTAAATAGACGGGTGACTCCTGGAGATCCGCATCTCGCAGGATGCCTCCCAGACGCAAGGTGGCACCAGTGCCAACTTGGTCTGGTTTGAGAGTGTCAAGTGGGTCCTGAAAAATGACACCCAGAACAGTGGCCTGTGAGTTTTGTTTCCCAGGGAAAAATGCCTGTAGAAGGGTTCAGGGGCCTGAGGCCAAAAGAGGTCAGGTGACTCATGGAATTCGGCCTCTCGCAGGATGCCTCCCAGACGCAAAGTGGCACGAGTGCCAACTTGGTCTGGTTTGAGAGTGCCAAGTGGGTCTGAAAACTGACACCCAGAACAGTGGCTTGTGAGTTTTTTTTCTCAGGGAAAAAGCCTGTAGAATGGTTCAGAGTCCTGCGGCCTTAAATTGCCGGCTGACTCCTGCAGATCTGCCTCTCGCAGGATGCCTCCCAGACGCAAGGTGGCACCAGTGCCAACTTGGTCTGGTTTGAGAGTGCCAAGTGGGTCCTGCAAACTTACACCCAGAAAAGTGGCTTGTGAGTTTTGTTGCCCAGGGAAAAAGCCTGTACAATGGTTCAGGGTCCTGCGGCCTTAAATCGCAGGGTGCCTCCTGGAATTGCGCCTCTCGCAGCATTCCTCCCAGACGCAAGGTGGCACCAGTGCCAACTTAGTCTGGTTTGAGAGTGCCATGTGGGTGCTGAAAACTGACACCCAGAACAGTGGCTTCTGAGTTTTGTTTCCCAGGGAAAAAGCCTGTACAATGGTTCAGGGTAATACCCTCTGAATTTGCTGGGTGACTCGTGGAGATCCGCCTATCGCAGGATGCCTCCTAGACGCATATTTGCACCACGGCCAACTTGGTCTGGTTTGAGAGTGTCAAGTGGGTACTTAAAACTGACACCCAGAACAGTCGCTTGTGAGTTTTGTTTCCCAGGGAAAAAGCCTGTATAATGGTTCAGGGTCCTGCGGCCTTAAATTGCCGGGTGCCTCCTGGAATTGCGCCTCTCGCAGGATGCCTCCCAGACGCAAGGTTGCACCAGTGCCAACTTGGTCTGGTTTGAGAGTGCCAAGTGGGTCCTGAAAACTGACACCCAGAACAGTGGCTTCTGAGTTTTGTTTCCCAGGGAAAAAGCCTGTACAATGGTTCAGAGTAATGCCGCCTTAAATAGCCGGGTGACTCTGGGAGATTCGCCTCTCGCAGGATGCCTCCCAGACGCAAGGTGGCACCAGTGCCAACTTGGTCTGGTTTGAGAGTGCCTAGTGGGTCTTGAAAACTGAGACCCAGAACAGTGGCTTGTGAGTTTGTTTCCCAGGGTAAAAGGCCTGTAGATGGGTTCAGGGGCCTGAGGCCAAAAGAGGTCAGTTGACTCATGGAATTCGGCCTCTCGCAGGATGCCTCCCAGACGCAAGGTGGCACCAGTGCAAACTTGGTCTAGTTTTAGAGTGCCATGTGGGTCCTGCAAACTGACACCCAGAACAGTGGCTTGTGAGTTTTGTTTCCCAGGGAAAAAGCCTGTAGAATGGTTCAGGGTCCTTCAGCCTTATTTTGCCGGGTGACTCCTGGAGACCTGCCTCTCGCAGGATGCCTCCCAGACGCAAGGTGGCACCAGTGCCAAGTTGGTCTGGTTTGAGAGTGTCAAGTGGGTCCTGAAAACTGACACCCAGAACAGTGGCTTGTGAGTTTTGTTTCCCAGGGAAAAAGGCCTGTAGAAGGGTTTAGGGGCTATAGGCCAAAAGAGGTCAGGTGACTCATGGAATTCGGCCTCTCGCAGGATGCCGCCCACACGCAAGGTGGCATCAGAGCTAACTTGGTCTGGTTTGAGAGTGCCAAGTTGGTCCTGAAAACTGACACCCAGAACAGTGGCTTCTGAGTTTTGTTTCCCAGGGAAAAATCCTGTAAAACGCTTCAGGGTCGTGCGGCCTTCAATTGCCGGGTGCCTCCTAGAATAACACCTCTCCAGGACGTCACAAAAACGCAAGGTGGCAGCAGTACCAACTTGGTCTGATTTGAGAGTGTCAAGTGGGTCCTGCAAACTGACACCCAGAAAAATGGCTTGTGAGTTTTTTTTCCCAGGGAAAAAGCCTGTACAATGGTTCAGCGTAATGCCGCCTTAAATAGCCGGGTGACTCCTAGAGATCCGCCTCTCGCAGGATGGCTCGCAGACGAAGGGTGGCACCGGTTCCAACTTGGTCTGGTTTGAGAGTGTCAAGTGTGTCCTGAAACCTGACACCCAGAACAGTGGCTTATGAGTTTTGTTTCCCAGGGAAAAAGGCCTGTAGATGGGTTCAGGGGCCTGAGGCCAAAAGAGGTCAGGTGACTCATGGAATTCGGCCTCTCGCAGGATGCCTCCCAGACGCAAGGTGGCAACAGTGCCAACTTGGTCTGGTTTGAGAGTTCCAAGTGGGTCCTACAAACTGACACCCAGAACAGTGGCTTGTGAGTTTTTTTTCCCAGGGAAAAAGCCTGTACAATGGTTCAGGGTCCTGCGGCGTTAAATTGCCGGGTGCCTCCTGGAATTGCGCCTCTCGCAGGATGCCTCCCAGACGCAAGGTGGCACGAGTTCCAACTTGGTCTGGTTTGAGAGTGCCAAGTGGGTCCTGCAAACTGACACCCAGAACAGTGGCTTGTGAGTTTTGTTTCCCAGGGAAAAAGCCTGTATAATGGTTCAGGGTAATATCGCCTTAAATTGCCGGGTGACTCGTGGAGATCCGCCTCTCGCAGGATGCCTCCCAGACGCAAAGTGGCACCTGGGCCAACTTGGTCTGATGTTAGAGTGCGAAGTGGGTTCTGAAAACTGACACCCAGAACAGTGGCTTGTGAGTTTTGTTTCCCAGGGAAAAAGCTTGTACAATGGTTCAGGGTCATGCGGCCTTAAATTGCCTGCTGACTCCTTGAGATCCGCCTCACGCAGGATGCCTCCCAGACGCAAGGTGGCACTAGTGCCAACTTGGTCTGGTTTGAGAGTGCGAAGTGGGTCCTGAAAACTGACACCCAGAACAGTGGCTTGTGAGTTTTCTTTCCCAGGGAGAAATCCTGTATAAATGTTCAGGGTCCTGCGGCCTGAAATTGCTGGGTGGCTCCTGGAATTGCACGTCTCGCAGGATGCCTCCCAGACGCAAGGTGGCAGCAGTGCCAACTTGGTGTGGTTTGAGAGTGCCAAGTGGGTCCTGAAAAATGACACTCAGAACAGTGGCTTGTGAGTTTTTTTCCCCAGGGAAAAAACCTGTACAATGGTTCCGGGTAATGCCGCCTTAAATTGCCAGGCGACTCTGGGAGATCCGCCTCTCGCAGGATGCCTCCCAGACGCAAGGTGGAACCATTGCCAACTTGGTCTGGTTTAAGAGTGTCGTGGGTCCTGAAAACTGACACCCAGAACAGTGGCTTGTGAGTTTTGTTTCCCAGGGAAAAAGCCTGTACAATGGTTCAGCGTAATGCCTCCTTAAATAGCCGGGTGACTCCTGGAGATCCGCCTCTCGCAGGATGCCTCCCAGACGCAAGGTGGCACCATTTCCAACTTGGTCTGGTTTGAGAGTGCGAAGTGGGTCCTGAAAACTGACACCCAGAACAGTGGCTTGTGAGTTTTGTTTCCCAGGGAAAAAGCCTGTACAATGGTTCAGGGTCCTGCGGCCTTTAATCACCGGGTGCCTCCTGGAATTTCGCCTCTCGCAGGATGCCTCCCACACGCAAGGTGGCACTAGTGCCAACTTGGTCTGGTTTGAGGGTGTCAAGTGGATCCTGCAAACTGACACCCAGAACAGTGGCTTGTGAGTTTTCTTTCCCAGGGAAAAATCCTGTATAAATGTTCAGGGTCCTGCGGCCTGAAATTGCTGGGTGGCTCCTGGAATTGCACGTCTCGCAGGATGCCTCCCAGACGCAAGGTGGCAGCAGTGCCAACTTGGTGTGGTTTGAGAGTGCCAAGTGGGTCCTGAAAAATGACACTCAGAACAGTGGCTTGTGAGTTTTTTTCCCCAGGGAAAAAACCTGTACAATGATTCCGGGTAATGCCGCCTTAAATTGCCGGGCGACTCTGGGAGATCCGCCTCTCGCAGGATGCCTCCCAGACGCAAGGTGGAACCAGTGCCAACATGGTCTGGTTTGAGAGTGTCAAGTGTGTCCTGAAAAATGACACCCAGAACAGTGGCTTGTGAGTTTTGTTTCCCAGGGAAAAAGCCTGTACAATGGTTCAGGGTCCTGCGGCCTTAAATTGCCGGGTGCCTCCTGGAATTGCGCCTCTCGCAGGATGCCTCCCAGACGCAAGGTGGCATCAGAGCCAACTTGGTCTGGCTTGAGAGTGCCAAGTTGGTCCTGCAAACTGACACCCAGAACAGTGGCTTGTGAGTTTTCTTGCCCAGGGAAAAAGCCTGTACAATGGTTCAGGGTCCTGCGGCCTTGAATAGCCGGGTGAGTCCTTGAGATCCGCCTCACGCAGAATGCCTCCCAGACACAAGGTGGCACCAGTGCCAACTTGGTCTGGTTTGAGAGTGTCAAGTGGGTCCTGAAAACTGACACGCAGAACAGCAGCTTGTGAGTTTTGTTTCCCAGGGAAAAAGCCTGTATAATGGTTCAGGGTCCTGCGGCCTTAAATTGCCGGGTGCCTCCTGGAATTGTACCTCTCTCAGGATGCCTCCCAGACGCAAGGTGGCACCAGTGCCAACCTGGTCTAGTTTGAGAGTGTCCAGTGGGTCCTGAAAACTGACACCCAGAACAGTGGCTTGTGAGTTTTGTTTCCCAGGGAAAAAGCCTGTTCAATGGTTCAGGGTCCTGCGGCCTTAAATTGCCGGTTGCCTCCTGGGATAGCACCTCTCCAGGATGTCACAAAGACGCAAGGTGGCAGCAGTGCCAATTTGGTCTGCTTTGAGAGTGTCAAGTGGGTCCTGAAAACTGACACCCAGAACAGTGGCTTGTGAGTTTTGTTTCTCAGGGAAAAAGCCTGTACAATGGTTCAGAGTAGTGCCGCCTTAAATATCCGGGTGACTCCTGGAGATCCGCCTCTCGCAGGATGCCTCCCAGACACAAAGTGGCACCAGTTCCAACTTGGTCTGGTTTGAGAGTGCGAAGTGCGTCCTGAAAACTGACACCCAGAACAGTGGCTTGTGAGTTTTGTTTCCCAGGGAAAAAGCCTGTACAATGGTTCAGGGTCCTGCGGCCTTAAATTGCCGGGTGCCTCCTGGAATTGCGCCTCTCGCAGGATGCCTCCCAGACGCAAGGTGGCATCAGAGCCAACTTGGTCTGGCTTGAGAGTGCCAAGTTGGTCCTGCAAACTGACACCCAGAACAGTGGCTTGTGAGTTTTCTTGCCCAGGGAAAAAGCCTGTACAATGGTTCAGGGTCCTGCGGCCTTGAATAGCCGGGTGAGTCCTTGAGATCCGCCTCACGCAGAATGCCTCCCAGACACAAGGTGGCACCAGTGCCAACTTGGTCTGGTTTGAGAGTGTCAAGTGGGTCCTGAAAACTGACACGCAGAACAGCAGCTTGTGAGTTTTGTTTCCCAGGGAAAAAGCCTGTATAATGGTTCAGGGTCCTGCGGCCTTAAATTGCCGGGTGCCTCCTGGAATTGTACCTCTCTCAGGATGCCTCCCAGACGCAAGGTGGCACCAGTGCCAACCTGGTCTAGTTTGAGAGTGTCCAGTGGGTCCTGAAAACTGACACCCAGAACAGTGGCTTGTGAGTTTTGTTTCCCAGGGAAAAAGCCTGTACAATGGTTCAGGGTCCTGCGGCCTTAAATTGCCGGTTGCCTCCTGGGATAGCACCTCTCCAGGATGTCACAAAGACGCAAGGTGGCAGCAGTGCCAATTTGGTCTGCTTTGAGAGTGTCAAGTGGGTCCTGAAAACTGACACCCAGAACAGTGGCTTGTGAGTTTTGTTTCTCAGGGAAAAAGCCTGTACAATGGTTCAGAGTAGTGCCGCCTTAAATATCCGGGTGACTCCTGGAGATCCGCCTCTCGCAGGATGCCTCCCAGACACAAAGTGGCACCAGTTCCAACTTGGTCTGGTTTGAGAGTGCGAAGTGGGTCCTGAAAACTGACACCCAGAACAGTGGCTTGTGAGTTTTGTTTCCCAGGGAAAAAGCCTGTACAATGGTTCAGGGTCTTGCGGCCTTAAATCGCCGGGTGCCTCCTGGAATTTCGCCTCTCGCAGGATGCCTCCCAGACGCAAGGTAGCACCAGTGCCAAGTTGGTCTGGTTTGAGGGTGTCAAGTGGGTCCTGAAAACTGACACCCAGAACAGTGGCTTGTGAGTTTTTTTTCCCAGGGAAAAAGCCTGTACAATGGTTCAGGCTCCTGCGGCGTTAAATTGCCGGGTGCCTCCTGGAATTGTACCTCTCGCAGGATGCCTCCCAGACGCAAGGTGGCACCAGTGCCAACTTAGTCTGGTTTGAGAGTGCCAAGTTGGTTCTGAAAAGTGACACCCAGAACAGTGGCTTGTGAGTTTTGTTTCCCAGGGAAAAAGCCTGTACAATGGTTCAGGGCAATACCCTCTGAAATTGCCGGGTGACTCGTGGAGATCCGCCTCTCGCAGGATGCCTCCTAGACGCATGGTTGCACCACTGCCAACTTGGTTTGGTTTGAGAGTGTCATGTGGGTACTGAAAACTGACACCCAGAACAGTGGCTTGTGAGTTTTGTTTCCCAGGGAAAAAGCCTGTACAATGGTTAAGGGTCCTGCGGCCTTATTTTGCCGGGTCCCTCCTGGAATTGCACCTCTCGCAGGATGCCTCCCAGACGCAAGGTGGCACCAGTGCCAAGTTGGTCTGGTTTGAGAGTGCCAAGTGGGTCCTGAAAACTGACACCCAGAACAGCGGCTTGTGAGTTTTGTTTCCCAGGGAAAAAGCTGTACAATGGTTCAGAGTAATGCCACCTTAAAGAGCCGGGTGACTCTGGGAGATCCGCCTCTCGCAGGATGCCTCCCAGACGCAAAGTGGCACCAGTGCCAACTTGGTCTAGTTTGAGAGTGCCATGTGGGTCCTTAATACTGACACCCAGAACAGCGGCTTGTGAGTTTTGTTTCCCAGGGAAAAAGCCTGTACAATGGTTCAGGGTAATGCCGCCTTAAATTGCCGGGTGCCTCCTGGAATTGCGCCTCTCGCAGGATGCCTCCAAGACGCAAGGTGGCACCAGTGCCAACTTGGTCTGGTTTGAGAGTGCCAAGTGGGTCCTGCAAACTGACACCCAGAACAGTGGCTTGTGAGTTTTGTTTCCCAAGGAAAAAGGCCTGTAGATGGGTTCAGGAGCCTGAGGCCAAAAGAGGTCAGGTGACTCATGGAATTCGGGCTCCCGCAGGATGCCTCCAAGACGCAAAGTGGCACGAGTGCCAACTTGGTCTGGCTTGAGAGTGCCACGTGGGTCCTGAAAACTGACACCCAGAACAGTGGCTTGTGAGTTTTCTTTCCCAGGGAAAAAGCCTGTACAATGGTTCAGGGTCCTGCGGCCTTGAATAGCCGGGTGACTCCTTGAGATCCGCCTCACGCAGAATGCCTCCCAGACACAAGGTGGCACCAGTGCCAACTTGGTCTGGTTTGAGAGTGTCAAGTGGGTCCTGAAAACTGACATGCAGAACAGCAGCTTGTGAGTTTTGTTTCCCAGGGAAAAAGCCTGTATAATGGTTCAGGGTCCTGCGGCCTTAAATTGCCGGGTGCCTCCTGGAATTGTACCTCTCGCAGGATGCCTCCCAGACGCAAGGTGGCACCAGTGCCAACTTGGTCTGGTTTGAGAGTGTCCAGTGGGTCCTGAAAACTGACACCCAGAACAGTGGCTTGTGAGTTTTGTTTCCCAGGGAAAAAGGCCTGTAGATGGGTTCAGGGGCCTGAGGCCAAAAGAGGTCAGGTGACTCATGGAATTCGGGCTCCTGCAGGATGCCTCCCAGACGCAAAGTGGCACGAGTGCCAACTTGGTCTGGCTTGAGAGTGCCACGTGGGTCCTGAAAACTGACACCCAGAACAGTGGCTTGTGAGTTTTGTTTCTCAGGGAAAAAGCCTGTAGAATGGTTCAGGGTCCTGTGGCCTTAAATTGCCGGGAGACTCCTGGAGATCTGCCTCTCGCAGGATGTTTCCCAGACGCAAGGTGGCACCAGTGCCAACTTGGTCTGGTTTGAGAGTGCCAAGTGGGTCCTGCAAACTGACACCCAGAACAGTGGCTTGTGAGTTTTGTTTCCCAGGGAAAAAGCCTGTACAATGGTTCAGTGTATGGCCGCCTTAAATAGACGGGTGACTCCTGGAGATCCGCATCTCGCAGGATGCCTCCCAGACGCAAGGTGGCACCAGTGCCAACTTGGTCTGGTTTGAGAGTGTCAAGTGGGTCCTGAAAAATGACACCCAGAACAGTGGCCTGTGAGTTTTGTTTCCCAGGGAAAAATGCCTGTAGAAGGGTTCAGGGGCCTGAGGCCAAAAGAGGTCAGGTGACTCATGGAATTCGGCCTCTCGCAGGATGCCTCCCAGACGCAAAGTGGCACGAGTGCCAACTTGGTCTGGTTTGAGAGTGCCAAGTGGGTCTGAAAACTGACACCCAGAACAGTGGCTTGTGAGTTTTTTTTCTCAGGGAAAAAGCCTGTAGAATGGTTCAGAGTCCTGCGGCCTTAAATTGCCGGCTGACTCCTGCAGATCTGCCTCTCGCAGGATGCCTCCCAGACGCAAGGTGGCACCAGTGCCAACTTGGTCTGGTTTGAGAGTGCCAAGTGGGTCCTGCAAACTTACACCCAGAAAAGTGGCTTGTGAGTTTTGTTGCCCAGGGAAAAAGCCTGTACAATGGTTCAGGGTCCTGCGGCCTTAAATCGCAGGGTGCCTCCTGGAATTGCGCCTCTCGCAGCATTCCTCCCAGACGCAAGGTGGCACCAGTGCCAACTTAGTCTGGTTTGAGAGTGCCATGTGGGTGCTGAAAACTGACACCCAGAACAGTGGCTTCTGAGTTTTGTTTCCCAGGGAAAAAGCCTGTACAATGGTTCAGGGTAATACCCTCTGAATTTGCTGGGTGACTCGTGGAGATCCGCCTATCGCAGGATGCCTCCTAGACGCATATTTGCACCACGGCCAACTTGGTCTGGTTTGAGAGTGTCAAGTGGGTACTTAAAACTGACACCCAGAACAGTCGCTTGTGAGTTTTGTTTCCCAGGGAAAAAGCCTGTATAATGGTTCAGGGTCCTGCGGCCTTAAATTGCCGGGTGCCTCCTGGAATTGCGCCTCTCGCAGGATGCCTCCCAGACGCAAGGTTGCACCAGTGCCAACTTGGTCTGGTTTGAGAGTGCCAAGTGGGTCCTGAAAACTGACACCCAGAACAGTGGCTTCTGAGTTTTGTTTCCCAGGGAAAAAGCCTGTACAATGGTTCAGAGTAATGCCGCCTTAAATAGCCGGGTGACTCTGGGAGATTCGCCTCTCGCAGGATGCCTCCCAGACGCAAGGTGGCACCAGTGCCAACTTGGTCTGGTTTGAGAGTGCCTAGTGGGTCTTGAAAACTGAGACCCAGAACAGTGGCTTGTGAGTTTGTTTCCCAGGGTAAAAGGCCTGTAGATGGGTTCAGGGGCCTGAGGCCAAAAGAGGTCAGTTGACTCATGGAATTCGGCCTCTCGCAGGATGCCTCCCAGACGCAAGGTGGCACCAGTGCAAACTTGGTCTAGTTTTAGAGTGCCATGTGGGTCCTGCAAACTGACACCCAGAACAGTGGCTTGTGAGTTTTGTTTCCCAGGGAAAAAGCCTGTAGAATGGTTCAGGGTCCTTCAGCCTTATTTTGCCGGGTGACTCCTGGAGACCTGCCTCTCGCAGGATGCCTCCCAGACGCAAGGTGGCACCAGTGCCAAGTTGGTCTGGTTTGAGAGTGTCAAGTGGGTCCTGAAAACTGACACCCAGAACAGTGGCTTGTGAGTTTTGTTTCCCAGGGAAAAAGGCCTGTAGAAGGGTTTAGGGGCTATAGGCCAAAAGAGGTCAGGTGACTCATGGAATTCGGCCTCTCGCAGGATGCCGCCCACACGCAAGGTGGCATCAGAGCTAACTTGGTCTGGTTTGAGAGTGCCAAGTTGGTCCTGAAAACTGACACCCAGAACAGTGGCTTCTGAGTTTTGTTTCCCAGGGAAAAATCCTGTAAAACGCTTCAGGGTCGTGCGGCCTTCAATTGCCGGGTGCCTCCTAGAATAACACCTCTCCAGGACGTCACAAAAACGCAAGGTGGCAGCAGTACCAACTTGGTCTGATTTGAGAGTGTCAAGTGGGTCCTGCAAACTGACACCCAGAAAAATGGCTTGTGAGTTTTTTTTCCCAGGGAAAAAGCCTGTACAATGGTTCAGCGTAATGCCGCCTTAAATAGCCGGGTGACTCCTAGAGATCCGCCTCTCGCAGGATGGCTCGCAGACGAAGGGTGGCACCGGTTCCAACTTGGTCTGGTTTGAGAGTGTCAAGTGTGTCCTGAAACCTGACACCCAGAACAGTGGCTTATGAGTTTTGTTTCCCAGGGAAAAAGGCCTGTAGATGGGTTCAGGGGCCTGAGGCCAAAAGAGGTCAGGTGACTCATGGAATTCGGCCTCTCGCAGGATGCCTCCCAGACGCAAGGTGGCAACAGTGCCAACTTGGTCTGGTTTGAGAGTTCCAAGTGGGTCCTACAAACTGACACCCAGAACAGTGGCTTGTGAGTTTTTTTTCCCAGGGAAAAAGCCTGTACAATGGTTCAGGGTCCTGCGGCCTGAAATTGCTGGGTGGCTCCTGGAATTGCGCCTCTCGCAGGATGCCTCCCAGACGCAAGGTGGCACGAGTTCCAACTTGGTCTGGTTTGAGAGTGCCAAGTGGGTCCTGCAAACTGACACCCAGAACAGTGGCTTGTGAGTTTTGTTTCCCAGGGAAAAAGCCTGTATAATGGTTCAGGGTAATATCGCCTTAAATTGCCGGGTGACTCGTGGAGATCCGCCTCTCGCAGGATGCCTCCCAGACGCAAAGTGGCACCTGGGCCAACTTGGTCTGATGTTAGAGTGCGAAGTGGGTTCTGAAAACTGACACCCAGAACAGTGGCTTGTGAGTTTTGTTTCCCAGGGAAAAAGCTTGTACAATGGTTCAGGGTCATGCGGCCTTAAATTGCCTGCTGACTCCTTGAGATCCGCCTCACGCAGGATGCCTCCCAGACGCAAGGTGGCACCAGTGCCAACTTGGTCTGGTTTGAGAGTGCGAAGTGGGTCCTGAAAACTGACACCCAGAACAGTGGCTTGTGAGTTTTGTTTCCCAGGGAAAAAGCCTGTACAATGGTTCAGGGTCCTGCGGCCTTAAATCACCGGGTGCCTCCTGGAATTGCGCCCCTCGCAGGATGCCTCCCAGACGCAAGGTGGCACTAGTGCCAACTTGGTCTGGTTTGAGGGTGTCAAGTGGGTCCTGCAAACTGACACCCAGAACAGTGGCTTGTGAGTTTTCTTTCCCAGGGAGAAATCCTGTATAAATGTTCAGGGTCCTGGGGCCTGAAATTGCTGGGTGGCTCCTGGAATTGCACGTCTCGCAGGATGCCTCCCAGACGCAAGGTGGCAGCAGTGCCAACTTGGTGTGGTTTGAGAGTGCCAAGTGGGTCCTGAAAAATGACACTCAGAACAGTGGCTTGTGAGTTTTTTTCCCCAGGGAAAAAACCTGTACAATGGTTCCGGGTAATGCCGCCTTAAATTGCCGGGCGACTCTGGGAGATCCGCCTCTCGCTGGATGCCTCCCAGACGCAAGGTGGAACCAGTGCCAACTTGGTCTGGTTTGAGAGTGTCAAGTGTGTCCTGCAAACTGACACCCAGAACAGTGGCTTGTGAGTTTTGTTTCCGAGGGAAAAAGCCTGTACAATGGTTCAGGGTAATGCCTCCTTAAATAGCCGGGTGACTCCTGGAGATCCGCCTCTCGCAGGATGCCTCCCAGACGCAAGGTGGCACCATTTCCAACTTGGTCTGGTTTGAGGGTGTCAAGTGGGTCCTGCAAACTGACACCCAGAACAGTGGCTTGTGAGTTTTGTTTCCCAGGGAAAAAGCCTTTACAATGGTTCAGGGTAATACCGCCTTAAATTTCCGGGTGCCTCCTGGAATTGCACCTCTCGCAGGATGCCTCGCAGACGCAAGGTGGCACCAGTTCCAACTTGGTCTGGTTTGAGAGTGCGAAGTGGGTCCTGAAAACTGACACCCAGAACAGTGGCTTGTGAGTTTTGTTTCCCAGGGAAAAAGCCTGTACAATGGTTCAGGGTCCTGCGGCCTTTAATCACCGGGTGCCTCCTGGAATTTCGCCTCTCGCAGGATGCCTCCCACACGCAAGGTGGCACTAGTGCCAACTTGGTCTGGTTTGAGGGTGTCAAGTGGGTCCTGCAAACTGACACCCAGAACAGTGGCTTGTGAGTTTTCTTTCCCAGGGAAAAATCCTGTATAAATGTTCAGGGTCCTGCGGCCTGAAATTGCTGGGTGGCTCCTGGAATTGCACGTCTCGCAGGATGCCTCCCAGACGCAAGGTGGAACCAGTGCCAACCTGGTCTGGTTTGAGAGTGTCAAGTGTGTCCTGAAAAATGAAACCCAGAACAGTGGCTTGTGAGTTTTGTTTCCCAGGGAAAAAGCCTGTACAATGGTTCAGGGTCCTGCGGCCTTAAATTGCCGGGTGCCTCCTGGAATTGCGCCTCTCGCAGGATGCCTCCCAGACGCAAGGTGGCATCAGAGCCAACTTGGTCTGGTTTGAGAGTGCCAAGTTGGTCCTGCAAACTGACACCCAGAACAGTGGCTTGTGCGTTTTCTTGCCCAGGGAAAAAGCCTGCACAATGGTTCAGGGTCCTGCGGCCTTGAATAGCCGGGTGACTCCTTGAGATCCGCCTCACGCAGAATGCCTCCCAGACACAAGGTGGCACCAGTGCCAACTTGGTCTGGTTTGAGAGTGTCAAGTGGGTCCTGAAAACTGACACGCAGAACAGCAGCTTGTGAGTTTTGTTTCCCAGGGAAAAATCCTGTATAAATGTTCAGGGTCCTGCGGCCTGAAATTGCTGGGTGGCTCCTGGAATTGCACGTCTCGCAGGATGCCTCCCAGACGCAAGGTGGCAGCAGTGCCAACTTGGTGTGGTTTGAGAGTGCCAAGTGGGTCCTGAAAACTGACACCCAGAACAGTGGCTTGTGAGTTTTTTTCCCCAGGGAAAAAACCTGTACAATGGTTCCGGGTAATGCCGCCTTAAATTGCCAGGCAACTCTGGGAGATCCGCCTCTCGCAGGATGCCTCCCAGACGCAAGGTGGAACCATTGCCAACTTGGTCTGGTTTGAGAGTGTCGTGGGTCCTGCAAACTGACACCCAGAACAGTGGCTTGTGAGTTTTGTTTCCCAGGGAAAAAGCCTGTACAATGGTTCAGGGCAATGCCTCCTTAAATAGCCGGGTGACTCCTGGAGATCCGCCTCTCGCAGGATGCCTCCCAGACGCAAGGTGGCACCATTTCCAACTTGGTCTGGTTTGAGAGTGCGAAGTGGGTCCTGAAAACTGACACCCAGAACAGTGGCTTGTGAGTTTTGTTTCCCAGGGAAAAAGCCTGTACAATGGTTCAGGGTCCTGCGGCCTTTAATCACCGGGTGCCTCCTGGAATTTCGCCTCTCGCAGGATGCCTCCCACACGCAAGGTGGCACTAGTGCCAACTTGGTCTGGTTTGAGGGTGTCAAGTGGGTCCTGCAAACTGACACCCAGAACAGTGGCTTGTGAGTTTTCTTTCCCAGGGAGAAATCCTGTATAAATGTTCAGGGTCCTGCGGCCTGAAATTGCTGGGTGGCTCCTGGAATTGCACGTCTCGCAGGATGCCTCCCAGACGCAAGGTGGCATCAGAGCCAACTTGGTGTGGTTTGAGAGTGCCAAGTGGGTCCTGAAAAATGACACTCAGAACAGTGGCTTGTGAGTTTTTTTCCCCAGGGAAAAAACCTGTACAATGATTCCGGGTAATGCCGCCTTAAATTGCCGGGCGACTCTGGGAGATCCGCCTCTCGCAGGATGCCTCCCAGACGCAAGGTGGAACCAGTGCCAACCTGGTCTGGTTTGAGAGTGTCAAGTGTGTCCTGAAAAATGACACCCAGAACAGTGGCTTGTGAGTTTTGTTTCCCAGGGAAAAAGCCTGTACAATGGTTCAGGGTCCTGCGGCCTTAAATTGCCGGGTGCCTCCTGGAATTGCGCCTCTCGCAGGATGCCTCCCAGACGCAAGGTGGCATCAGAGCCAACTTGGTCTGGCTTGAGAGTTCCAAGTTGGTCCTGCAAACTGACACCCAGAACAGTGGCTTGTGAGTTTTCTTGCCCAGGGAAAAAGCCTGTACAATGGTTCAGGGTCCTGCGGCCTTGAATAGCCGGGTGAGTCCTTGAGATCCGCCTCACGCAGAATGCCTCCCAGACACAAGGTGGCACCAGTGCCAACTTGGTCTGGTTTGAGAGTGTCAAGTGGGTCCTGAAAACTGACACGCAGAACAGCAGCTTGTGAGTTTTGTTTCCCAGGGAAAAAGCCTGTATAATGGTTCAGGGTCCTGCGGCCTTAAATTGCCGGGTGCCTCCTGGAATTGTACCTCTCTCAGGATGCCTCCCAGACGCAAGGTGGCACCAGTGCCAACCTGGTCTAGTTTGAGAGTGTCCAGTGGGTCCTGAAAACTGACACCCAGAGCAGTGGCTTGTGAGTTTTGTTTCCCAGGGAAAAAGCCTGTTCAATGGTTCAGGGTCCTGCGGCCTTAAATTGCCGGTTGCCTCCTGGGATAGCACCTCTCCAGGATGTCACAAAGACGCAAGGTGGCAGCAGTGCCAATTTGGTCTGCTTTGAGAGTGTCAAGTGGGTCCTGAAAACTGACACCCAGAACAGTGGCTTGTGAGTTTTGTTTCTCAGGGAAAAAGCCTGTACAATGGTTCAGAGTAGTGCCGCCTTAAATATCCGGGTGACTCCTGGAGATCCGCCTCTCGCAGGATGCCTCCCAGACACAAAGTGGCACCAGTTCCAACTTGGTCTGGTTTGAGAGTGCGAAGTGCGTCCTGAAAACTGACACCCAGAACAGTGGCTTGTGAGTTTTGTTTCCCAGGGAAAAAGCCTGTACAATGGTTCAGGGTCCTGCGGCCTTAAATTGCCGGGTGCCTCCTGGAATTGCGCCTCTCGCAGGATGCCTCCCAGACGCAAGGTGGCATCAGAGCCAACTTGGTCTGGCTTGAGAGTGCCAAGTTGGTCCTGCAAACTGACACCCAGAACAGTGGCTTGTGAGTTTTCTTGCCCAGGGAAAAAGCCTGTACAATGGTTCAGGGTCCTGCGGCCTTGAATAGCCGGGTGAGTCCTTGAGATCCGCCTCACGCAGAATGCCTCCCAGACACAAGGTGGCACCAGTGCCAACTTGGTCTGGTTTGAGAGTGTCAAGTGGGTCCTGAAAACTGACACGCAGAACAGCAGCTTGTGAGTTTTGTTTCCCAGGGAAAAAGCCTGTATAATGGTTCAGGGTCCTGCGGCCTTAAATTGCCGGGTGCCTCCTGGAATTGTACCTCTCTCAGGATGCCTCCCAGACGCAAGGTGGCACCAGTGCCAACCTGGTCTAGTTTGAGAGTGTCCAGTGGGTCCTGAAAACTGACACCCAGAACAGTGGCTTGTGAGTTTTGTTTCCCAGGGAAAAAGCCTGTTCAATGGTTCAGGGTCCTGCGGCCTTAAATTGCCGGTTGCCTCCTGGGATAGCACCTCTCCAGGATGTCACAAAGACGCAAGGTGGCAGCAGTGCCAATTTGGTCTGCTTTGAGAGTGTCAAGTGGGTCCTGAAAACTGACACCCAGAACAGTGGCTTGTGAGTTTTGTTTCTCAGGGAAAAAGCCTGTACAATGGTTCAGAGTAGTGCCGCCTTAAATATCCGGGTGACTCCTGGAGATCCGCCTCTCGCAGGATGCCTCCCAGACACAAAGTGGCACCAGTTCCAACTTGGTCTGGTTTGAGAGTGCGAAGTGCGTCCTGAAAACTGACACCCAGAACAGTGGCTTGTGAGTTTTGTTTCCCAGGGAAAAAGCCTGTACAATGGTTCAGGGTCTTGCGGCCTTAAATCGCCGGGTGCCTCCTGGAATTTCGCCTCTCGCAGGATGCCTCCCAGACGCAAGGTAGCACCAGTGCCAAGTTGGTCTGGTTTGAGGGTGTCAAGTGGGTCCTGAAAACTGACACCCAGAACAGTGGCTTGTGAGTTTTTTTTCCCAGGGAAAAAGCCTGTACAATGGTTCAGGCTCCTGCGGCGTTAAATTGCCGGGTGCCTCCTGGAATTGTACCTCTCGCAGGATGCCTCCCAGACGCAAGGTGGCACCAGTGCCAACTTAGTCTGGTTTGAGAGTGCCAAGTTGGTTCTGAAAAGTGACACCCAGAACAGTGGCTTGTGAGTTTTGTTTCCCAGGGAAAAAGCCTGTACAATGGTTCAGGGCAATACCCTCTGAAATTGCCGGGTGACTCGTGGAGATCCGCCTCTCGCAGGATGCCTCCTAGACGCATGGTTGCACCACTGCCAACTTGGTTTGGTTTGAGAGTGTCATGTGGGTACTGAAAACTGACACCCAGAACAGTGGCTTGTGAGTTTTGTTTCCCAGGGAAAAAGCCTGTACAATGGTTAAGGGTCCTGCGGCCTTATTTTGCCGGGTCCCTCCTGGAATTGCACCTCTCGCAGGATGCCTCCCAGACGCAAGGTGGCACCAGTGCCAAGTTGGTCTGGTTTGAGAGTGCCAAGTGGGTCCTGAAAACTGACACCCAGAACAGCGGCTTGTGAGTTTTGTTTCCCAGGGAAAAAGCTGTACAATGGTTCAGAGTAATGCCACCTTAAAGAGCCGGGTGACTCTGGGAGATCCGCCTCTCGCAGGATGCCTCCCAGACGCAAAGTGGCACCAGTGCCAACTTGGTCTAGTTTGAGAGTGCCATGTGGGTCCTTAATACTGACACCCAGAACAGCGGCTTGTGAGTTTTGTTTCCCAGGGAAAAAGCCTGTACAATGGTTCAGGGTAATGCCGCCTTAAATTGCCGGGTGCCTCCTGGAATTGCGCCTCTCGCAGGATGCCTCCAAGACGCAAGGTGGCACCAGTGCCAACTTGGTCTGGTTTGAGAGTGCCAAGTGGGTCCTGCAGACTGACACCCAGAACAGTGGCTTGTGAGTTTTGTTTCCCAAGGAAAAAGGCCTGTAGATGGGTTCAGGAGCCTGAGGCCAAAAGAGGTCAGGTGACTCATGGAATTCGGGCTCCCGCAGGATGCCTCCAAGACGCAAAGTGGCACGAGTGCCAACTTGGTCTGGCTTGAGAGTGCCACGTGGGTCCTGAAAACTGACACCCAGAACAGTGGCTTGTGAGTTTTCTTGCCCAGGGAAAAAGCCTGTACAATGGTTCAGGGTCCTGCGGCCTTGAATAGCCGGGTGAGTCCTTGAGATCCGCCTCACGCAGAATGCCTCCCAGACACAAGGTGGCACCAGTGCCAACTTGGTCTGGTTTGAGAGTGTCAAGTGGGTCCTGAAAACTGACACGCAGAACAGCAGCTTGTGAGTTTTGTTTCCCAGGGAAAAAGCCTGTATAATGGTTCAGGGTCCTGCGGCCTTAAATTGCCGGGTGCCTCCTGGAATTGTACCTCTCGCAGGATGCCTCCCAGACGCAAGGTGGCACCAGTGCCAACTTGGTCTGGTTTGAGAGTGTCCAGTGGGTCCTGAAAACTGACACCCAGAACAGTGGCTTGTGAGTTTTGTTTCCCAGGGAAAAAGGCCTGTAGATGGGTTCAGGGGCCTGAGGCCAAAAGAGGTCAGGTGACTCATGGAATTCGGGCTCCTGCAGGATGCCTCCCAGACGCAAAGTGGCACGAGTGCCAACTTGGTCTGGCTTGAGAGTGCCACGTGGGTCCTGAAAACTGACACCCAGAACAGTGGCTTGTGAGTTTTGTTTCTCAGGGAAAAAGCCTGTAGAATGGTTCAGGGTCCTGTGGCCTTAAATTGCCGGGAGACTCCTGGAGATCTGCCTCTCGCAGGATGTTTCCCAGACGCAAGGTGGCACCAGTGCCAACTTGGTCTGGTTTGAGAGTGCCAAGTGGGTCCTGCAAACTGACACCCAGAACAGTGGCTTGTGAGTTTTGTTTCCCAGGGAAAAAGCCTGTACAATGGTTCAGTGTATGGCCGCCTTAAATAGACGGGTGACTCCTGGAGATCCGCATCTCGCAGGATGCCTCCCAGACGCAAGGTGGCACCAGTGCCAACTTGGTCTGGTTTGAGAGTGTCAAGTGGGTCCTGAAAAATGACACCCAGAACAGTGGCCTGTGAGTTTTGTTTCCCAGGGAAAAATGCCTGTAGAAGGGTTCAGGGGCCTGAGGCCAAAAGAGGTCAGGTGACTCATGGAATTCGGCCTCTCGCAGGATGCCTCCCAGACGCAAAGTGGCACGAGTGCCAACTTGGTCTGGTTTGAGAGTGCCAAGTGGGTCTGAAAACTGACACCCAGAACAGTGGCTTGTGAGTTTTTTTTCTCAGGGAAAAAGCCTGTAGAATGGTTCAGAGTCCTGCGGCCTTAAATTGCCGGCTGACTCCTGCAGATCTGCCTCTCGCAGGATGCCTCCCAGACGCAAGGTGGCACCAGTGCCAACTTGGTCTGGTTTGAGAGTGCCAAGTGGGTCCTGCAAACTTACACCCAGAAAAGTGGCTTGTGAGTTTTGTTGCCCAGGGAAAAAGCCTGTACAATGGTTCAGGGTCCTGCGGCCTTAAATCGCAGGGTGCCTCCTGGAATTGCGCCTCTCGCAGCATTCCTCCCAGACGCAAGGTGGCACCAGTGCCAACTTAGTCTGGTTTGAGAGTGCCATGTGGGTGCTGAAAACTGACACCCAGAACAGTGGCTTCTGAGTTTTGTTTCCCAGGGAAAAAGCCTGTACAATGGTTCAGGGTAATACCCTCTGAATTTGCTGGGTGACTCGTGGAGATCCGCCTATCGCAGGATGCCTCCTAGACGCATATTTGCACAACGGCCAACTTGGTCTGGTTTGAGAGTGTCAAGTGGGTACTTAAAACTGACACCCAGAACAGTCGCTTGTGAGTTTTGTTTCCCAGGGAAAAAGCCTGTATAATGGTTCAGGGTCCTGCGGCCTTAAATTGCCGGGTGCCTCCTGGAATTGCGCCTCTCGCAGGATGCCTCCCAGACGCAAGGTTGCACCAGTGCCGACTTGGTCTGGTTTGAGAGTGCCAAGTGGGTCCTGAAAACTGACACCCAGAACAGTGGCTTCTGAGTTTTGTTTCCCAGGGAAAAAGCCTGTACAATGGTTCAGAGTAATGCCGCCTTAAATAGCCGGGTGACTCTGGGAGATTCGCCTCTCGCAGGATGCCTCCCAGACGCAAGGTGGCACCAGTGCCAACTTGGTCTGGTTTGAGAGTGCCTAGTGGGTCTTGAAAACTGAGACCCAGAACAGTGGCTTGTGAGTTTGTTTCCCAGGGTAAAAGGCCTGTAGATGGGTTCAGGGGCCTGAGGCCAAAAGAGGTCAGTTGACTCATGGAATTCGGCCTCTCGCAGGATGCCTCCCAGACGCAAGGTGGCACCAGTGCAAACTTGGTCTAGTTTTAGAGTGCCATGTGGGTCCTGCAAACTGACACCCAGAACAGTGGCTTGTGAGTTTTGTTTCCCAGGGAAAAAGCCTGTAGAATGGTTCAGGGTCCTTCAGCCTTATTTTGCCGGGTGACTCCTGGAGACCTGCCTCTCGCAGGATGCCTCCCAGACGCAAGGTGGCACCAGTGCCAAGTTGGTCTGGTTTGAGAGTGTCAAGTGGGTCCTGAAAACTGACACCCAGAACAGTGGCTTGTGAGTTTTGTTTCCCAGGGAAAAAGGCCTGTAGAAGGGTTTAGGGGCTACAGGCCAAAAGAGGTCAGGTGACTCATGGAATTCGGCCTCTCGCAGGATGCCGCCCACACGCAAGGTGGCATCAGAGCTAACTTGGTCTGGTTTGAGAGTGCCAAGTTGGTCCTGAAAACTGACACCCAGAACAGTGGCTTCTGAGTTTTGTTTCCCAGGGAAAAATCCTGTAAAACGCTTCAGGGTCGTGCGGCCTTCAATTGCCGGGTGCCTCCTAGAATAACACCTCTCCAGGACGTCACAAAAACGCAAGGTGGCAGCAGTACCAACTTGGTCTGATTTAGAGTGTCAAGTGGGTCCTGCAAACTGACACCCAGAAAAATGGCTTGTGAGTTTTTTTTCCCAGGGAAAAAGCCTGTACAATGGTTCAGCGTAATGCCGCCTTAAATAGCCGGGTGACTCCTAGAGATCCGCCTCTCGCAGGATGGCTCGCAGACGAAGGGTGGCACCGGTTCCAACTTGGTCTGGTTTGAGAGTGTCAAGTGTGTCCTGAAACCTGACACCCAGAACAGTGGCTTATGAGTTTTGTTTCCCAGGGAAAAAGGCCTGTAGATGGGTTCAGGGGCCTGAGGCCAAAAGAGGTCAGGTGACTCATGGAATTCGGCCTCTCGCAGGATGCCTCCCAGACGCAAGGTGGCAACAGTGCCAACTTGGTCTGGTTTGAGAGTTCCAAGTGGGTCCTACAAACTGACACCCAGAACAGTGGCTTGTGAGTTTTTTTTCCCAGGGAAAAAGCCTGTACAATGGTTCAGGGTCCTGCGGCGTTAAATTGCCGGGTGCCTCCTGGAATTGCGCCTCTCGCAGGATGCCTCCCAGACGCAAGGTGGCACGAGTTCCAACTTGGTCTGGTTTGAGAGTGCCAAGTGGGTCCTGCAAACTGACACCCAGAACAGTGGCTTGTGAGTTTTGTTTCCCAGGGAAAAAGCCTGTATAATGGTTCAGGGTAATATCGCCTTAAATTGCCGGGTGACTCGTGGAGATCCGCCTCTCGCAGGATGCCTCCCAGACGCAAAGTGGCACCTGGGCCAACTTGGTCTGATGTTAGAGTGCGAAGTGGGTTCTGAAAACTGACACCCAGAACAGTGGCTTGTGAGTTTTGTTTCCCAGGGAAAAAGCTTGTACAATGGTTCAGGGTCATGCGGCCTTAAATTGCCTGCTGACTCCTTGAGATCCGCCTCACGCAGGATGCCTCCCAGACGCAAGGTGGCACCAGTGCCAACTTGGTCTGGTTTGAGAGTGCGAAGTGGGTCCTGAAAACTGACACCCAGAACAGTGGCTTGTGAGTTTTGTTTCCCAGGGAAAAAGCCTGTACAATGGTTCAGGGTCCTGCGGCCTTAAATCACCGGGTGCCTCCTGGAATTGCGCCCCTCGCAGGATGCCTCCCACACGCAAGGTGGCACTAGTGCCAACTTGGTCTGGTTTGAGGGTGTCAAGTGGGTCCTGCAAACTGACACCCAGAACAGTGGCTTGTGAGTTTTCTTTCCCAGGGAGAAATCCTGTATAAATGTTCAGGGTCCTGCGGCCTGAAATTGCTGGGTGGCTCCTGGAATTGCACGTCTCGCAGGATGCCTCCCAGACGCAAGGTGGCAGCAGTGCCAACTTGGTGTGGTTTGAGAGTGCCAAGTGGGTCCTGAAAAATGACACTCAGAACAGTGGCTTGTGAGTTTTTTTCCCCAGGGAAAAAACCTGTACAATGGTTCCGGGTAATGCCGCCTTAAATTGCCGGGCGACTCTGGGAGATCCGCCTCTCGCTGGATGCCTCCCAGACGCAAGGTGGAACCAGTGCCAACTTGGTCTGGTTTGAGAGTGTCAAGTGTGTCCTGCAAACTGACACCCAGAACAGTGGCTTGTGAGTTTTGTTTCCGAGGGAAAAAGCCTGTACAATGGTTCAGGGTAATGCCTCCTTAAATAGCCGGGTGACTCCTGGAGATCCGCCTCTCGCAGGATGCCTCCCAGACGCAAGGTGGCACCATTTCCAACTTGGTCTGGTTTGAGGGTGTCAAGTGGGTCCTGCAAACTGACACCCAGAACAGTGGCTTGTGAGTTTTGTTTCCCAGGGAAAAAGCCTTTACAATGGTTCAGGGTAATACCGCCTTAAATTTCCGGGTGCCTCCTGGAATTGCACCTCTCGCAGGATGCCTCGCAGACGCAAGGTGGCACCAGTTCCAACTTGGTCTGGTTTGAGAGTGCGAAGTGGGTCCTGAAAACTGACACCCAGAACAGTGGCTTGTGAGTTTTGTTTCCCAGGGAAAAAGCCTGTACAATGGTTCAGGGTCCTGCGGCCTTTAATCACCGGGTGCCTCCTGGAATTTCGCCTCTCGCAGGATGCCTCCCACACGCAAGGTGGCACTAGTGCCAACTTGGTCTGGTTTGAGGGTGTCAAGTGGGTCCTGCAAACTGACACCCAGAACAGTGGCTTGTGAGTTTTCTTTCCCAGGGAAAAATCCTGTATAAATGTTCAGGGTCCTGCGGCCTGAAATTGCTGGGTGGCTCCTGGAATTGCACGTCTCGCAGGATGCCTCCCAGACGCAAGGTGGAACCAGTGCCAACCTGGTCTGGTTTGAGAGTGTCAAGTGTGTCCTGAAAAATGAAACCCAGAACAGTGGCTTGTGAGTTTTGTTTCCCAGGGAAAAAGCCTGTACAATGGTTCAGGGTCCTGCGGCCTTAAATTGCCGGGTGCCTCCTGGAATTGCGCCTCTCGCAGGATGCCTCCCAGACGCAAGGTGGCATCAGAGCCAACTTGGTCTGGTTTGAGAGTGCCAAGTTGGTCCTGCAAACTGACACCCAGAACAGTGGCTTGTGCGTTTTCTTGCCCAGGGAAAAAGCCTGCACAATGGTTCAGGGTCCTGCGGCCTTGAATAGCCGGGTGACTCCTTGAGATCCGCCTCACGCAGAATGCCTCCCAGACACAAGGTGGCACCAGTGCCAACTTGGTCTGGTTTGAGAGTGTCAAGTGGGTCCTGAAAACTGACACGCAGAACAGCAGCTTGTGAGTTTTGTTTCCCAGGGAAAAAGCCTGTATAATGGTTCAGGGTCCTGCGGCCTTAAATCACCGGGTGCCTCCTGGAATTGCGCCTCTCGCAGGATGCCTCCCACACGCAAGGTGGCACTAGTGCCAACTTGGTCTGGTTTGAGGGTGTCAAGTGGGTCCTGCAAACTGACACCCAGAACAGTGGCTTGTGAGTTTTCTTTCCCAGGGAAAAATCCTGTATAAATGTTCAGGGTCCTGCGGCCTGAAATTGCTAGGTGGCTCCTGGAATTGCACGTCTCGCAGGATGCCTCCCAGACGCAAGGTGGCAGCAGTGCCAACTTGGTGTGGTTTGAGAGTGCCAAGTGGGTCCTGAAAAATGACACTCAGAACAGTGGCTTGTGAGTTTTTTTCCCCAGGGAAAAAACCTGTACAATGATTCCGGGTAATGCCGCCTTAAATTGCCGGGCGACTCTGGGAGATCCGCCTCTCGCAGGATGCCTCCCAGACGCAAGGTGGAACCAGTGCCAACCTGGTCTGGTTTGAGAGTGTCAAGTGTGTCCTGAAAAATGACACCCAGAACAGTGGCTTGTGAGTTTTGTTTCCCAGGGAAAAAGCCTGTACAATGGTTCAGGGTCCTGCGGCCTTAAATTGCCGGGTGTCTCCTGGAATTGCGCCTCTCGCAGGATGCCTCCCAGACGCAAGGTGGCATCAGAGCCAACTTGGTCTGGTTTGAGAGTGCCAAGTTGGTCCTGCAAACTGACACCCAGAACAGTGGCTTGTGAGTTTTCTTGCCCAGGGAAAAAGCCTGCACAATGGTTCAGGGTCCTGCGGCCTTGAATAGCCGAGTGACTCCTTGAGATCCGCCTCATGCAGAATGCCTCCCAGACACAAGGTGGCACCAGTGCCAACTTGGTCTGGTTTCAGAGTGTCAAGTGGGTCCTGAAAACTGACACGCAGAACAGCAGCTTGTGAGTTTTGTTTCCCAGGGAAAAAGCCTGTATAATGGTTCAGGGTCCTGCGGCCTTAAATTGCCGGGTGCCTCCTGGAATTGCGCCTCTCGCAGGATGCCTCCCACACGCAAGGTGGCAACAGTGCCAACTTGGTCTGGTTTGAGAGTTCCAAGTGGGTCCTACAAACTGACACCCAGAACAGTGGCTTGTGAGTTTTTTTTCCCAGGGAAAAAGCCTGTACAATGGTTCAGGGTCCTGCGGCGTTAAATTGCCGGGTGCCTCCTGGAATTGCGCCTCTCGCAGGATGCCTCCCAGACGCAAGGTGGCACGAGTTCCAACTTGGTCTGGTTTGAGAGTGCCAAGTGGGTCCTGCAAACTGACACCCAGAACAGTGGCTTGTGAGTTTTGTTTCCCAGGGAAAAAGCCTGTATAATGGTTCAGGGTAATATCGCCTTAAATTGCCGGGTGACTCGTGGAGATCCGCCTCTCGCAGGATGCCTCCCAGACGCAAAGTGGCACCTGGGCCAACTTGGTCTGATGTTAGAGTGCGAAGTGGGTTCTGAAAACTGACACCCAGAACAGTGGCTTGTGAGTTTTGTTTCCCAGGGAAAAAGCTTGTACAATGGTTCAGGGTCATGCGGCCTTAAATTGCCTGCTGACTCCTTGAGATCCGCCTCACGCAGGATGCCTCCCAGACGCAAGGTGGCACCAGTGCCAACTTGGTCTGGTTTGAGAGTGCGAAGTGGGTCCTGAAAACTGACACCCAGAACAGTGGCTTGTGAGTTTTGTTTCCCAGGGAAAAAGCCTGTACAATGGTTCAGGGTCCTGCGGCCTTAAATCACCGGGTGCCTCCTGGAATTGCGCCCCTCGCAGGATGCCTCCCACACGCAAGGTGGCACTAGTGCCAACTTGGTCTGGTTTGAGGGTGTCAAGTGGGTCCTGCAAACTGACACCCAGAACAGTGGCTTGTGAGTTTTCTTTCCCAGGGAGAAATCCTGTATAAATGTTCAGGGTCCTGCGGCCTGAAATTGCTGGGTGGCTCCTGGAATTGCACGTCTCGCAGGATGCCTCCCAGACGCAAGGTGGCAGCAGTGCCAACTTGGTGTGGTTTGAGAGTGCCAAGTGGGTCCTGAAAAATGACACTCAGAACAGTGGCTTGTGAGTTTTTTTCCCCAGGGAAAAAACCTGTACAATGGTTCCGGGTAATGCCGCCTTAAATTGCCGGGCGACTCTGGGAGATCCGCCTCTCGCTGGATGCCTCCCAGACGCAAGGTGGAACCAGTGCCAACTTGGTCTGGTTTGAGAGTGTCAAGTGTGTCCTGCAAACTGACACCCAGAACAGTGGCTTGTGAGTTTTGTTTCCGAGGGAAAAAGCCTGTACAATGGTTCAGGGTAATGCCTCCTTAAATAGCCGGGTGACTCCTGGAGATCCGCCTCTCGCAGGATGCCTCCCAGACGCAAGGTGGCACCATTTCCAACTTGGTCTGGTTTGAGGGTGTCAAGTGGGTCCTGCAAACTGACACCCAGAACAGTGGCTTGTGAGTTTTGTTTCCCAGGGAAAAAGCCTTTACAATGGTTCAGGGTAATACCGCCTTAAATTTCCGGGTGCCTCCTGGAATTGCACCTCTCGCAGGATGCCTCGCAGACGCAAGGTGGCACCAGTTCCAACTTGGTCTGGTTTGAGAGTGCGAAGTGGGTCCTGAAAACTGACACCCAGAACAGTGGCTTGTGAGTTTTGTTTCCCAGGGAAAAAGCCTGTACAATGGTTCAGGGTCCTGCGGCCTTTAATCACCGGGTGCCTCCTGGAATTTCGCCTCTCGCAGGATGCCTCCCACACGCAAGGTGGCACTAGTGCCAACTTGGTCTGGTTTGAGGGTGTCAAGTGGGTCCTGCAAACTGACACCCAGAACAGTGGCTTGTGAGTTTTCTTTCCCAGGGAAAAATCCTGTATAAATGTTCAGGGTCCTGCGGCCTGAAATTGCTGGGTGGCTCCTGGAATTGCACGTCTCGCAGGATGCCTCCCAGACGCAAGGTGGAACCAGTGCCAACCTGGTCTGGTTTGAGAGTGTCAAGTGTGTCCTGAAAAATGAAACCCAGAACAGTGGCTTGTGAGTTTTGTTTCCCAGGGAAAAAGCCTGTACAATGGTTCAGGGTCCTGCGGCCTTAAATTGCCGGGTGCCTCCTGGAATTGCGCCTCTCGCAGGATGCCTCCCAGACGCAAGGTGGCATCAGAGCCAACTTGGTCTGGTTTGAGAGTGCCAAGTTGGTCCTGCAAACTGACACCCAGAACAGTGGCTTGTGCGTTTTCTTGCCCAGGGAAAAAGCCTGCACAATGGTTCAGGGTCCTGCGGCCTTGAATAGCCGGGTGACTCCTTGAGATCCGCCTCACGCAGAATGCCTCCCAGACACAAGGTGGCACCAGTGCCAACTTGGTCTGGTTTGAGAGTGTCAAGTGGGTCCTGAAAACTGACACGCAGAACAGCAGCTTGTGAGTTTTGTTTCCCAGGGAAAAAGCCTGTATAATGGTTCAGGGTCCTGCGGCCTTAAATCACCGGGTGCCTCCTGGAATTGCGCCTCTCGCAGGATGCCTCCCACACGCAAGGTGGCACTAGTGCCAACTTGGTCTGGTTTGAGGGTGTCAAGTGGGTCCTGCAAACTGACACCCAGAACAGTGGCTTGTGAGTTTTCTTTCCCAGGGAAAAATCCTGTATAAATGTTCAGGGTCCTGCGGCCTGAAATTGCTAGGTGGCTCCTGGAATTGCACGTCTCGCAGGATGCCTCCCAGACGCAAGGTGGCAGCAGTGCCAACTTGGTGTGGTTTGAGAGTGCCAAGTGGGTCCTGAAAAATGACACTCAGAACAGTGGCTTGTGAGTTTTTTTCCCCAGGGAAAAAACCTGTACAATGATTCCGGGTAATGCCGCCTTAAATTGCCGGGCGACTCTGGGAGATCCGCCTCTCGCAGGATGCCTCCAAGACGCAAGGTGGAACCAGTGCCAACCTGGTCTGGTTTGAGAGTGTCAAGTGTGTCCTGAAAAATGACACCCAGAACAGTGGCTTGTGAGTTTTGTTTCCCAGGGAAAAAGCCTGTACAATGGTTCAGGGTCCTGCGGCCTTAAATTGCCGGGTGTCTCCTGGAATTGCGCCTCTCGCAGGATGCCTCCCAGACGCAAGGTGGCATCAGAGCCAACTTGGTCTGGTTTGAGAGTGCCAAGTTGGTCCTGCAAACTGACACCCAGAACAGTGGCTTGTGAGTTTTCTTGCCCAGGGAAAAAGCCTGCACAATGGTTCAGGGTCCTGCGGCCTTGAATAGCCGAGTGACTCCTTGAGATCCGCCTCATGCAGAATGCCTCCCAGACACAAGGTGGCACCAGTGCCAACTTGGTCTGGTTTCAGAGTGTCAAGTGGGTCCTGAAAACTGACACGCAGAACAGCAGCTTGTGAGTTTTGTTTCCCAGGGAAAAAGCCTTTACAATGGTTCAGGGTAATACCGCCTTAAATTTCCGGGTGCCTCCTGGAATTGCACCTCTCGCAGGATGCCTCGCAGACGCAAGGTGGCACCAGTTCCAACTTGGTCTGGTTTGAGAGTGCGAAGTGGGTCCTGAAAACTGACACCCAGAACAGTGGCTTGTGAGTTTTGTTTCCCAGGGAAAAAGCCTGTACAATGGTTCAGGGTCCTGCGGCCTTTAATCACCGGGTGCCTCCTGGAATTTCGCCTCTCGCAGGATGCCTCCCACACGCAAGGTGGCACTAGTGCCAACTTGGTCTGGTTTGAGGGTGTCAAGTGGGTCCTGCAAACTGACACCCAGAACAGTGGCTTGTGAGTTTTCTTTCCCAGGGAAAAATCCTGTATAAATGTTCAGGGTCCTGCGGCCTGAAATTGCTGGGTGGCTCCTGGAATTGCACGTCTCGCAGGATGCCTCCCAGACGCAAGGTGGAACCAGTGCCAACCTGGTCTGGTTTGAGAGTGTCAAGTGTGTCCTGAAAAATGAAACCCAGAACAGTGGCTTGTGAGTTTTGTTTCCCAGGGAAAAAGCCTGTACAATGGTTCAGGGTCCTGCGGCCTTAAATTGCCGGGTGCCTCCTGGAATTGCGCCTCTCGCAGGATGCCTCCCAGACGCAAGGTGGCATCAGAGCCAACTTGGTCTGGTTTGAGAGTGCCAAGTTGGTCCTGCAAACTGACACCCAGAACAGTGGCTTGTGCGTTTTCTTGCCCAGGGAAAAAGCCTGCACAATGGTTCAGGGTCCTGCGGCCTTGAATAGCCGGGTGACTCCTTGAGATCCGCCTCACGCAGAATGCCTCCCAGACACAAGGTGGCACCAGTGCCAACTTGGTCTGGTTTGAGAGTGTCAAGTGGGTCCTGAAAACTGACACGCAGAACAGCAGCTTGTGAGTTTTGTTTCCCAGGGAAAAAGCCTGTATAATGGTTCAGGGTCCTGCGGCCTTAAATCACCGGGTGCCTCCTGGAATTGCGCCTCTCGCAGGATGCCTCCCACACGCAAGGTGGCACTAGTGCCAACTTGGTCTGGTTTGAGGGTGTCAAGTGGGTCCTGCAAACTGACACCCAGAACAGTGGCTTGTGAGTTTTCTTTCCCAGGGAAAAATCCTGTATAAATGTTCAGGGTCCTGCGGCCTGAAATTGCTAGGTGGCTCCTGGAATTGCACGTCTCGCAGGATGCCTCCCAGACGCAAGGTGGCAGCAGTGCCAACTTGGTGTGGTTTGAGAGTGCCAAGTGGGTCCTGAAAAATGACACTCAGAACAGTGGCTTGTGAGTTTTTTTCCCCAGGGAAAAAACCTGTACAATGATTCCGGGTAATGCCGCCTTAAATTGCCGGGCGACTCTGGGAGATCCGCCTCTCGCAGGATGCCTCCCAGACGCAAGGTGGAACCAGTGCCAACCTGGTCTGGTTTGAGAGTGTCAAGTGTGTCCTGAAAAATGACACCCAGAACAGTGGCTTGTGAGTTTTGTTTCCCAGGGAAAAAGCCTGTACAATGGTTCAGGGTCCTGCGGCCTTAAATTGCCGGGTGTCTCCTGGAATTGCGCCTCTCGCAGGATGCCTCCCAGACGCAAGGTGGCATCAGAGCCAACTTGGTCTGGTTTGAGAGTGCCAAGTTGGTCCTGCAAACTGACACCCAGAACAGTGGCTTGTGAGTTTTCTTGCCCAGGGAAAAAGCCTGCACAATGGTTCAGGGTCCTGCGGCCTTGAATAGCCGAGTGACTCCTTGAGATCCGCCTCATGCAGAATGCCTCCCAGACACAAGGTGGCACCAGTGCCAACTTGGTCTGGTTTCAGAGTGTCAAGTGGGTCCTGAAAACTGACACGCAGAACAGCAGCTTGTGAGTTTTGTTTCCCAGGGAAAAAGCCTGTATAATGGTTCAGGGTCCTGCGGCCTTAAATTGCCGGGTGCCTCCTGGAATTGCGCCTCTCGCAGGATGCCTCCCAGACGCAAGGTGGCACCAGTGCCAACTTGGTCTGGTTTGAGAGTGCCAAGTGGGTCCTGCAAACTGACACCCAGAACAGTGGCTTGTGAGTTTTCTTTCCCAGGGAGAAATCCTGTATAAATGTTCGGGGTCCGGCGGCCTGAAATTGCTGGGTGGCTCCTGGAATTGCACGTCTCGCAGGATGCCTCCCAGACGCAAGGTGGCAGCAGTGCCAACTTGGTGTGGTTTGAGAGTGCCAAGTGGGTCCTGAAAAATGACACTCAGAACAGTGGCTTGTGAGTTTTTTTCCCCAGGGAAAAAACCTGTACAATGGTTCCGGGTAATGCCGCCTTAAATTGCCAGGCGACTCTGGGAGATCCGCCTCTCGCAGGATGCCTCCCAGACGCAAAGTGGCACCAGTGCCAACTTGGTCTAGTTTGAGAGTGCCATGTGGGTCCTTAAAACTGACACCCAGAACAGCGGCTTGTGAGTTTTGTTTCCCAGGGAAAAAGCCTGTACAATGGTTCAGGGTAATGCCGCCTTAAATTGCCGGGTGCCTCCTGGAATTGCGCCTCTCGCAGGATGCCTCCCAGACGCAAGGTGGCACCAGTGCCAACTTGGTCTGGTTTGAGAGTGCCAAGTGGGTCCTGCAAACTGACACCCAGAACAGTGGCTTGTGAGTTTTGTTTCCCAGGGAAAAAGCCTGTATAATGGTTCAGGGTAATATCGCCTTAAATTGCCGGGTGACTCGTGGAGATCCGCCTCTCGCAGGATGCCTCCCAGACGCAAAGTTGCACCTGGGCCAACTTGGTCTGATGTTAAAGTGCGAAGTGGGTTCTGAAAACTGACACCCAGAACAGTGGCTTGTGAGTTTTGTTTCCCAGGGAAAAAGCTTGTACAATGGTTCAGGGTCATGCGGCCTTAAATTGCCTGCTGACTCCTTGAGATCCGCCTCACGCAGGATGCCTCCCAGACGCAAGGTGGCACCAGTGCCAACTTGGTCTGGTTTGAGAGTGCGAAGTGGGTCCTGAAAACTGACACCCACAACAGTGGCTTGTGAGTTTTGTTTCCCAGGGAAAAAGCCTGTACAATGGTTCAGGGTCCTGCGGCCTTAAATCACCGGGTGCCTCCTGGAATTGCGCCTCTCGCAGGATGCCTCCCACACGCAAGGTGGCACTAGTGCCAACTTGGTCTGGTTTGAGGGTGTCAAGTGGGTCCTGCAAACTGACACCCAGAACAGTGGCTTGTGAGTTTTCTTTCCCAGGGAAAAATCCTGTATAAATGTTCAGGGTCCTGCGGCCTGAAATTGCTGGGTGGCTCCTGGAATTGCACGTCTCGCAGGATGCCTCCCAGACGCAAGGTGGCAGCAGTGCCAACTTGGTGTGGTTTGAGAGTGCCAAGTGGGTCCTGAAAAATGACACTCAGAACAGTGGCTTGTGAGTTTTTTTCCCCAGGGAAAAAACCTGTACAATGGTTCCGGGTAATGCCGCCTTAAATTGCCGGGCGACTCTGGGAGATCCGCCTCTCGCTGGATGCCTCCCAGACGCAAGGTGGAACCAGTGCCAACTTGGTCTGGTTTGAGAGTGTCAAGTGGGTCCTGCAAACTGACACCCAGAACAGTGGCTTGTGAGTTTTGTTTCCCAGGGAAAAAGCCTTTACAATGGTTCAGGGTAATACCGCCTTAAATTTCCGGGTGCCTCCTGGAATTGCACCTCTCGCAGGATGCCTCGCAGACGCAAGGTGGCACCAGTTCCAACTTGGTCTGGTTTGAGAGTGCGAAGTGGGTCCTGAAAACTGACACCCAGAACAGTGGCTTGTGAGTTTTGTTTCCCAGGGAAAAAGCCTGTACAATGGTTCAGGGTCCTGCGGCCTTTAATCACCGGGTGCCTCCTGGAATTTCGCCTCTCGCAGGATGCCTCCCACACGCAAGGTGGCACTAGTGCCAACTTGGTCTGGTTTGAGGGTGTCAAGTGGGTCCTGCAAACTGACACCCAGAACAGTGGCTTGTGAGTTTTCTTTCCCAGGGAAAAATCCTGTATAAATGTTCAGGGTCCTGCGGCCTGAAATTGCTGGGTGGCTCCTGGAATTGCACGTCTCGCAGGATGCCTCCCAGACGCAAGGTGGAACCAGTGCCAACCTGGTCTGGTTTGAGAGTGTCAAGTGTGTCCTGAAAAATGACACCCAGAACAGTGGCTTGTGAGTTTTGTTTCCCAGGGAAAAAGCCTGTACAATGGTTCAGGGTCCTGCGGCCTTAAATTGCCGGGTGCCTCCTGGAATTGCGCCTCTCGCAGGATGCCTCCCAGACGCAAGGTGGCATCAGAGCCAACTTGGTCTGGTTTGAGAGTGCCAAGTTGGTCCTGCAAACTGACACCCAGAACAGTGGCTTGTGCGTTTTCTTGCCCAGGGAAAAAGCCTGCACAATGGTTCAGGGTCCTGCGGCCTTGAATAGCCGGGTGACTCCTTGAGATCCGCCTCACGCAGAATGCCTCCCAGACACAAGGTGGCACCAGTGCCAACTTGGTCTGGTTTGAGAGTGTCAAGTGGGTCCTGAAAACTGACACGCAGAACAGCAGCTTGTGAGTTTTGTTTCCCAGGGAAAAAGCCTGTATAATGGTTCAGGGTCCTGCGGCCTTAAATCACCGGGTGCCTCCTGGAATTGCGCCTCTCGCAGGATGCCTCCCACACGCAAGGTGGCACTAGTGCCAACTTGGTCTGGTTTGAGGGTGTCAAGTGGGTCCTGCAAACTGACACCCAGAACAGTGGCTTGTGAGTTTTCTTTCCCAGGGAAAAATCCTGTATAAATGTTCAGGGTCCTGCGGCCTGAAATTGCTAGGTGGCTCCTGGAATTGCACGTCTCGCAGGATGCCTCCCAGACGCAAGGTGGCAGCAGTGCCAACTTGGTGTGGTTTGAGAGTGCCAAGTGGGTCCTGAAAAATGACACTCAGAACAGTGGCTTGTGAGTTTTTTTCCCCAGGGAAAAAACCTGTACAATGATTCCGGGTAATGCCGCCTTAAATTGCCGGGCGACTCTGGGAGATCCGCCTCTCGCAGGATGCCTCCAAGACGCAAGGTGGAACCAGTGCCAACCTGGTCTGGTTTGAGAGTGTCAAGTGTGTCCTGAAAAATGACACCCAGAACAGTGGCTTGTGAGTTTTGTTTCCCAGGGAAAAAGCCTGTACAATGGTTCAGGGTCCTGCGGCCTTAAATTGCCGGGTGTCTCCTGGAATTGCGCCTCTCGCAGGATGCCTCCCAGACGCAAGGTGGCATCAGAGCCAACTTGGTCTGGTTTGAGAGTGCCAAGTTGGTCCTGCAAACTGACACCCAGAACAGTGGCTTGTGAGTTTTCTTGCCCAGGGAAAAAGCCTGCACAATGGTTCAGGGTCCTGCGGCCTTGAATAGCCGAGTGACTCCTTGAGATCCGCCTCATGCAGAATGCCTCCCAGACACAAGGTGGCACCAGTGCCAACTTGGTCTGGTTTCAGAGTGTCAAGTGGGTCCTGAAAACTGACACGCAGAACAGCAGCTTGTGAGTTTTGTTTCCCAGGGAAAAAGCCTGTATAATGGTTCAGGGTCCTGCGGCCTTAAATCACCGGGTGCCTCCTGGAATTGCGCCTCTCGCAGGATGCCTCCCACACGCAAGGTGGCACTAGTGCCAACTTGGTCTGGTTTGAGGGTGCGAAGTGGGTCCTGAAAACTGACACCCAGAACAGTGGCTTGTGAGTTTTGTTTCCCAGGGAAAAAGCCTGTACAATGGTTCAGGGTCCTGCGGCCTTAAATCACCGGGTGCCTCCTGGAATTGCGCCTCTCGCAGGATGCCTCCCACACGCAAGGTGGCACTAGTGCCAACTTGGTCTGGTTTGAGGGTGTCAAGTGGGTCCTGCAAACTGACACCCAGAACAGTGGCTTGTGAGTTTTCTTTCCCAGGGAAAAATCCTGTATAAATGTTCAGGGTCCTGCGGCCTGAAATTGCTGGGTGGCTCCTGGAATTGCACGTCTCGCAGGATGCCTCCCAGACGCAAGGTGGCAGCAGTGCCAACTTGGTGTGGTTTGAGAGTGCCAAGTGGGTCCTGAAAAATGACACTCAGAACAGTGGCTTGTGAGTTTTTTTCCCCAGGGAAAAAACCTGTACAATGGTTCCGGGTAATGCCGCCTTAAATTGCCAGGCGACTCTGGGAGATCCGCCTCTCGCAGGATGCCTCCCAGACGCAAAGTGGCACCAGTGCCAACTTGGTCTAGTTTGAGAGTGCCATGTGGGTCCTTAAAACTGACACCCAGAACAGCGGCTTGTGAGTTTTGTTTCCTAGGGAAAAAGCCTGTACAATGGTTCAGGGTAATGCCGCCTTAAATTGCCGGGTGCCTCCTGGAATTGCGCCTCTCGCAGGATGCCTCCCAGACGCAAGGTGGCACCAGTGCCAACTTGGTCTGGTTTGAGAGTGCCAAGTGGGTCCTGCAAACTGACACCCAGAACAGTGGCTTGTGAGTTTTGTTTCCCAGGGAAAAAGCCTGTATAATGGTTCAGGGTAATATCGCCTTAAATTGCCGGGTGACTTGTGGAGATCCGCCTCTCGCAGGATGCCTCCCAGACGCAAAGTGGCACCTGGGCCAACTTGGTCTGATGTTAGAGTGCGAAGTGGGTTCTGAAAACTGACACCCAGAACAGTGGCTTGTGAGTTTTGTTTCCCAGGGAAAAAGCTTGTACAATGGTTCAGGGTCATGCGGCCTTAAATTGCCTGCTGACTCCTTGAGATCCGCCTCACGCAGGATGCCTCCCAGACGCAAGGTGGCACCAGTGCCAACTTGGTCTGGTTTGAGAGTGCGAAGTGGGTCCTGAAAACTGACACCCAGAACAGTGGCTTGTGAGTTTTGTTTCCCAGGGAAAAAGCCTGTACAATGGTTCAGGGTCCTGCGGCCTTAAATCACCGGGTGCCTCCTGGAATTGCGCCTCTCGCAGGATGCCTCCCACACGCAAGGTGGCACTAGTGCCAACTTGGTCTGGTTTGAGGGTGTCAAGTGGGTCCTGCAAACTGACACCCAGAACAGTGGCTTGTGAGTTTTCTTTCCCAGGGAGAAATCCTGTATAAATGTTCAGGGTCCTGCGGCCTGAAATTGCTGGGTGGCTCCTGGAATTGCACGTCTCGCAGGATGCCTCCCAGACGCAAGGTGGCAGCAGTGCCAACTTGGTGTGGTTTGAGAGTGCCAAGTGGGTCCTGAAAAATGACACTCAGAACAGTGGCTTGTGAGTTTTTTTCCCCAGGGAAAAAACCTGTACAATGGTTCCGGGTAATGCCGCCTTAAATTGCCGGGCGACTCTGGGAGATCCGCCTCTCGCTGGATGCCTCCCAGACGCAAGGTGGAACCAGTGCCAACTTGGTCTGGTTTGAGAGTGTCAAGTGGGTCCTGCAAACTGACACCCAGAACAGTGGCTTGTGAGTTTTGTTTCCCAGGGAAAAAGCCTGTACAATGGTTCAGGGTAATGCCTCCTTAAATAGCCGGGTGACTCCTGGAGATCCGCCTCTCGCAGGATGCCTCCCAGACGCAAGGTGGCACCATTTCCAACTTGGTCTGGTTTGAGGGTGTCAAGTGGGTCCTGCAAACTGACACCCAGAACAGTGGCTTGTGAGTTTTGTTTCCCAGGGAAAAAGCCTTTACAATGGTTCAGGGTAATACCGCCTTAAATTTCCGGGTGCCTCCTGGAATTGCACCTCTCGCAGGATGCCTCGCAGACGCAAGGTGGCACCAGTTCCAACTTGGTCTGGTTTGAGAGTGCGAAGTGGGTCCTGAAAACTGACACCCAGAACAGTGGCTTGTGAGTTTTGTTTCCCAGGGAAAAAGCCTGTACAATGGTTCAGGGTCCTGCGGCCTTTAATCACCGGTTGCCTCCTGGAATTTCGCCTCTCGCAGGATGCCTCCCACACGCAAGGTGGCACTAGTGCCAACTTGGTCTGGTTTGAGGGTGTCAAGTGGGTCCTGCAAACTGACACCCAGAACAGTGGCTTGTGAGTTTTCTTTCCCAGGGAAAAATCCTGTATAAATGTTCAGGGTCCTGCGGCCTGAAATTGCTGGGTGGCTCCTGGAATTGCACGTCTCGCAGGATGCCTCCCAGACGCAAGGTGGAACCAGTGCCAACCTGGTCTGGTTTGAGAGTGTCAAGTGTGTCCTGAAAAATGAAACCCAGAACAGTGGCTTGTGAGTTTTGTTTCCCAGGGAAAAAGCCTGTACAATGGTTCAGGGTCCTGCGGCCATAAATTGCCGGGTGCCTCCTGGAATTGCGCCTCTCGCAGGATGCCTCCCAGACGCAAGGTGGCATCAGAGCCAACTTGGTCTGGTTTGAGAGTGCCAAGTGGGTCCTGCAAACTGACACCCAGAACAGTGGCTTGTGAGTTTTGTTTCCCAGGGAAAAAGCCTGTATAATGGTTCAGGGTAATATCGCCTTAAATTGCCGGGTGACTCGTGGAGATCCGCCTCTCGCAGGATGCCTCCCAGACGCAAAGTGGCACCTGGGCCAACTTGGTCTGATGTTAGAGTGCGAAGTGGGTTCTGAAAACTGACACCCAGAACAGTGGCTTGTGAGTTTTGTTTCCCAGGGAAAAAGCTTGTACAATGGTTCAGGGTCATGCGGCCTTAAATTGCCTGCTGACTCCTTGAGATCCGCCTCACGCAGGATGCCTCCCAGACGCAAGGTGGCACCAGTGCCAACTTGGTCTGGTTTGAGAGTGCGAAGTGGGTCCTGAAAACTGACACCCAGAACAGTGGCTTGTGAGTTTTGTTTCCCAGGGAAAAAGCCTGTACAATGGTTCAGGGTCCTGCGGCCTTAAATCACCGGGTGCCTCCTGGAATTGCGCCTCTCGCAGGATGCCTCCCACACGCAAGGTGGCACTAGTGCCAACTTGGTCTGGTTTGAGGGTGTCAAGTGGGTCCTGCAAACTGACACCCAGAACAGTGGCTTGTGAGTTTTCTTTCCCAGGGAAAAATCCTGTATAAATGTTCAGGGTCCTGCGGCCTGAAATTGCTGGGTGGCTCCTGGAATTGCACGTCTCGCAGGATGCCTCCCAGACGCAAGGTGGCAGCAGTGCCAACTTGGTGTGGTTTGAGAGTGCCAAGTGGGTCCTGAAAAATGACACTCAGAACAGTGGCTTGTGAGTTTTTTTCCCAAGGGAAAAAACCTGTACAATGGTTCCGGGTAATGCCGCCTTAAATTGCCGGGCGACTCTGGGAGATCCGCCTCTCGCTGGATGCCTCCCAGACGCAAGGTGGAACCAGTGCCAACTTGGTCTGGTTTGAGAGTGTCAAGTGGGTCCTGCAAACTGACACCCAGAACAGTGGCTTGTGAGTTTTTTTTCTCAGGGAAAAAGCCTGTAGAATGGTTCAGAGTCCTGCGGCCTTAAATTGCCGGCTGACTCCTGCAGATCTGCCTCTCGCAGGATGCCTCCCAGACGCAAGGTGGCACCAGTGCCAACTTGGTCTGGTTTGAGAGTGCCAAGTGGGTCCTGCAAACTTACACCCAGAAAAGTGGCTTGTGAGTTTTGTTGCCCAGGGAAAAAGCCTGTACAATGGTTCAGGGTCCTGCGGCCTTAAATCGCAGGGTGCCTCCTGGAATTGCGCCTCTCGCAGCATTCCTCCCAGACGCAAGGTGGCACCAGTGCCAACTTAGTCTGGTTTGAGAGAGCCATGTGGGTGCTGAAAACTGACACCCAGAACAGTGGCTTGTGAGTTTTGTTTCCCAGGGAAAAAGCCTGTAGAATGGTTCAGGGTCCTTCAGCCTTATTTTGCCGGGTGACTCCTGGAGACCTGCCTCTCGCAGGATGCCTCCCAGACGCAAGGTGGCACCAGTGCCAAGTTGGTCTGGTTTGAGAGTGTCAAGTGGGTCCTGAAAACTGACACCCAGAACAGTGGCTTGTGAGTTTTGTTTCCCAGGGAAAAAGGCCTGTAGAAGGGTTTAGGGGCTACAGGCCAAAAGAGGTCAGGTGACTCATGGAATTCGGCCTCTCGCAGGATGCCGCCCACACGCAAGGTGGCATCAGAGCTAACTTGGTCTGGTTTGAGAGTGCCAAGTTGGTCCTGAAAACTGACACCCAGAACAGTGGCTTCTGAGTTTTGTTTCCCAGGGAAAAATCCTGTAAAACGCTTCAGGGTCGTGCGGCCTTCAATTGCCGGGTGCCTCCTAGAATAACACCTCTCCAGGACGTCACAAAAACGCAAGGTGGCAGCAGTACCAACTTGGTCTGATTTGAGAGTGTCAAGTGGGTCCTGCAAACTGACACCCAGAAAAATGGCTTGTGAGTTTTTTTTCCCAGGGAAAAAGCCTGTACAATGGTTCAGCGTAATGCCGCCTTAAATAGCCGGGTGACTCCTAGAGATCCGCCTCTCGCAGGATGGCTCGCAGACGAAGGGTGGCACCGGTTCCAACTTGGTCTGGTTTGAGAGTGTCAAGTGTGTCCTGAAACCTGACACCCAGAACAGTGGCTTATGAGTTTTGTTTCCCAGGGAAAAAGGCCTGTAGATGGGTTCAGGGGCCTGAGGCCAAAAGAGGTCAGGTGACTCATGGAATTCGGCCTCTCGCAGGATGCCTCCCAGACGCAAGGTGGCAACAGTGCCAACTTGGTCTGGTTTGAGAGTTCCAAGTGGGTCCTACAAACTGACACCCAGAACAGTGGCTTGTGAGTTTTTTTTCCCAGGGAAAAAGCCTGTACAATGGTTCAGGGTCCTGCGGCGTTAAATTGCCGGGTGCCTCCTGGAATTGCGCCTCTCGCAGGATGCCTCCCAGACGCAAGGTGGCACGAGTTCCAACTTGGTCTGGTTTGAGAGTGCCAAGTGGGTCCTGCAAACTGACACCCAGAACAGTGGCTTGTGAGTTTTGTTTCCCAGGGAAAAAGCCTGTATAATGGTTCAGGGTAATATCGCCTTAAATTGCCGGGTGACTCGTGGAGATCCGCCTCTCGCAGGATGCCTCCCAGACGCAAAGTGGCACCTGGGCCAACTTGGTCTGATGTTAGAGTGCGAAGTGGGTTCTGAAAACTGACACCCAGAACAGTGGCTTGTGAGTTTTTTTTCCCAGGGAAAAAGCTTGTACAATGGTTCAGGGTCATGCGGCCTTAAATTGCCTGCTGACTCCTTGAGATCCGCCTCACGCAGGATGCCTCCCAGACGCAAGGTGGCACCAGTGCCAACTTGGTCTGGTTTGAGAGTGCGAAGTGGGTCCTGAAAACTGACACCCAGAACAGTGGCTTGTGAGTTTTGTTTCCCAGGGAAAAAGCCTGTACAATGGTTCAGGGTCCTGCGGCCTTAAATCACCGGGTGCCTCCTGGAATTGCGCCCCTCGCAGGATGCCTCCCACACGCAAGGTGGCACTAGTGCCAACTTGGTCTGGTTTGAGGGTGTCAAGTGGGTCCTGCAAACTGACACCCAGAACAGTGGCTTGTGAGTTTTCTTTCCCAGGGAGAAATCCTGTATAAATGTTCAGGGTCCTGCGGCCTGAAATTGCTGGGTGGCTCCTGGAATTGCACGTCTCGCAGGATGCCTCCCAGACGCAAGGTGGCAGCAGTGCCAACTTGGTGTGGTTTGAGAGTGCCAAGTGGGTCCTGAAAAATGACACTCAGAACAGTGGCTTGTGAGTTTTTTTCCCCAGGGAAAAAACCTGTACAATGGTTCCGGGTAATGCCGCCTTAAATTGCCGGGCGACTCTGGGAGATCCGCCTCTCGCTGGATGCCTCCCAGACGCAAGGTGGAACCAGTGCCAACTTGGTCTGGTTTGAGAGTGTCAAGTGTGTCCTGCAAACTGACACCCAGAACAGTGGCTTGTGAGTTTTGTTTCCGAGGGAAAAAGCCTGTACAATGGTTCAGGGTAATGCCTCCTTAAATAGCCGGGTGACTCCTGGAGATCCGCCTCTCGCAGGATGCCTCCCAGACGCAAGGTGGCACCATTTCCAACTTGGTCTGGTTTGAGGGTGTCAAGTGGGTCCTGCAAACTGACACCCAGAACAGTGGCTTGTGAGTTTTGTTTCCCAGGGAAAAAGCCTTTACAATGGTTCAGGGTAATACCGCCTTAAATTTCCGGGTGCCTCCTGGAATTGCACCTCTCGCAGGATGCCTCGCAGACGCAAGGTGGCACCAGTTCCAACTTGGTCTGGTTTGAGAGTGCGAAGTGGGTCCTGAAAACTGACACCCAGAACAGTGGCTTGTGAGTTTTGTTTCCCAGGGAAAAAGCCTGTACAATGGTTCAGGGTCCTGCGGCCTTAAATCACCGGGTGCCTCCTGGAATTGCGCCTCTCGCAGGATGCCTCCCACACGCAAGGTGGCACTAGTGCCAACTTGGTCTGGTTTGAGGGTGTCAAGTGGGTCCTGCAAACTGACACCCAGAACAGTGGCTTGTGAGTTTTCTTTCCCAGGGAAAAATCCTGTATAAATGTTCAGGGTCCTGCGGCCTGAAATTGCTGGGTGGCTCCTGGAATTGCACGTCTCGCAGGATGCCTCCCAGACGCAAGGTGGAACCAGTGCCAACCTGGTCTGGTTTGAGAGTGTCAAGTGTGTCCTGAAAAATGAAACCCAGAACAGTGGCTTGTGAGTTTTGTTTCCCAGGGAAAAAGCCTGTACAATGGTTCAGGGTCCTGCGGCCTTAAATTGCCGGGTGCCTCCTGGAATTGCGCCTCTCGCAGGATGCCTCCCAGACGCAAGGTGGCATCAGAGCCAACTTGGTCTGGTTTGAGAGTGCCAAGTTGGTCCTGCAAACTGACACCCAGAACAGTGGCTTGTGCGTTTTCTTGCCCAGGGAAAAAGCCTGCACAATGGTTCAGGGTCCTGCGGCCTTGAATAGCCGGGTGACTCCTTGAGATCCGCCTCACGCAGAATGCCTCCCAGACACAAGGTGGCACCAGTGCCAACTTGGTCTGGTTTGAGAGTGTCAAGTGGGTCCTGAAAACTGACACGCAGAACAGCAGCTTGTGAGTTTTGTTTCCCAGGGAAAAAGCCTGTATAATGGTTCAGGGTCCTGCGGCCTTAAATCACCGGGTGCCTCCTGGAATTGCGCCTCTCGCAGGATGCCTCCCACACGCAAGGTGGCACTAGTGCCAACTTGGTCTGGTTTGAGGGTGTCAAGTGGGTCCTGCAAACTGACACCCAGAACAGTGGCTTGTGAGTTTTCTTTCCCAGGGAAAAATCCTGTATAAATGTTCAGGGTCCTGCGGCCTGAAATTGCTAGGTGGCTCCTGGAATTGCACGTCTCGCAGGATGCCTCCCAGACGCAAGGTGGCAGCAGTGCCAACTTGGTGTGGTTTGAGAGTGCCAAGTGGGTCCTGAAAAATGACACTCAGAACAGTGGCTTGTGAGTTTTTTTCCCCAGGGAAAAAACCTGTACAATGATTCCGGGTAATGCCGCCTTAAATTGCCGGGCGACTCTGGGAGATCCGCCTCTCGCAGGATGCCTCCCAGACGCAAAGTGGCACCAGTGCCAACTTGGTCTAGTTTGAGAGTGCCATGTGGGTCCTTAAAACTGACACCCAGAACAGCGGCTTGTGAGTTTTGTTTCCCAGGGAAAAAGCCTGTACAATGGTTCAGGGTAATGCCGCCTTAAATTGCCGGGTGCCTCCTGGAATTGCGCCTCTCGCAGGATGCCTCCCAGACGCAAGGTGGCACCAGTGCCAACTTGGTCTGGTTTGAGAGTGCCAAGTGGGTCCTGCAAACTGACACCCAGAACAGTGGCTTGTGAGTTTTGTTTCCCAGGGAAAAAGCCTGTATAATGGTTCAGGGTAATATCGCCTTAAATTGCCGGGTGACTCGTGGAGATCCGCCTCTCGCAGGATGCCTCCCAGACGCAAAGTTGCACCTGGGCCAACTTGGTCTGATGTTAGAGTGCGAAGTGGGTTCTGAAAACTGACACCCAGAACAGTGGCTTGTGAGTTTTGTTTCCCAGGGAAAAAGCTTGTACAATGGTTCAGGGTCATGCGGCCTTAAATTGCCTGCTGACTCCTTGAGATCCGCCTCACGCAGGATGCCTCCCAGACGCAAGGTGGCACCAGTGCCAACTTGGTCTGGTTTGAGAGTGCGAAGTGGGTCCTGAAAACTGACACCCACAACAGTGGCTTGTGAGTTTTGTTTCCCAGGGAAAAAGCCTGTACAATGGTTCAGGGTCCTGCGGCCTTAAATCACCGGGTGCCTCCTGGAATTGCGCCTCTCGCAGGATGCCTCCCACACGCAAGGTGGCACTAGTGCCAACTTGGTCTGGTTTGAGGGTGTCAAGTGGGTCCTGCAAACTGACACCCAGAACAGTGGCTTGTGAGTTTTCTTTCCCAGGGAAAAATCCTGTATAAATGTTCAGGGTCCTGCGGCCTGAAATTGCTGGGTGGCTCCTGGAATTGCACGTCTCGCAGGATGCCTCCCAGACGCAAGGTGGCAGCAGTGCCAACTTGGTGTGGTTTGAGAGTGCCAAGTGGGTCCTGAAAAATGACACTCAGAACAGTGGCTTGTGAGTTTTTTTCCCCAGGGAAAAAACCTGTACAATGGTTCCGGGTAATGCCGCCTTAAATTGCCGGGCGACTCTGGGAGATCCGCCTCTCGCTGGATGCCTCCCAGACGCAAGGTGGAACCAGTGCCAACTTGGTCTGGTTTGAGAGTGTCAAGTGGGTCCTGAAAACTGACACCCAGAACAGTGGCTTGTGAGTTTTGTTTCCCAGGGAAAAAGCCTTTACAATGGTTCAGGGTAATACCGCCTTAAATTTCCGGGTGCCTCCTGGAATTGCACCTCTCGCAGGATGCCTCGCAGACGCAAGGTGGCACCAGTTCCAACTTGGTCTGGTTTGAGAGTGCGAAGTGGGTCCTGAAAACTGACACCCAGAACAGTGGCTTGTGAGTTTTGTTTCCCAGGGAAAAAGCCTGTACAATGGTTCAGGGTCCTGCGGCCTTTAATCACCGGGTGCCTCCTGGAATTTCGCCTCTCGCAGGATGCCTCCCACACGCAAGGTGGCACTAGTGCCAACTTGGTCTGGTTTGAGGGTGTCAAGTGGGTCCTGCAAACTGACACCCAGAACAGTGGCTTGTGAGTTTTCTTTCCCAGGGAAAAATCCTGTATAAATGTTCAGGGTCCTGCGGCCTGAAATTGCTGGGTGGCTCCTGGAATTGCACGTCTCGCAGGATGCCTCCCAGACGCAAGGTGGAACCAGTGCCAACCTGGTCTGGTTTGAGAGTGTCAAGTGTGTCCTGAAAAATGACACCCAGAACAGTGGCTTGTGAGTTTTGTTTCCCAGGGAAAAAGCCTGTACAATGGTTCAGGGTCCTGCGGCCTTAAATTGCCGGGTGCCTCCTGGAATTGCGCCTCTCGCAGGATGCCTCCCAGACGCAAGGTGGCATCAGAGCCAACTTGGTCTGGTTTGAGAGTGCCAAGTTGGTCCTGCAAACTGACACCCAGAACAGTGGCTTGTGCGTTTTCTTGCCCAGGGAAAAAGCCTGCACAATGGTTCAGGGTCCTGCGGCCTTGAATAGCCGGGTGACTCCTTGAGATCCGCCTCACGCAGAATGCCTCCCAGACACAAGGTGGCACCAGTGCCAACTTGGTCTGGTTTGAGAGTGTCAAGTGGGTCCTGAAAACTGACACGCAGAACAGCAGCTTGTGAGTTTTGTTTCCCAGGGAAAAAGCCTGTATAATGGTTCAGGGTCCTGCGGCCTTAAATCACCGGGTGCCTCCTGGAATTGCGCCTCTCGCAGGATGCCTCCCACACGCAAGGTGGCACTAGTGCCAACTTGGTCTGGTTTGAGGGTGCGAAGTGGGTCCTGAAAACTGACACCCAGAACAGTGGCTTGTGAGTTTTGTTTCCCAGGGAAAAAGCCTGTACAATGGTTGAGGGTCCTGCGGCCTTAAATCACCGGGTGCCTCCTGGAATTGCGCCTCTCGCAGGATGCCTCCCACACGCAAGGTGGCACTAGTGCCAACTTGGTCTGGTTTGAGGGTGTCAAGTGGGTCCTGCAAACTGACACCCAGAACAGTGGCTTGTGAGTTTTCTTTCCCAGGGAAAAATCCTGTATAAATGTTCAGGGTCCTGCGGCCTGAAATTGCTGGGTGGCTCCTGGAATTGCACGTCTCGCAGGATGCCTCCCAGACGCAAGGTGGCAGCAGTGCCAACTTGGTGTGGTTTGAGAGTGCCAAGTGGGTCCTGAAAAATGACACTCAGAACAGTGGCTTGTGAGTTTTTTTCCCCAGGGAAAAAACCTGTACAATGGTTCCGGGTAATGCCGCCTTAAATTGCCAGGCGACTCTGGGAGATCCGCCTCTCGCAGGATGCCTCCCAGACGCAAAGTGGCACCAGTGCCAACTTGGTCTAGTTTGAGAGTGCCATGTGGGTCCTTAAAACTGACACCCAGAACAGCGGCTTGTGAGTTTTGTTTCCCAGGGAAAAAGCCTGTACAATGGTTCAGGGTAATGCCGCCTTAAATTGCCGGGTGCCTCCTGGAATTGCGCCTCTCGCAGGATGCCTCCCAGACGCAAGGTGGCACCAGTGCCAACTTGGTCTGGTTTGAGAGTGCCAAGTGGGTCCTGCAAACTGACACCCAGAACAGTGGCTTGTGAGTTTTGTTTCCCAGGGAAAAAGCCTGTATAATGGTTCAGGGTAACATCGCCTTAAATTGCCGGGTGACTTGTGGAGATCCGCCTCTCGCAGGATGCCTCCCAGACGCAAAGTGGCACCTGGGCCAACTTGGTCTGATGTTAGAGTGCGAAGTGGGTTCTGAAAACTGACACCCAGAACAGTGGCTTGTGAGTTTTGTTTCCCAGGGAAAAAGCTTGTACAATGGTTCAGGGTCATGCGGCCTTAAATTGCCTGCTGACTCCTTGAGATCCGCCTCACGCAGGATGCCTCCCAGACGCAAGGTGGCACCAGTGCCAACTTGGTCTGGTTTGAGAGTGCGAAGTGGGTCCTGAAAACTGACACCCAGAACAGTGGCTTGTGAGTTTTGTTTCCCAGGGAAAAAGCCTGTACAATGGTTCAGGGTCCTGCGGCCTTAAATCACCGGGTGCCTCCTGGAATTGCGCCTCTCGCAGGATGCCTCCCACACGCAAGGTGGCACTAGTGCCAACTTGGTCTGGTTTGAGGGTGTCAAGTGGGTCCTGCAAACTGACACCCAGAACAGTGGCTTGTGAGTTTTCTTTCCCAGGGAGAAATCCTGTATAAATGTTCAGGGTCCTGCGGCCTGAAATTGCTGGGTGGCTCCTGGAATTGCACGTCTCGCAGGATGCCTCCCAGACGCAAGGTGGCAGCAGTGCCAACTTGGTGTGGTTTGAGAGTGCCAAGTGGGTCCTGAAAAATGACACTCAGAACAGTGGCTTGTGAGTTTTTTTCCCCAGGGAAAAAACCTGTACAATGGTTCCGGGTAATGCCGCCTTAAATTGCCGGGCGACTCTGGGAGATCCGCCTCTCGCTGGATGCCTCCCAGACGCAAGGTGGAACCAGTGCCAACTTGGTCTGGTTTGAGAGTGTCAAGTGGGTCCTGCAAACTGACACCCAGAACAGTGGCTTGTGAGTTTTGTTTCCGAGGGAAAAAGCCTGTACAATGGTTCAGGGTCCTGCGGCCTTAAATAGCCGGGTGACTCCTGGAGATCCGCCTCTCGCAGGATGCCTCCCAGACACAAGGTGGCACCATTTCCAACTTGGTCTGGTTTGAGGGTGTCAAGTGGGTCCTGCAAACTGACACCCAGAACAGTGGCTTGTGAGTTTTGTTTCCCAGGGAAAAAGCCTTTACAATGGTTCAGGGTAATACTGCCTTAAATTTCCGGGTGCCTCCTGGAATTGCACCTCTCGCAGGATGCCTCGCAGACGCAAGGTGGCACCAGTTCCAACTTGGTCTGGTTTGAGAGTGCGAAGTGGGTCCTGAAAACTGACACCCAGAACAGTGGCTTGTGAGTTTTGTTTCCCAGGGAAAAAGCCTGTACAATGGTTCAGGGTCCTGCGGCCTTTAATCACCGGGTGCCTCCTGGAATTTCGCCTCTCGCAGGATGCCTCCCACACGCAAGGTGGCACTAGTGCCAACTTGGTCTGGTTTGAGGGTGTCAAGTGGGTCCTGCAAACTGACACCCAGAACAGTGGCTTGTGAGTTTTCTTTCCCAGGGAAAAATCCTGTATAAATGTTCAGGGTCCTGCGGCCTGAAATTGCTGGGTGGCTCCTGGAATTGCACGTCTCGCAGGATGCCTCCCAGACGCAAGGTGGAACCAGTGCCAACCTGGTCTGGTTTGAGAGTGTCAAGTGTGTCCTGAAAAATGAAACCCAGAACAGTGGCTTGTGAGTTTTGTTTCCCAGGGAAAAAGCCTGTACAATGGTTCAGGGTCCTGCGGCCTTAAATTGCCGGGTGCCTCCTGGAATTGCGCCTCTCGCAGGATGCCTCCCAGACGCAAGGTGGCATCAGAGCCAACTTGGTCTGGTTTGAGAGTGCCAAGTTGGTCCTGCAAACTGACACCCAGAACAGTGGCTTGTGCGTTTTCTTGCCCAGGGAAAAAGCCTGCACAATGGTTCAGGGTCCTGCGGCCTTGAATAGCCGGGTGACTCCTTGAGATCCGCCTCACGCAGAATGCCTCCCAGACACAAGGTGGCACCAGTGCCAACTTGGTCTGGTTTGAGAGTGTCAAGTGGGTCCTGAAAACTGACACGCAGAACAGCAGATTGTGAGTTTTGTTTCCCAGGGAAAAAGCCTGTATAATGGTTCAGGGTCCTGCGGCCTTAAATCACCGGGTGCCTCCTGGAATTGCGCCTCTCGCAGGATGCCTCCCACACGCAAGGTGGCACTAGTGCCAACTTGGTCTGGTTTGAGGGTGTCAAGTGGGTCCTGCAAACTGACACCCAGAACAGTGGCTTGTGAGTTTTCTTTCCCAGGGAAAAATCCTGTATAAATGTTCAGGGTCCTGCGGCCTGAAATTGCTAGGTGGCTCCTGGAATTGCACGTCTCGCAGGATGCCTCCCAGACGCAAGGTGGCAGCAGTGCCAACTTGGTGTGGTTTGAGAGTGCCAAGTGGGTCCTGAAAAATGACACTCAGAACAGTGGCTTGTGAGTTTTTTTCCCCAGGGAAAAAACCTGTACAATGATTCCGGGTAATGCCGCCTTAAATTGCCGGGCGACTCTGGGAGATCCGCCTCTAGCAGGATGCCTCCCAGACGCAAGGTGGAACCAGTGCCAACCTGGTCTGGTTTGAGAGTGTCAAGTGTGTCCTGAAAAATGACACCCAGAACAGTGGCTTGTGAGTTTTGTTTCCCAGGGAAAAAGCCTGTACAATGGTTCAGGGTCCTGCGGCCTTAAATTGCCGGGTGTCTCCTGGAATTGCGCCTCTCGCAGGATGCCTCCCAGACACAAGGTGGCATCAGAGCCAACTTGGTCTGGTTTGAGAGTGCCAAGTTGGTCCTGCAAACTGACACCCAGAACAGTGGCTTGTGAGTTTTCTTGCCCAGGGAAAAAGCCTGCACAATGGTTCAGGGTCCTGCGGCCTTGAATAGCCAAGTGACTCCTTGAGATCCGCCTCATGCAGAATGCCTCCCAGACACAAGGTGGCACCAGTGCCAACTTGGTCTGGTTTCAGAGTGTCAAGTGGGTCCTGAAAACTGACACGCAGAACAGCAGCTTGTGAGTTTTGTTTCCCAGGGAAAAAGCCTGTATAATGGTTCAGGGTCCTGCGGCCTTAAATTGCCGGGTGCCTCCTGGAATTGCGCCTCTCGCAGGATGCCTCCCACACGCAAGGTGGCACTAGTGCCAACTTGGTCTGGTTTGAGGGTGTCAAGTGGGTCCTGCAAACTGACACCCAGAACAGTGGCTTGTGAGTTTTCTTTCCCAGGGAGAAATCCTGTATAAATGTTCAGGGTCCGGCGGCCTGAAATTGCTGGGTGGCTCCTGGAATTGCACGTCTCGCAGGATGCCTCCCAGACGCAAGGTGGCAGCAGTGCCAACTTGGTGTGGTTTGAGAGTGCCAAGTGGGTCCTGAAAAATGACACTCAGAACAGTGGCTTGTGAGTTTTTTTCCCCAGGGAAAAAACCTGTACAATGGTTCCGGGTAATGCCGCCTTAAATTGCCAGGCGACTCTGGGAGATCCGCCTCTCGCAGGATGCCTCCCAGACGCAAAGTGGCACCAGTGCCAACTTGGTCTAGTTTGAGAGTGCCATGTGGGTCCTTAAAACTGACACCCAGAACAGCGGCTTGTGAGTTTTGTTTCCCAGGGAAAAAGCCTGTACAATGGTTCAGGGTAATGCCGCCTTAAATTGCCGGGTGCCTCCTGGAATTGCGCCTCTCGCAGGATGCCTCCCAGACGCAAGGTGGAACCAGTGCCAACTTGGTCTGGTTTGAGAGTGCCAAGTGGGTCCTGCAAACTGACACCCAGAACAGTGGCTTGTGAGTTTTGTTTCCCAGGGAAAAAGCCTGTATAATGGTTCAGGGTAATATCGCCTTAAATTGCCGGGTGACTCGTGGAGATCCGCCTCTCGCAGGATGCCTCCCAGACGCAAAGTGGCACCTGGGCCAACTTGGTCTGATGTTAGAGTGCGAAGTGGGTTCTGAAAACTGACACCCAGAACAGTGGCTTGTGAGTTTTGTTTCCCAGGGAAAAAGCTTGTACAATGGTTCAGGGTCATGCGGCCTTAAATTGCCTGCTGACTCCTTGAGATCCGCCTCACGCAGGATGCCTCCCAGACGCAAGGTGGCACCAGTGCCAACTTGGTCTGGTTTGAGAGTGCGAAGTGGGTCCTGAAAACTGACACCCAGAACAGTGGCTTGTGAGTTTTGTTTCCCAGGGAAAAAGCCTGTACAATGGTTCAGGGTCCTGCGGCCTTAAATCACCGGGTGCCTCCTGGAATTGCGCCTCTCGCAGGATGCCTCCCACACGCAAGGTGGCACTAGTGCCAACTTGGTCTGGTTTGAGGGTGTCAAGTGGGTCCTGCAAACTGACACCCAGAACAGTGGCTTGTGAGTTTTCTTTCCCAGGGAAAAATCCTGTATAAATGTTCAGGGTCCTGCGGCCTGAAATTGCTGGGTGGCTCCTGGAATTGCACGTCTCGCAGGATGCCTCCCAGACGCAAGGTGGCAGCAGTGCCAACTTGGTGTGGTTTGAGAGTGCCAAGTGGGTCCTGAAAAATGACACTCAGAACAGTGGCTTGTGAGTTTTTTTCCCCAGGGAAAAAACCTGTACAATGGTTCCGGGTAATGCCGCCTTAAATTGCCGGGCGACTCTGGGAGATCCGCCTCTCGCTGGATGCCTCCCAGACGCAAGGTGGAACCAGTGCCAACTTGGTCTGGTTTGAGAGTGTCAAGTGGGTCCTGCAAACTGACACCCAGAACAGTGGCTTGTGAGTTTTGTTTCCCAGGGAAAAAGCCTGTACAATGGTTCAGGGTAATGCCTCCTTAAATAGCCGGGTGACTCCTGGAGATCCGCCTCTCGCAGGATGCCTCCCAGACGCAAGGTGGCACCATTTCCAACTTGGTCTGGTTTGAGGGTGTCAAGTGGGTCCTGCAAACTGACACCCAGAACAGTGGCTTGTGAGTTTTGTTTCCCAGGGAAAAAGCCTTTACAATGGTTCAGGGTAATACCGCCTTAAATTTCCGGGTGCCTCCTGGAATTGCACCTCTCGCAGGATGCCTCGCAGACGCAAGGTGGCACCAGTTCAAACTTGGTCTGGTTTGAGAGTGCGAAGTGGGTCCTGAAAACTGACACCCAGAACAGTGGCTTGTGAGTTTTGTTTCCCAGGGAAAAAGCCTGTACAATGGTTCAGGGTCCTGCGGCCTTTAATCACCGGGTGCCTCCTGGAATTTCGCCTCTCGCAGGATGCCTCCCACACGCAAGGTGGCACTAGTGCCAACTTGGTCTGGTTTGAGGGTGTCAAGTGGGTCCTGCAAACTGACACCCAGAACAGTGGCTTGTGAGTTTTCTTTCCCAGGGAAAAATCCTGTATAAATGTTCAGGGTCCTGCGGCCTGAAATTGCTGGGTGGCTCCTGGAATTGCACGTCTCGCAGGATGCCTCCCAGACGCAAGGTGGAACCAGTGCCAACCTGGTCTGGTTTGAGAGTGTCAAGTGTGTCCTGAAAAATGACACCCAGAACAGTGGCTTGTGAGTTTTGTTTCCCAGGGAAAAAGCCTGTAAAATGGTTCAGGGTCCTGCGGCCTTAAATTGCCGGGTGCCTCCTGGAATTGCGCCTCTCGCAGGATGCCTCCCAGACGCAAGGTGGCATCAGAGCCAACTTGGTCTGGTTTGAGAGTGCCAAGTTGGTCCTGCAAACTGACACCCAGAACAGTGGCTTGTGCGTTTTCTTGCCCAGGGAAAAAGCCTGCACAATGGTTCAGGGTCCTGCGGCCTTGAATAGCCGGGTGACTCCTTGAGATCCGCCTCACGCAGAATGCCTCCCAGACACAAGGTGGCACCAGTGCCAACTTGGTCTGGTTTGAGAGTGTCAAGTGGGTCCTGAAAACTGACACGCAGAACAGCAGCTTGTGAGTTTTGTTTCCCAGGGAAAAAGCCTGTATAATGGTTCAGGGTCCTGCGGCCTTAAATCACCGGGTGCCTCCTGGAATTGCGCCTCTCGCAGGATGCCTCCCACACGCAAGGTGGCACTAGTGCCAACTTGGTCTGGTTTGAGGGTGTCAAGTGGGTCCTGCAAACTGACACCCAGAACAGTGGCTTGTGAGTTTTCTTTCCCAGGGAAAAATCCTGTATAAATGTTCAGGGTCCTGCGGCCTGAAATTGCTGGGTGGCTCCTGGAATTGCACGTCTCGCAGGATGCCTCCCAGACGCAAGGTGGCAGCAGTGCCAACTTGGTGTGGTTTGAGAGTGCCAAGTGGGTCCTGAAAAATGACACTCAGAACAGTGGCTTGTGAGTTTTTTTCCCCAGGGAAAAAACCTGTACAATGATTCCGGGTAATGCCGCCTTAAATTGCCGGGCGACTCTGGGAGATCCGCCTCTCGCAGGATGCCTCCAAGACGCAAGGTGGAACCAGTGCCAACCTGGTCTGGTTTGAGAGTGTCAAGTGTGTCCTGAAAAATGACACCCAGAACAGTGGCTTGTGAGTTTTGTTTCCCAGGGAAAAAGCCTGTACAATGGTTCAGGGTCCTGCGGCCTTAAATTGCCGGGTGTCTCCTGGAATTGCGCCTCTCGCAGGATGCCTCCCAGACGCAAGGTGGCATCAGAGCCAACTTGGTCTGGTTTGAGAGTGCCAAGTTGGTCCTGCAAACTGACACCCAGAACAGTGGCTTGTGAGTTTTCTTGCCCAGGGAAAAAGCCTGCACAATGGTTCAGGGTCCTGCGGCCTTGAATAGCCGAGTGACTCCTTGAGATCCGCCTCATGCAGAATGCCTCCCAGACACAAGGTGGCACCAGTGCCAACTTGGTCTGGTTTCAGAGTGTCAAGTGGGTCCTGAAAACTGACACGCAGAACAGCAGCTTGTGAGTTTTGTTTCCCAGGGAAAAAGCCTGTATAATGGTTCAGGGTCCTGCGGCCTTAAATCACCGGGTGCCTCCTGGAATTGCGCCTCTCGCAGGATGCCTCCCACACGCAAGGTGGCACTAGTGCCAACTTGGTCTGGTTTGAGGGTGTCAAGTGGGTCCTGCAAACTGACACCCAGAACAGTGGCTTGTGAGTTTTCTTTCCCAGGGAGAAATCCTGTATAAATGTTCAGGGTCCGGCGGCCTGAAATTGCTGGGTGGCTCCTGGAATTGCACGTCTCGCAGGATGCCTCCCAGACGCAAGGTGGCAGCAGTGCCAACTTGGTGTGGTTTGAGAGTGCCAAGTGGGTCCTGAAAAATGACACTCAGAACAGTGGCTTGTGAGTTTTTTTCCCCAGGGAAAAAACCTGTACAATGGTTCCGGGTAATGCCGCCTTAAATTGCCAGGCGACTCTGGGAGATCCGCCTCTCGCAGGATGCCTCCCAGACGCAAAGTGGCACCAGTGCCAACTTGGTCTAGTTTGAGAGTGCCATGTGGGTCCTTAAAACTGACACCCAGAACAGCGGCTTGTGAGTTTTGTTTCCCAGGGAAAAAGCCTGTACAATGGTTCAGCGTAATGCCGCCTTAAATTGCCGGGTGCCTCCTGGAATTGCACCTCTCGCAGGATGCCTCCCAGACGCAAGGTGGCACCAGTGCCAACTTGGTCTGGTTTGAGAGTGCCAAGTGGGTCCTGCAAACTGACACCCAGAACAGTGGCTTGTGAGTTTTGTTTCCCAAGGAAAAAGGCCTGTAGATGGGTTCAGGAGCCTGAGGCCAAAAGAGGTCAGGTGACTCATGGAATTCGGGCTCCCGCAGGATGCCTCCAAGACGCAAAGTGGCACGAGTTCCAACTTGGTCTGGCTTGAGAGTGCCACGTGGGTCCTGAAAACTGACACCCAGAACAGTGGCTTGTGAGTTTTCTTGCCCAGGGAAAAAGCCTGTACAATGGTTCAGGGTCCTGCGGCCTTGAATAGCCGGGTGACTCCTTGAGATCCGCCTCACGCAGAATGCCTCCCATACACAAGGTGGCACCAGTGCCAACTTGGTCTGGTTTGAGAGTGTCAAGTGGGTCCTGAAAACTGACACGCAGAACAGCAGCTTGTGAGTTTTGTTTCCCAGGGAAAAAGCCTGTATAATGTTTCAGGGTCCTGCGGCCTTAAATTGCCGGGTGCCTCCTGGAATTGTACCTCTCGCAGGATGCCTCCCAGACGCAAGGTGGCACCAGTGCCAACTTGGTCTGGTTTGAGAGTGTCCAGTGGGTCCTGAAAACTGACACCCAGAACAGTGGCTTGTGAGTTTTGTTTCCCAGGGAAAAAGGCCTGTAGATGGGTTCAGGGGCCTGAGGCCAAAAGAGGTCAGGTGACTCATGGAATTCGGGCTCCTGCAGGATGCCTCCCAGACGCAAAGTGGCACGAGTGCCAACTTGGTCTGGTTTGAGAGTGCCAAGTGGGTCCTGCAAACTGACACCCAGAACAGTGGCTTGTGAGTTTTGTTTCCCAGGGAAAAAGCCTGTATAATGGTTCAGGGTAATATCGCCTTAAATTGCCGGGTGACTCGTGGAGATCCGCCTCTCGCAGGATGCCTCCCAGACGCAAAGTGGCACCTGGGCCAACTTGGTCTGATGTTAGAGTGCGAAGTGGGTTCTGAAAACTGACACCCAGAACAGTGGCTTGTGAGTTTTGTTTCCCAGGGAAAAAGCTTGTACAATGGTTCAGGGTCATGCGGCCTTAAATTGCCTGCTGACTCCTTGAGATCCGCCTCACGCAGGATGCCTCCCAGACGCAAGGTGGCACCAGTGCCAACTTGGTCTGGTTTGAGAGTGCGAAGTGGGTCCTGAAAACTGACACCCAGAACAGTGGCTTGTGAGTTTTGTTTCCCAGGGAAAAAGCCTGTACAATGGTTCAGGGTCCTGCGGCCTTAAATCACCGGGTGCCTCCTGGAATTGCGCCTCTCGCAGGATGCCTCCCACACGCAAGGTGGCACTAGTGCCAACTTGGTCTGGTTTGAGGGTGTCAAGTGGGTCCTGCAAACTGACACCCAGAACAGTGGCTTGTGAGTTTTCTTTCCCAGGGAAAAATCCTGTATAAATGTTCAGGGTCCTGCGGCCTGAAATTGCTGGGTGGCTCCTGGAATTGCACGTCTCGCAGGATGCCTCCCAGACGCAAGGTGGCAGCAGTGCCAACTTGGTGTGGTTTGAGAGTGCCAAGTGGGTCCTGAAAAATGACACTCAGAACAGTGGCTTGTGAGTTTTTTTCCCCAGGGAAAAAACCTGTACAATGGTTCCGGGTAATGCCGCCTTAAATTGCCGGGCGACTCTGGGAGATCCGCCTCTCGCTGGATGCCTCCCAGACGCAAGGTGGAACCAGTGCCAACTTGGTCTGGTTTGAGAGTGTCAAGTGGGTCCTGCAAACTGACACCCAGAACAGTGGCTTGTGAGTTTTGTTTCCCAGGGAAAAAGCCTGTACAATGGTTCAGGGTAATGCCTCCTTAAATAGCCGGGTGACTCCTGGAGATCCGCCTCTCGCAGGATGCCTCCCAGACGCAAGGTGGCACCATTTCCAACTTGGTCTGGTTTGAGGGTGTCAAGTGGGTCCTGCAAACTGACACCCAGAACAGTGGCTTGTGAGTTTTGTTTCCCAGGGAAAAAGCCTTTACAATGGTTCAGGGTAATACCGCCTTAAATTTCCGGGTGCCTCCTGGAATTGCACCTCTCGCAGGATGCCTCGCAGACGCAAGGTGGCACCAGTTCCAACTTGGTCTGGTTTGAGAGTGCGAAGTGGGTCCTGAAAACTGACACCCAGAACAGTGGCTTGTGAGTTTTGTTTCCCAGGGAAAAAGCCTGTACAATGGTTCAGGGTCCTGCGGCCTTTAATCACCGGGTGCCTCCTGGAATTTCGCCTCTCGCAGGATGCCTCCCACACGCAAGGTGGCACTAGTGCCAACTTGGTCTGGTTTGAGGGTGTCAAGTGGGTCCTGCAAACTGACACCCAGAACAGTGGCTTGTGAGTTTTCTTTCCCAGGGAAAAATCCTGTATAAATGTTCAGGGTCCTGCGGCCTGAAATTGCTGGGTGGCTCCTGGAATTGCACGTCTCGCAGGATGCCTCCCAGACGCAAGGTGGAACCAGTGCCAACCTGGTCTGGTTTGAGAGTGTCAAGTGTGTCCTGAAAAATGACACCCAGAACAGTGGCTTGTGAGTTTTGTTTCCCAGGGAAAAAGCCTGTAAAATGGTTCAGGGTCCTGCGGCCTTAAATTGCCGGGTGCCTCCTGGAATTGCGCCTCTCGCAGGATGCCTCCCAGACGCAAGGTGGCATCAGAGCCAACTTGGTCTGGTTTGAGAGTGCCAAGTTGGTCCTGCAAACTGACACCCAGAACAGTGGCTTGTGCGTTTTCTTGCCCAGGGAAAAAGCCTGCACAATGGTTCAGGGTCCTGCGGCCTTGAATAGCCGGGTGACTCCTTGAGATCCGCCTCACGCAGAATGCCTCCCAGACACAAGGTGGCACCAGTGCCAACTTGGTCTGGTTTGAGAGTGTCAAGTGGGTCCTGAAAACTGACACGCAGAACAGCAGCTTGTGAGTTTTGTTTCCCAGGGAAAAAGCCTGTATAATGGTTCAGGGTCCTGCGGCCTTAAATCACCGGGTGCCTCCTGGAATTGCGCCTCTCGCAGGATGCCTCCCACACGCAAGGTGGCACTAGTGCCAACTTGGTCTGGTTTGAGGGTGTCAAGTGGGTCCTGCAAACTGACACCCAGAACAGTGGCTTGTGAGTTTTCTTTCCCAGGGAAAAATCCTGTATAAATGTTCAGGGTCCTGCGGCCTGAAATTGCTGGGTGGCTCCTGGAATTGCACGTCTCGCAGGATGCCTCCCAGACGCAAGGTGGCAGCAGTGCCAACTTGGTGTGGTTTGAGAGTGCCAAGTGGGTCCTGAAAAATGACACTCAGAACAGTGGCTTGTGAGTTTTTTTCCCCAGGGAAAAAACCTGTACAATGATTCCGGGTAATGCCGCCTTAAATTGCCGGGCGACTCTGGGAGATCCGCCTCTCGCAGGATGCCTCCAAGACGCAAGGTGGAACCAGTGCCAACCTGGTCTGGTTTGAGAGTGTCAAGTGTGTCCTGAAAAATGACACCCAGAACAGTGGCTTGTGAGTTTTGTTTCCCAGGGAAAAAGCCTGTACAATGGTTCAGGGTCCTGCGGCCTTAAATTGCCGGGTGTCTCCTGGAATTGCGCCTCTCGCAGGATGCCTCCCAGACGCAAGGTGGCATCAGAGCCAACTTGGTCTGGTTTGAGAGTGCCAAGTTGGTCCTGCAAACTGACACCCAGAACAGTGGCTTGTGAGTTTTCTTGCCCAGGGAAAAAGCCTGCACAATGGTTCAGGGTCCTGCGGCCTTGAATAGCCGAGTGACTCCTTGAGATCCGCCTCATGCAGAATGCCTCCCAGACACAAGGTGGCACCAGTGCCAACTTGGTCTGGTTTCAGAGTGTCAAGTGGGTCCTGAAAACTGACACGCAGAACAGCAGCTTGTGAGTTTTGTTTCCCAGGGAAAAAGCCTGTATAATGGTTCAGGGTCCTGCGGCCTTAAATCACCGGGTGCCTCCTGGAATTGCGCCTCTCGCAGGATGCCTCCCACACGCAAGGTGGCACTAGTGCCAACTTGGTCTGGTTTGAGGGTGTCAAGTGGGTCCTGCAAACTGACACCCAGAACAGTGGCTTGTGAGTTTTCTTTCCCAGGGAGAAATCCTGTATAAATGTTCAGGGTCCGGCGGCCTGAAATTGCTGGGTGGCTCCTGGAATTGCACGTCTCGCAGGATGCCTCCCAGACGCAAGGTGGCAGCAGTGCCAACTTGGTGTGGTTTGAGAGTGCCAAGTGGGTCCTGAAAAATGACACTCAGAACAGTGGCTTGTGAGTTTTTTTCCCCAGGGAAAAAACCTGTACAATGGTTCCGGGTAATGCCGCCTTAAATTGCCAGGCGACTCTGGGAGATCCGCCTCTCGCAGGATGCCTCCCAGACGCAAAGTGGCACCAGTGCCAACTTGGTCTAGTTTGAGAGTGCCATGTGGGTCCTTAAAACTGACACCCAGAACAGCGGCTTGTGAGTTTTGTTTCCCAGGGAAAAAGCCTGTACAATGGTTCAGCGTAATGCCGCCTTAAATTGCCGGGTGCCTCCTGGAATTGCACCTCTCGCAGGATGCCTCCCAGACGCAAGGTGGCACCAGTGCCAACTTGGTCTGGTTTGAGAGTGCCAAGTGGGTCCTGCAAACTGACACCCAGAACAGTGGCTTGTGAGTTTTGTTTCCCAAGGAAAAAGGCCTGTAGATGGGTTCAGGAGCCTGAGGCCAAAAGAGGTCAGGTGACTCATGGAATTCGGGCTCCCGCAGGATGCCTCCAAGACGCAAAGTGGCACGAGTTCCAACTTGGTCTGGCTTGAGAGTGCCACGTGGGTCCTGAAAACTGACACCCAGAACAGTGGCTTGTGAGTTTTCTTGCCCAGGGAAAAAGCCTGTACAATGGTTCAGGGTCCTGCGGCCTTGAATAGCCGGGTGACTCCTTGAGATCCGCCTCACGCAGAATGCCTCCCATACACAAGGTGGCACCAGTGCCAACTTGGTCTGGTTTGAGAGTGTCAAGTGGGTCCTGAAAACTGACACGCAGAACAGCAGCTTGTGAGTTTTGTTTCCCAGGGAAAAAGCCTGTATAATGTTTCAGGGTCCTGCGGCCTTAAATTGCCGGGTGCCTCCTGGAATTGTACCTCTCGCAGGATGCCTCCCAGACGCAAGGTGGCACCAGTGCCAACTTGGTCTGGTTTGAGAGTGTCCAGTGGGTCCTGAAAACTGACACCCAGAACAGTGGCTTGTGAGTTTTGTTTCCCAGGGAAAAAGGCCTGTAGATGGGTTCAGGGGCCTGAGGCCAAAAGAGGTCAGGTGACTCATGGAATTCGGGCTCCTGCAGGATGCCTCCCAGACGCAAAGTGGCACGAGTGCCAACTTGGTCTGGCTTGAGAGTGCCACGTGGGTCCTGAAAACTGACACCCAGAACAGTGGCTTGTGAGTTTTGTTTCTCAGGGAAAAAGCCTGTAGAATGGTTCAGGGTCCTGCGGCCTTAAATTGCCGGGAGACTCCTGGAGATCTGCCTCTCGCAGGATGTTTCCCAGACGCAAGGTGGCACCAGTGCCAACTTGGTCTGGTTTGAGAGTGCCAAGTGGGTCCTGCAAACTGACACCCAGAACAGTGGCTTGTGAGTTTTGTTTCCCAGGGAAAAAGCCTGTACAATGGTTCAGTGTATGGCCGCCTTAAATAGACGGGTGACTCCTGGAGATCCGCATCTCGCAGGATGCCTCCCAGACGCAAGGTGGCACCAGTGCCAACTTGGTCTGGTTTGAGAGTGTCAAGTGGGTCCTGAAAAATGACACCCAGAACAGTGGCCTGTGAGTTTTGTTTCCCAGGGAAAAAGGCCTGTAGAAGGGTTCAGGGGCCTGAGGCCAAAAGAGGTCAGGTGACTCATGGAATTCGGCCTCTCGCAGTATGCCTCCCAGACGCAAAGTGGCACGAGTGCCAACTTGGTCTGGTTTGAGAGTGCCAAGTGGGTCTGAAAACTGACACCCAGAACAGTGGCTTGTGAGTTTTTTTTCTCAGGGAAAAAGCCTGTAGAATGGTTCAGAGTCCTGCGGCCTTAAATTGCCGGCTGACTCCTGCAGATCTGCCTCTCGCAGGATGCCTCCCAGACGCAAGGTGGCACCAGTGCCAACTTGGTCTGGTTTGAGAGTGCCAAGTGGGTCCTGCAAACTTACACCCAGAAAAGTGGCTTGTGAGTTTTGTTGCCCAGGGAAAAAGCCTGTACAATGGTTCAGGGTCCTGCGGCCTTAAATCGCAGGGTGCCTCCTGGAATTGCGCCTCTCGCAGCATTCCTCCCAGACGCAAGGTGGCACCAGTGCCAACTTAGTCTGGTTTGAGAGTGCCATGTGGGTGCTGAAAACTGACACCCAGAACAGTGGCTTCTGAGTTTTGTTTCCCAGGGAAAAAGCCTGTACAATGGTTCAGGGTAATACCCTCTGAATTTGCTGGGTAACTCGTGGAGATCCGCCTATCGCAGGATGCCTCCTAGACGCATGGTTGCACCACGGCCAACTTGGTCTGGTTTGAGAGTGTCAAGTGGGTACTTAAAACTGACACCCAGAACAGTCGCTTGTGAGTTTTGTTTCCCAGGGAAAAAGCCTGTATAATGGTTCAGGGTCCTGTGGCCTTAAATTGCCGGATCCCTCCTGGAATTGCACCTCTCGCAGGATGCCTCCCAGACGCAAAGTGGCACCAGTGCCAACTTGGTCTGGTTTGAGAGTGTCCAGTGGGTCCTGAAAACTGACACCCAGAACAGTGGCTTCTGAGTTTTGTTTCCCAGGGAAAAAGCCTGTACAATGGTTCAGAGTAATGCCGCCTTAAATAGCCGGGTGACTCTGGGAGATTCGCCTCTCGCAGGATGCCTCCCAGACGCAAGGTGGCACCAGTGCCAACTTGGTCTGGTTTGAGAGTGCCAAGTGGGTCTTGAAAACTGACACCCAGAACAGTGGCTTGTGAGTTTGTTTCCCAGGGTAAAAGGCCTGTAGATGGGTTCAGGGGCCTGAGGCCAAAAGAGGTCAGTTGACTCATGGAATTCGGCCTCTCGCAGGATGCCTCCCAGACGCAAGGTGGCACCAGTGCAAACTTGGTCTAGTTTTAGAGTGCCATGTGGGTCCTGCAAACTGACACCCAGAACAGTGGCTTGTGAGTTTTGTTTCCCAGGGAAAAAGCCTGTAGAATGGTTCAGGGTCCTTCAGCCTTATTTTGCCGGGTGACTCCTGGAGACCTGCCTCTCGCAGGATGCCTCCCAGACGCAAGGTGGCACCAGTGCCAAGTTAGTCTGGTTTGAGAGTGTCAAGTGGGTCCTGAAAACTGACACCCAGAACAGCGGCTTGTGAGTTTTGTTTCACAGGGTAAAAGCCTGTATAAAGGTTCAGGGTCCCGCGGCCTTAAATTGCCGGGTGCCTTCTTGGACTTGTACCTCTCGCCGGATGTCTCCCAGACGCAAGGTGGCACCAGTGCCAACTTGGTCTGGTTTGAGAGTGCCAAGTGGGTCCTGCAAACTGACACCCAGAACAGTGGCTTGTGAGTTTTGTTTCCCAGGGAAAAAGCCTGTACAATGGTTCAGGGTTCTGCGGCCTTAAATTTCCGTGTTCCTCCTGGAATTGCACCTCTCGCAGGATTCCTCCAAGACGCAAGGTGGCAGCAGTGCCAACTTGGTCTGGTTTGAGAGTGTCAAGTGCGTCCTGCAAACTGACACCCAGAACAGTGGCTTGTGAGTTTTGTTTCCCAGGGAAAAAGCCTGTACAATGGTTCAGGGTAATACCTCCTTAAATAGCCGGGTGACTCCTGGAGATCCGCCTCTCGCAGGATGCCTCCCAGACGCAAGGTGGCACCAGTGCTAACTTGGTCTGGCTTGAGAGTGTCAAGTAGGTCCTGCAAACTGACACCCAGAACAGTGGCTTGTGAGTTTTGTTTCCCAGGGAAAAAGGCCTGTAGAAGGGTTTAGGGGCTACAGGCCAAAAGAGGTCAGGTGACTCATGGAATTCGGCCTCTCGCAGGATGCCGCCCACACGCAAGGTGGCATCAGAGCTAACTTGGTCTGGTTTGAGAGTGCCAAGTTGGTCCTGAAAACTGACACCCAGAACAGTGGCTTCTGAGTTTTGTTTCCCAGGGAAAAATCCTGTAAAACGCTTCAGGGTCGTGCGGCCTTCAATTGCCGGGTGCCTCCTGGAATAGCACCTCTCCAGGACGTCACAAAAACGCAAGGTGGCAGCAGTACCAACTTGGTCTGATTTGAGAGTGTCAAGTGGGTCCTGCAAACTGACACCCAGAAAAATGGCTTGTGAGTTTTTTTTCCCAGGGAAAAAGCCTGTACAATGGTTCAGCGTAATGCCGCCTTAAATAGCCGGGTGACTCCTAGAGATCCGCCTCTCGCAGGATGGCTCGCAGACGAAGGGTGGCACCGGTTCCAACTTGGTCTGGTTTGAGAGTGTCAAGTGTGTCCTGAAACCTGACACCCAGAACAGTGGCTTATGAGTTTTGTTTCCCAGGGAAAAAGGCCTGTAGATGGGTTCAGGGGCCTGAGGCCAAAAGAGGTCAGGTGACTCATGGAATTCGGCCTCTCGCAGGATGCCTCCCAGACGCAAGGTGGCAACAGTGCCAACTTGGTCTGGTTTGAGAGTTCCAAGTGGGTCCTACAAACTGACACCCAGAACAGTGGCTTGTGAGTTTTTTTTCCCAGGGAAAAAGCCTGTACAATGGTTCAGGGTCATGCGGCCTTAAATTGCCTGCTGACTCCTTGAGATCCGCCTCACGCAGGATGCCTCCCAGACGCAAGGTGGCACCAGTGCCAACTTGGTCTGGTTTGAGAGTGCGAAGTGGGTCCTGAAAACTGACACCCAGAACAGTGGCTTGTGAGTTTTGTTTCCCAGGGAAAAAGCCTGTACAATGGTTCAGGGTAATGCCTCCTTAAATAGCCGGGTGACTCCTGGAGATCCGCCTCTCGCAGGATGCCTCCCAGACGCAAGGTGGCACCATTTCCAACTTGGTCTGGTTTGAGGGTGTCAAGTGGGTCCTGCAAACTGACACCCAGAACAGTGGCTTGTGAGTTTTGTTTCCCAGGGAAAAAGCCTTTACAATGGTTCAGGGTAATACCGCCTTAAATTTCCGGGTGCCTCCTGGAATTGCACCTCTCGCAGGATGCCTCGCAGACGCAAGGTGGCACCAGTTCCAACTTGGTCTGGTTTGAGAGTGCGAAGTGGGTCCTGAAAACTGACACCCAGAACAGTGGCTTGTGAGTTTTGTTTCCCAGGGAAAAAGCCTGTACAATGGTTCAGGGTCCTGCGGCCTTTAATCACCGGGTGCCTCCTGGAATTTCGCCTCTCGCAGGATGCCTCCCACACGCAAGGTGGCACTAGTGCCAACTTGGTCTGGTTTGAGGGTGTCAAGTGGGTCCTGCAAACTGACACCCAGAACAGTGGCTTGTGAGTTTTCTTTCCCAGGGAAAAATCCTGTATAAATGTTCAGGGTCCTGCGGCCTGAAATTGCTGGGTGGCTCCTGGAATTGCACGTCTCGCAGGATGCCTCCCAGACGCAAGGTGGAACCAGTGCCAACCTGGTCTGGTTTGAGAGTGTCAAGTGTGTCCTGAAAAATGACACCCAGAACAGTGGCTTGTGAGTTTTGTTTCCCAGGGAAAAAGCCTGTACAATGGTTCAGGGTCCTGCGGCCTTAAATTGCCGGGTGCCTCCTGGAATTGCGCCTCTCGCAGGATGCCTCCCAGACGCAAGGTGGCATCAGAGCCAACTTGGTCTGGTTTGAGAGTGCCAAGTTGGTCCTGCAAACTGACACCCAGAACAGTGGCTTGTGAGTTTTCTTGCCCAGGGAAAAAGCCTGCACAATGGTTCAGGGTCCTGCGGCCTTGAATAGCCGGGTGACTCCTTGAGATCCGCCTAACGCAGAATGCCTCCCAGACACAAGGTGGCACCAGTGCCAATTTGGTCTGGTTTGAGAGTGTCAAGTGGGTCCTGAAAACTGACACGCAGAACAGCAGCTTGTGAGTTTTGTTTCCCAGGGAAAAAGCCTGTATAATGGTTCAGGGTCCTGCGGCCTTAAATCACCGGGTGCCTCCTGGAATTGCGCCTCTCGCAGGATACCTCCCAAACGCAAGGTGGCACTAGTGCCAACTTGGTCTGGTTTGAGGGTGTCAAGTGGGTCCTGCAAACTGACACCCAGAACAGTGGCTTGTGAGTTTTCTTTCCCAGGGAAAAATCCTGTATAAATGTTCAGGGTCCTGCGGCCTGAAATTGCTGGGTGGCTCCTGGAATTGCACGTCTCGCAGGATGCCTCCCAGACGCAAGGTGGCAGCAGTGCCAACTTGGTGTGGTTTGAGAGTGCCAAGTGGGTCCTGAAAAATGACACTCAGAACAGTGGCTTGTGAGTTTTTTTCCCCAGGGAAAAAACCTGTACAATGATTCCGGGTAATGCCGCCTTAAATTGCCGGGCGACTCTGGGAGATCCGCCTCTCGCAGGATGCCTCCCAGACGCAAGGTGGAACCAGTGCCAACCTGGTCTGGTTTGAGAGTGTCAAGTGTGTCCTGAAAAATGACACCCAGAACAGTGGCTTGTGAGTTTTGTTTCCCAGGGAAAAAGCCTGTACAATGGTTCAGGGTCCTGCGGCCTTAAATTGCCGGGTGTCTCCTGGAATTGCGCCTCTCGCAGGATGCCTCCCAGACGCAAGGTGGCATCAGAGCCAACTTGGTCTGGTTTGAGAGTGCCAAGTTGGTCCTGCAAACTGACACCCAGAACAGTGGCTTGTGAGTTTTGTTTCCCAGGGAAAAAGCCTGCACAATGGTTCAGGGTCCTGCGGCCTTGAATAGCCGAGTGACTCCTTGAGATCCGCCTCATGCAGAATGCCTCCCAGACACAAGGTGGCACCAGTGCCAACTTGGTCTGGTTTGAGAGTGTCAAGTGGGTCCTGAAAACTGACACGCAGAACAGCAGCTTGTGAGTTTTGTTTCCCAGGGAAAAAGCCTGTATAATGGTTCAGGGTCCTGCGGCCTTAAATCACCGGGTGCCTCCTGGAATTGCGCCTCTCGCAGGATGCCTCCCACACGCAAGGTGGCACTAGTGCCAACTTGGTCTGGTTTGAGGGTGTCAAGTGGGTCCTGCAAACTGACACCCAGAACAGTGGCTTGTGAGTTTTCTTTCCCAGGGAGAAATCCTGTATAAATGTTCAGGGTCCGGCGGCCTGAAATTGCTGGGTGGCTCCTGGAATTGCACGTCTCGCAGGATGCCTCCCAGACGCAAGGTGGCAGCAGTGCCAACTTGGTGTGGTTTGAGAGTGCCAAGTGGGTCCTGAAAAATGACACTCAGAACAGTGGCTTGTGAGTTTTTTTCCCCAGGGAAAAAACCTGTACAATGGTTCCGGGTAATGCCGCCTTAAATTGCCAGGCGACTCTGGGAGATCCGCCTCTCGCAGGATGCCTCCCAGACGCAAGGTGGAACCATTGCCAACTTGGTCTGGTTTGAGAGTGTCGTGGGTCCTGCAAAGTGACACCCAGAACAGTGGCTTGTGAGTTTTGTTTCCCAGGGAAAAAGCCTGTACAATGGTTCAGGGTAATGCCTCCTTAAATAGCCGGGTGACTCCTGGAGATCCGCCTCTCGCAGGATGCCTCCCAGACGCAAGGTGGCACCATTTCCAACTTGGTCTGGTTTGAGGGTGTCAAGTGGGTCCTGCAAACTGACACCCAGAACAGTGGCTTGTGAGTTTTGTTTCCCAGGGAAAAAGCCTTTACAATGGTTCAGGGTAATACCGCCTTAAATTTCCGGGTGCCTCCTGGAATTGCACCTCTCGCAGGATGCCTCGCAGACGCAAGGTGGCACCAGTTCCAACTTGGTCTGGTTTGAGAGTGCGAAGTGGGTCCTGAAAACTGACACCCAGAACAGTGGCTTGTGAGTTTTGTTTCCCAGGGAAAAAGCCTGTACAATGGTTCAGGGTCCTGCGGCCTTTAATCACCGGGTGCCTCCTGGAATTTCGCCTCTCGCAGGATGCCTCCCACACGCAAGGTGGCACTAGTGCCAACTTGGTCTGGTTTGAGGGTGTCAAGTGGGTCCTGCAAACTGACACCCAGAACAGTGGCTTGTGAGTTTTCTTTCCCAGGGAAAAATCCTGTATAAATGTTCAGGGTCCTGCGGCCTGAAATTGCTGGGTGGCTCCTGGAATTGCACGTCTCGCAGGATGCCTCCCAGACGCAAGGTGGAACCAGTGCCAACCTGGTCTGGTTTGAGAGTGTCAAGTGTGTCCTGAAAAATGACACCCAGAACAGTGGCTTGTGAGTTTTGTTTCCCAGGGAAAAAGCCTGTACAATGGTTCAGGGTCCTGCGGCCTTAAATTGCCGGGTGCCTCCTGGAATTGCGCCTCTCGCAGGATGCCTCCCAGACGCAAGGTGGCATCAGAGCCAACTTGGTCTGGTTTGAGAGTGCCAAGTTGGTCCTGCAAACTGACACCCAGAACAGTGGCTTGTGAGTTTTCTTGCCCAGGGAAAAAGCCTGCACAATGGTTCAGGGTCCTGCGGCCTTTAATAGCCGGGTGACTCCTTGAGATCCGCCTCACGCAGAATGCCTCCCAGACACAAGGTGGCACCAGTGCCAACTTGGTCTGGTTTGAGAGTGTCAAGTGGGTCCTGAAAACTGACACGCAGAACAGCAGCTTGTGAGTTTTGTTTCCCAGGGAAAAAGCCTGTATAAATGTTCAGGGTCCTGCGGCCTGAAATTGCTGGGTGGCTCCTGGAATTGCACGTCTCGCAGGATGCCTCCCAGACGCAAGGTGGCAGCAGTGCCAACTTGGTGTGGTTTGAGAGTGCCAAGTGGGTCCTGAAAAATGACACTCAGAACAGTGGCTTGTGAGTTTTTTTCCCCAGGGAAAAAACCTGTACAATGATTCCGGGTAATGCCGCCTTAAATTGCCGGGCGACTCTGGGAGATCCGCCTCTCGCAGGATGCCTCCCAGACGCAAGGTGGAACCAGTGCCAACCTGGTCTGGTTTGAGAGTGTCAAGTGTGTCCTGAAAAATGACACCCAGAACAGTGGCTTGTGAGTTTTGTTTCCCAGGGAAAAAGCCTGTACAATGGTTCAGGGTCCTGCGGCCTTAAATTGCCGGGTGTCTCCTGGAATTGCGCCTCTCGCAGGATGCCTCCCAGACGCAAGGTGGCATCAGAGCCAACTTGGTCTGGTTTGAGAGTGCCAAGTTGGTCCTGCAAACTGACACCCAGAACAGTGGCTTGTGAGTTTTGTTTCCCAGGGAAAAAGCCTGCACAATGGTTCAGGGTCCTGCGGCCTTGAATAGCCGAGTGACTCCTTGAGATCCGCCTCATGCAGAATGCCTCCCAGACACAAGGTGGCACCAGTGCCAACTTGGTCTGGTTTCAGAGTGTCAAGTGGGTCCTGAAAACTGACACGCAGAACAGCAGCTTGTGAGTTTTGTTTCCCAGGGAAAAAGCCTGTATAATGGTTCAGGGTCCTGCGGCCTTAAATCACCGGGTGCCTCCTGGAATTGCGCCTCTCGCAGGATGCCTCCCACACGCAAGGTGGCACTAGTGCCAACTTGGTCTGGTTTGAGGGTGTCAAGTGGGTCCTGCAAACTGACACCCAGAACAGTGGCTTGTGAGTTTTCTTTCCCAGGGAGAAATCCTGTATAAATGTTCAGGGTCCGGCGGCCTGAAATTGCTGGGTGGCTCCTGGAATTGCACGTCTCGCAGGATGCCTCCCAGACGCAAGGTGGCAGCAGTGCCAACTTGGTGTGGTTTGAGAGTGCCAAGTGGGTCCTGAAAAATGACACTCAGAACAGTGGCTTGTGAGTTTTTTTCCCCAGGGAAAAAACCTGTACAATGGTTCCGGGTAATGCCGCCTTAAATTGCCAGGCGACTCTGGGAGATCCGCCTCTCGCAGGATGCCTCCCAGACGCAAGGTGGAACCATTGCCAACTTGGTCTGGTTTGAGAGTGTCGTGGGTCCTGCAAAGTGACACCCAGAACAGTGGCTTGTGAGTTTTGTTTCCCAGGGAAAAAGCCTGTACAATGGTTCAGGGTAATGCCTCCTTAAATAGCCGGGTGACTCCTGGAGATCCGCCTCTCGCAGGATGCCTCCCAGACGCAAGGTGGCACCAGTGCCAACTTCGTCTGGTTTGAGAGTGCGAAGTGGGTCCTGAAAACTGACACCCAGAACAGTGGCTTGTGAGTTTTGTTTCCCAGGGAAAAAGCCTGTACAATGGTTCAGGGTCCTGCGGCCTTTAATCACCGGGTGCCTCCTGGAATTTCGCCTCTCGCAGGATGCCTCCCACACGCAAGGTGGCACTAGTGCCAACTTGGTCTGGTTTGAGGGTGTCAAGTGGGTCCTGCAAACTGACACCCAGAACAGTGGCTTGTGAGTTTTCTTTCCCAGGGAAAAATCCTGTATAAATGTTCAGGGTCCTGCGGCCTGAAATTGATGGGTGGCTCCTGGAATTGCACGTCTCGCAGGATGCCTCCCTGACGCAAGGTGGCAGCAGTGCCAACTTGGTGTGGTTTGAGAGTGCCAAGTGGGTCCTGAAAAATGACACTCAGAACAGTGGCTTGTGAGTTTTTTTCCCCAGGGAAAAAACCTGTACAATGATTCCGGGTAATGCCGCCTTAAATTGCCGGGCGACTCTGGGAGATCCGCCTCTCGCAGGATGCCTCCCAGACGCAAGGTGGAACCAGTGCCAACCTGGTCTCGTTTGAGAGTGTCAAGTGTGTCCTGAAAAATGACACCCAGAACAGTGGCTTGTGAGTTTTGTTTCCCAGGGAAAAAGCCTGTACAATGGTTCAGGGTCCTGCGGCCTTAAATTGCCGGGTGCCTCCTGGAATTGCGCCTCTCGCAGGATGCCTCCCAGACGCAAGGTGGCATCAGAGCCAACTTGGTCTGGCTTGAGAGTGCCAAGTTGGTCCTGCAAACTGACACCCAGAACAGTGGCTTGTGAGTTTTCTTGCCCAGGGAAAAAGCCTGTACAATGGTTCAGGGTCCTGCGGCCTTGAATAGCCGGGTGACTCCTTGAGATCCGCCTCACGCAGAATGCCTCCCAGACACAAGGTGGCACCAGTGCCAACTTGGTCTGGTTTGAGAGTGTCAAGTGGGTCCTGAAAACTGACACGCAGAACAGCAGCTTGTGAGTTTTGTTTCCCAGGGAAAAAGCCTGTATAATGGTTCAGGGTCCTGCGGCCTTAAATTGCCGGGTGCCTCCTGGAATTGTACCTCTCGCAGGAGGCCTCCCAGACGCAAGGTGGCACCAGTGCCAACCTGGTCTAGTTTGAGAGTGTCCAGTGGGTCCTGCAAACTGACACCCAGAACAGTGGCTTGTGAGTTTTGTTTCCCAGGGAAAAAGCCTGTTCAATGGTTCAGGGTCCTGCGGCCTTAAATTGCCGGTTGCCTCCTGGGATAGCACCTCTCCAGGATGTCACAAAGACGCAAGGTGGCAGCAGTGCCAATTTGGTCTGCTTTGAGAGTGTCAAGTGCGTCCTGAAAACTGACACCCAGAACAGTGGCTTGTGAGTTTTGTTTCTCAGGGAAAAAGCCTGTACAATGGTTCAGAGTAGTGCCGCCTTAAATATCCGGGTGACTCCTGGAGATCCGCCTCTCGCAGGATGCCTCCGAGACACAAAGTGGCACCAGTTCCAACTTGGTCTGGTTTGAGAGTGCGAAGTGGGTCCTGAAAACTGACACCCAGAACAGTGGCTTGTGAGTTTTGTTTCCCAGGGAAAAAGCCTGTACAATGGTTCAGGGTCTTGCGGCCTTAAATCGCCGGGTGCCTCCTGGAATTTCGCCTCTCGCAGGATGCCTCCCAGACGCAAGGTAGCACCAGTGCCAAGTTGGTCTGGTTTGAGGGTGTCAAGTGGGTCCTGAAAAATGACACCCAGAACAGTGGCTTGTGAGTTTTTTTTCCCAGGGAAAAAGCCTGTACAATGGTTCAGGCTCCTGCGGCGTTAAATTGCCGGGTGCCTCCTGGAATTGTACCTCTTGCAGGATGCCTCCCAGACGCAAGGTGGCACCAGTGCCAACTTAGTCTGGTTTGAGAGTGCCAAGTTGGTTCTGAAAAGTGACACCCAGAACAGTGGCTTGTGAGTTTTGTTTCCCAGGGAAAAAGCCTGTACAATGGTTCAGGGCAATACCCTCTGAAATTGCCGGGTGGCTCGTGGAGATCCGCCTCTCGCAGGATGCCTCCTAGACGCATGGTTGCACCACTGCCAACTTGGTTTGGTTTGAGAGTGTCATGTGGGTACTGAAAACTGACACCCAGAACAGTGGCTTGTGAGTTTTGTTTCCCAGGGAAAAAGCCTGTACAATGGTTAAGGGTCCTGCGGCCTTATTTTGCCGGGTCCCTCCTGGAATTGCACCTCTCGCAGGATGCCTCCCAGACGCAAGGTGGCACCAGTGCCAACTTAGTCTGGTTTGAGAGTGCCAAGTGGGTCCTGAAAACTGACACCCAGAACAGCGGCTTGTGAGTTTTGTTTCCCAGGGAAAAAGCTTTACAATGGTTCAGAGTAATGCCACCTTAAAGAGCCGGGTGACTCTGGGAGATCCGCCTCTCGCAGCATGCCTCCCAGACGCAAAGTGGCACCAGTGCCAACTTGGTCTGGTTTGAGAGTGCCATGTGGGTCCTTAAAACTGACACCCAGAACAGCGGCTTGTGAGTTTTGTTTCCCAGGGAAAAAGCCTGTACAATGGTTCAGGGTAATGCCGCCTTAAATTGCCGGGTGCCTCCTGGAATTGCGCCTCTCGCAGGATGCCTCCAAGACGCAAGGTGGCACCAGTGCCAACTTGGTCTGGTTTGAGAGTGCCAAGTGGGTCCTGCAAACTGACACCCAGAACAGTGGCTTGTGAGTTTTGTTTCCCAAGGAAAAAGGCCTGTAGATGGGTTCAGGAGCCTGAGGCCAAAAGATGTCAGGTGACTCATGGAATTCGGGCTCCCGCAGGATGCCTCCAAGACGCAAAGTGGCACGAGTGCCAACTTGGTCTGCCTTGAGAGTGCCACGTGGGTCCTGAAAACTGACACCCAGAACAGTGGCTTGTGAGTTTTCTTGCCCAGGGAAAAAGCCTGTACAATGGTTCAGGGTCCTGCGGCCTTGAATAGCCGGGTGACTCCTTGAGATCCGCCTCACGCAGAATGCCTCCCAGACACAAGGTGGCACCAGTGCCAACTTGGTCTGGTTTGAGAGTGTCAAGTGGGTCCTGAAAACTGACACGCAGAACAGCAGCTTGTGAGTTTTGTTTCCCAGGGAAAAAGCCTGTTCAATGGTTCAGGGTCCTGCGGCCTTAAATTGCCGGTTGCCTCCTGGGATAGCACCTCTCCAGGATGTCACAAAGACGCAAGGTGGCAGCAGTGCCAATTTGGTCTGCTTTGAGAGTGTCAAGTGGGTCCTGAAAACTGACACCCAGAACAGTGGCTTGTGAGTTTTGTTTCTCAGGGAAAAAGCCTGTATAATGTTTCAGGGTCCTGCGGCCTTAAATTGCCGGGTGACTCCTGGAGATCCGCCTCTCGCAGGATGCCTCCCAGACACAAAGTGGCACCAGTGCCAACTTGGTCTGGTTTGAGAGTGCGAAGTGGGTCCTGAAAACTGACACCCAGAACAGTGGCTTGTGAGTTTTGTTTCCCAGGGAAAAAGGCCTGTAGATGGGTTCAGAGGCCTGAGGCCAAAAGAGGTCAGGTGACTCATGGAATTCGGGCTCCTGCAGGATGCCTCCCAGACGCAAAGTGGCACGAGTGCCAACTTGGTCTGGCTTGAGAGTGCCACGTGGGTCCTGAAAACTGACACCCAGAACAGTGGCTTGTGAGTTTTGTTTCTCAGGGAAAAAGCCTGTAGAATGGTTCAGGGTCCTGCGGCCTTAAATTGCCGGGAGACTCCTGGAGATCTGCCTCTCGCAGGATGTTTCCCAGACGCAAGGTGGCACCAGTGCCAACTTGGTCTGGTTTGAGAGTGCCAAGTGGGTCCTGCAAACTGACACCCAGAACAGTGGCTTGTGAGTTTTGTTTCCCAGGGAAAAAGCCTGTACAATGGTTCAGTGTATGGCCGCCTTAAATAGACGGGTGACTCCTGGAGATCCGCATCTCGCAGGATGCCTCCCAGACGCAAGGTGGCACCAGTGCCAACTTGGTCTGGTTTGAGAGTGTCAAGTGGGTCCTGAAAAATGACACCCAGAACAGTGGCCTGTGAGTTTTGTTTCCCAGGGAAAAAGGCCTGTAGAAGGGTTCAGGGGCCTGAGGCCAAAAGAGGTCAGGTGACTCATGGAATTCGGCCTCTCGCAGTATGCCTCCCAGACGCAAAGTGGCACGAGTGCCAACTTGGTCTGGTTTGAGAGTGCCAAGTGGGTCTGAAAACTGACACCCAGAACAGTGGCTTGTGAGTTTTTTTTCTCAGGGAAAAAGCCTGTAGAATGGTTCAGAGTCCTGCGGCCTTAAATTGCCGGCTGACTCCTGCAGATCTGCCTCTCGCAGGATGCCTCCCAGAGGCAAGGTGGCACCAGTGCCAACTTGGTCTGGTTTGAGAGTGCCAAGTGGGTCCTGCAAACTTACACCCAGAAAAGTGGCTTGTGAGTTTTGTTGCCCAGGGAAAAAGCCTGTACAATGGTTCAGGGTCCTGCGGCCTTAAATCGCAGGGTGCCTCCTGGAATTGCGCCTCTCGCAGCATTCCTCCCAGACGCAAGGTGGCACCAGTGCCAACTTAGTCTGGTTTGAGAGTGCCATGTGGGTGCTGAAAACTGACACCCAGAACAGTGGCTTCTGAGTTTTGTTTCCCAGGGAAAAAGCCTGTACAATGGTTCAGGGTAATACCCTCTGAATTTGCTGGGTGACTCGTGGAGATCCGCCTATCGCAGGATGCCTCCTAGACGCATGGTTGCACCACGGCCAACTTGGTCTGGTTTGAGAGTGTCAAGTGGGTACTTAAAACTGACACCCAGAACAGTCGCTTGTGAGTTTTGTTTCCCAGGGAAAAAGCCTGTATAATGGTTCAGGGTCTTGTGGCCTTAAATTGCCGGATCCCTCCTGGAATTGCACCTCTCGCAGGATGCCTCCCAGACGCAAGGTGGCACCAGTGCCAACTTGGTCTGGTTTGAGAGTGTCCAGTGGGTCCTGAAAACTGACACCCAGAACAGTGGCTTCTGAGTTTTGTTTCCCAGGGAAAAAGCCTGTACAATGGTTCAGAGTAATGCCGCCTTAAATAGCCGGGTGACTCTGGGAGATTCGCCTCTCGCAGGATGCCTCCCAGACGCAAGGTGGCACCAGTGCCAACTTGGTCTGGTTTGAGAGTGCCAAGTGGGTCTTGAAAACTGACACCCAGAACAGTGGCTTGTGAGTTTGTTTCCCAGGGTAAAAGGCCTGTAGATGGGTTCAGGGGCCTGAGGCCAAAAGAGGTCAGTTGACTCATGGAATTCGGCCTCTCGCAGGATGCCTCCCAGACGCAAGGTGGCACCAGTGCAAACTTGGTCTAGTTTTAGAGTGCCATGTGGGTCCTGCAAACTGACACCCAGAACAGTGGCTTGTGAGTTTTGTTTCCCAGGGAAAAAGCCTGTAGAATGGTTCAGGGTCCTTCAGCCTTATTTTGCCGGGTGACTCCTGGAGACCTGCCTCTCGCAGGATGCCTCCCAGACGCAAGGTGGCACGAGTGCCAACTTGGTCTGGTTTGAGAGTGTCAAGTGGGTCCTGAAAACTGACACCCAGAACAGTGGCTTGTGAGTTTTGTTTCCCAGGGTAAAAGCCTGTATAAAGGTTCAGGGTCCCGCGGCCTTAAATTGCCGGGTGCCTTCTTGGACTTGTACCTCTCGCCGGATGTCTCCCAGACGCAAGGTGGCACCAGTGCCAACTTGGTCTGGTTTGAGAGTGCCAAGTGGGTCCTGCAAACTGACACCCAGAACAGTGGCTTGTGAGTTTTGTTTCCCAGGGAAAAAGCCTGTACAATGGTTCAGGGTTCTGCGGCCTTAAATTTCCGTGTTCCTCCTGGAATTGCACCTCTCGCAGGATTCCCCCAAGACGCAAGGTGGCAGCAGTGCCAACTTGGTCTGGTTTGAGAGTGTCAAGTGCGTCCTGCAAACTGACACCCAGAACAGTGGCTTGTGAGTTTTGTTTCCCAGGGAAAAAGCCTGTACAATGGTTCAGGGTAATACCTCCTTAAATAGCCGGGTGACTCCTGGAGATCCGCCTCTCGCAGGATGCCTCCCAGACGCAAGGTGGCACCAGTGCTAACTTGGTCTGGCTTGAGAGTGTCAAGTAGGTCCTGAAAAATGACACCCAGAACAGTGGCTTGTGAGTTTTGTTTCCCAGGGAAAAAGGCCTGTAGAAGGGTTTAGGGGCTACAGGCCAAAAGAGGTCAGGTGACTCATGGAATTCGGCCTCTCGCAGGATGCCGCCCACACGCAAGGTGGCATCAGAGCTAACTTGGTCTGGTTTGAGAGTGCCAAGTTGGTCCTGAAAACTGACACCCAGAACAGTGGCTTCTGAGTTTTGTTTCCCAGGGAAAAATCCTGTAAAACGCTTCAGGGTCGTGCGGCCTTCAATTGCCGGGTGCCTCCTGGAATAGCACCTCTCCAGGACGTCACAAAAACGCAAGGTGGCAGCAGTACCAACTTGGTCTGATTTGAGAGTGTCAAGTGGGTCCTGCAAACTGACACCCAGAAAAATGGCTTGTGAGTTTTTTTTCCCAGGGAAAAAGCCTGTACAATGGTTCAGCGTAATGCCGCCTTAAATAGCCGGGTGACTCCTAGAGATCCGCCTCTCGCAGGATGGCTCGCAGACGAAGGGTGGCACCGGTTCCAACTTGGTCTGGTTTGAGAGTGTCAAGTGTGTCCTGAAACCTGACACCCAGAACAGTGGCTTATGAGTTTTGTTTCCCAGGGAAAAAGGCCTGTAGATGGGTTCAGGGGCCTGAGGCCAAAAGAGGTCAGGTGACTCATGGAATTCGGCCTCTCGCAGGATGCCTCCCAGACGCAAGGTGGCAACAGTGCCAACTTGGTCTGGTTTGAGAGTTCCAAGTGGGTCCTACAAACTGACACCCAGAACAGTGGCTTGTGAGTTTTTTTTCCAAGGGAAAAAGCCTGTACAATGGTTCAGGGTCCTGCGGCGTTAAATTGCCGGGTGCCTCCTGGAATTGCGCCTCTCGCAGGATGCCTCCCAGACGCAAGGTGGCACGAGTTCCAACTTGGTCTGGTTTGAGAGTGCCAAGTGGGTCCTGCAAACTGACACCCAGAACAGTGGCTTGTGAGTTTTGTTTCCCAGGGAAAAAGCCTGTATAATGGTTCAGGGTAATATCGCCTTAAATTGCCGGGTGACTCGTGGAGATCTGCCTCTCGCAGGATGCCTCCCAGACGCAAAGTGGCACCTGGGCCAACTTGGTCTGATGTTAGAGTGCGAAGTGGGTTCTGAAAACTGAAACCCAGAACAGTGGCTTGTGAGTTTTGTTTCCCAGGGAAAAAGCCTGTAAAATGGTTCAGGGTCATGCGGCCTTAAATTGCCTGCTGACTCCTTGAGATCCGCCTCACGCAGGATGCCTCCCAGACGCAAGGTGGCACCAGTGCCAACTTGGTCTGGTTTGAGAGTGCGAAGTGGGTCCTGAAAACTGACACCCAGAACAGTGGCTTGTGAGTTTTGTTTCCCAGGGAAAAAGCCTGTACAATGGTTCAGGGTCCTGCGGCCTTAAATCACCGGGTGCCTCCTGGAATTGCGCCTCTCGCAGGATGCCTCCCACACGCAAGGTGGCACTAGTGCCAACTTGGTCTGGTTTGAGGGTGTCAAGTGGGTCCTGCAAACTGACACCCAGAACAGTGGCTTGTGAGTTTTCTTTCCCAGGGAAAAATCCTGTATAAATGTTCAGGGTCCTGCGGCCTGAAATTGCTGGGTGGCTCCTGGAATTGCACGTCTCGCAGGATGCCTCCCAGACGCAAGGTGGCAGCAGTGCCAACTTGGTGTGGTTTGAGAGTGCCAAGTGGGTCCTGAAAAATGACACTCAGAACAGTGGCTTGTGAGTTTTTTTCCCCAGGGAAAAAACCTGTACAATGGTTCCGGGTAATGCCGCCTTAAATTGCCGGGCGACTCTGGGAGATCCGCCTCTCGCTGGATGCCTCCCAGACGCAAGGTGGAACCAGTGCCAACTTGGTCTGGTTTGAGAGTGTCAAGTGGGTCCTGAAAACTGACACCCAGAACAGTGGCTTGTGAGTTTTGTTTCCCAGGGAAAAAGCCTGTACAATGGTTCAGGGTCCTGCGGCCTTTAATCACCGGGTGCCTCCTGGAATTTCGCCTCTCGCAGGATGCCTCCCACACGCAAGGTGGCACTAGTGCCAACTTGGTCTGGTTTGAGGGTGTCAAGTGGGTCCTGCAAACTGACACCCAGAACAGTGGCTTGTGAGTTTTGTTTCCCAGGGAAAAAGCCTTTACAATGGTTCAGGGTAATACCGCCTTAAATTTCCGGGTGCCTCCTGGAATTGCACCTCTCGCAGGATGCCTCGCAGACGCAAGGTGGCACCAGTTCCAACTTGGTCTGGTTTGAGAGTGCGAAGTGGGTCCTGAAAACTGACACCCAGAACAGTGGCTTGTGAGTTTTGTTTCCCAGGGAAAAAGCCTGTACAATGGTTCAGGGTCCTGCGGCCTTTAATCACCGGGTGCCTCCTGGAATTTCGCCTCTCGCAGGATGCCTCCCACACGCAAGGTGGCACTAGTGCCAACTTGGTCTGGTTTGAGGGTGTCAAGTGGGTCCTGCAAACTGACACCCAGAACAGTGGCTTGTGAGTTTTCTTTCCCAGGGAAAAATCCTGTATAAATGTTCAGGGTCCTGTGGCCTGAAATTGCTGGGTGGCTCCTGGAATTGCACGTCTCGCAGGATGCCTCCCAGACGCAAGGTGGAACCAGTGCCAACCTGGTCTGGTTTGAGAGTGTCAAGTGTGTCCTGAAAAATGACACCCAGAACAGTGGCTTGTGAGTTTTGTTTCCCAGGGAAAAAGCCTGTACAATGGTTCAGGGTCCTGCGGCCTTAAATTGCCGGGTGCCTCCTGGAATTGCGCCTCTCGCAGGATGCCTCCCAGACGCAAGGTGGCATCAGAGCCAACTTGGTCTGGTTTGAGAGTGCCAAGTTGGTCCTGCAAACTGACACCCAGAACAGTGGCTTGTGAGTTTTCTTGCCCAGGGAAAAAGCCTGCACAATGGTTCAGGGTCCTGCGGCCTTGAATAGCCTGGTGACTCCTTGAGATCCGCCTCACGCAGAATGCCTCCCAGACACAAGGTGGCACCAGTGCCAACTTGGTCTGGTTTGAGAGTGTCAAGTGGGTCCTGAAAACTGACACGCAGAACAGCAGCTTGTGAGTTTTGTTTCCCAGGGAAAAATCCTGTATAAAGGTTCAGGGTCCTGCGGCCTTAAATCACCGGGTGCCTCCTGGAATTGCGCCTCTCGCAGGATGCCTCCCAAACGCAAGGTGGCACTAGTGCCAACTTGGTCTGGTTTGAGGGTGTCAAGTGGGTCCTGCAAACTGACACCCAGAACAGTGGCTTGTGAGTTTTCTTTCCCAGGGAAAAATCCTGTATAAATGTTCAGGGTCCTGCGGCCTGAAATTGCTGGGTGGCTCCTGGAATTGCACGTCTCGCAGGATGCCTCCCAGACGCAAGGTGGCAGCAGTGCCAACTTGGTGTGGTTTGAGAGTGCCAAGTGGGTCCTGAAAAATGACACTCAGAACAGTGGCTTGTGAGTTTTTTTCCCCAGGGAAAAAACCTGTACAATGATTCCGGGTAATGCCGCCTTAAATTGCCGGGCGACTCTGGGAGATCCGCCTCTCGCAGGATGCCTCCCAGACGCAAGGTGGAACCAGTGCCAACCTGGTCTGGTTTGAGAGTGTCAAGTGTGTCCTGAAAAATGACACCCAGAACAGTGGCTTGTGAGTTTTGTTTCCCAGGGAAAAAGCCTGTACAATGGTTCAGGGTCCTGCGGCCTTAAATTGCCGGGTGTCTCCTGGAATTGCGCCTCTCGCAGGATGCCTCCCAGACGCAAGGTGGCATCAGAGCCAACTTGGTCTGGTTTGAGAGTGCCAAGTTGGTCCTGCAAACTGACACCCAGAACAGTGGCTTGTGAGTTTTGTTTCCCAGGGAAAAAGCCTGCACAATGGTTCAGGGTCCTGCGGCCTTGAATAGCCGAGTGACTCCTTGAGATCCGCCTCATGCAGAATGCCTCCCAGACACAAGGTGGCACCAGTGCCAACTTGGTCTGGTTTCAGAGTGTCAAGTGGGTCCTGAAAACTGACACGCAGAACAGCAGCTTGTGAGTTTTGTTTCCCAGGGAAAAAGCCTGTATAATGGTTCAGGGTCCTGCGGCCTTAAATCACCGGGTGCCTCCTGGAATTGCGCCTCTCGCAGGATGCCTCCCACACGCAAGGTGGCACTAGTGCCAACTTGGTCTGGTTTGAGGGTGTCAAGTGGGTCCTGCAAACTGACACCCAGAACAGTGGCTTGTGAGTTTTCTTTCCCAGGGAGAAATCCTGTATAAATGTTCAGGGTCCGGCGGCCTGAAATTGCTGGGTGGCTCCTGGAATTGCACGTCTCGCAGGATGCCTCCCAGACGCAAGGTGGCAGCAGTGCCAACTTGGTGTGGTTTGAGAGTGCCAAGTGGGTCCTGAAAAATGACACTCAGAACAGTGGCTTGTGAGTTTTTTTCCCCAGGGAAAAAACCTGTACAATGGTTCCGGGTAATGCCGCCTTAAATTGCCAGGCGACTCTGGGAGATCCGCCTCTCGCAGGATGCCTCCCAGACGCAAGGTGGAACCATTGCCAACTTGGTCTGGTTTGAGAGTGTCGTGGGTCCTGCAAAGTGACACCCAGAACAGTGGCTTGTGAGTTTTGTTTCCCAGGGAAAAAGCCTGTACAATGGTTCAGGGTAATGCCTCCTTAAATAGCCGGGTGACTCCTGGAGATCCGCCTCTCGCAGGATGCCTCCCAGACGCAAGGTGGCACCATTTCCAACTTGGTCTGGTTTGAGGGTGTCAAGTGGGTCCTGCAAACTGACACCCAGAACAGTGGCTTGTGAGTTTTGTTTCCCAGGGAAAAAGCCTTTACAATGGTTCAGGGTAATACCGCCTTAAATTTCCGGGTGCCTCCTGGAATTGCACCTCTCGCAGGATGCCTCGCAGACGCAAGGTGGCACCAGTTCCAACTTGGTCTGGTTTGAGAGTGCGAAGTGGGTCCTGAAAACTGACACCCAGAACAGTGGCTTGTGAGTTTTGTTTCCCAGGGAAAAAGCCTGTACAATGGTTCAGGGTCCTGCGGCCTTTAATCACCGGGTGCCTCCTGGAATTTCGCCTCTCGCAGGATGCCTCCCACACGCAAGGTGGCACTAGTGCCAACTTGGTCTGGTTTGAGGGTGTCAAGTGGGTCCTGCAAACTGACACCCAGAACAGTGGCTTGTGAGTTTTCTTTCCCAGGGAAAAATCCTGTATAAATGTTCAGGGTCCTGCGGCCTGAAATTGCTGGGTGGCTCCTGGAATTGCACGTCTCGCAGGATGCCTCCCAGACGCAAGGTGGCAGCAGTGCCAACCTGGTCTGGTTTGAGAGTGTCAAGTGTGTCCTGAAAAATGACACCCAGAACAGTGGCTTGTGAGTTTTGTTTCCCAGGGAAAAAGCCTGTACAATGGTTCAGGGTCCTGCGGCCTTAAATTGCCGGGTGCCTCCTGGAATTGCGCCTCTCGCAGGATGCCTCCCAGACGCAAGGTGGCATCAGAGCCAACTTGGTCTGGTTTGAGAGTGCCAAGTTGGTCCTGCAAACTGACACCCAGAACAGTGGCTTGTGAGTTTTCTTGCCCAGGGAAAAAGCCTGCACAATGGTTCAGGGTCCTGCGGCCTTGAATAGCCGGGTGACTCCTTGAGATCCGCCTCACGCAGAATGCCTCCCAGACACAAGGTGGCACCAGTGCCAACTTGGTCTGGTTTGAGAGTGTCAAGTGGGTCCTGAAAACTGGCACGCAGAACAGCAGCTTGTGAGTTTTGTTTCCCAGGGAAAAAGCCTGTATAATGGTTCAGGGTCCTGCGGCCTTAAATCACCGGGTGCCTCCTGGAATTGCGCCTCTCGCAGGATGCCTCCCAAACGCAAGGTGGCACTAGTGCCAAGTTGGTCTGGTTTGAGGGTGTCAAGTGGGTCCTGCAAACTGACACCCAGAACAGTGGCTTGTGAGTTTTCTTTCCCAGGGAAAAATCCTGTATAAATGTTCAGGGTCCTGCGGCCTGAAATTGCTGGGTGGCTCCTGGAATTGCACGTCTCGCAGGATGCCTCCCAGACGCAATGTGGCAGCAGTGCCAACTTGGTGTGGTTTGAGAGTGCCAAGTGGGTCCTGAAAAATGACACTCAGAACAGTGGCTTGTGAGTTTTTTTCCCCAGGGAAAAAACCTGTACAATGATTCCGGGTAATGCCGCCTTAAATTGCCGGGCGACTCTGGGAGATCCGCCTCTCGCAGGATGCCTCCCAGACGCAAGGTGGAACCAGTGCCAACCTGGTCTGGTTTGAGAGTGTCAAGTGTGTCCTGAAAAATGACACCCAGAACAGTGGCTTGTGAGTTTTGTTTCCCAGGGAAAAAGCCTGTACAATGGTTCAGGGTCCTGCGGCCTTAAATTGCCGGGTGTCTCCTGGAATTGCGCCTCTCGCAGGATGCCTCCCAGACGCAAGGTGGCATCAGAGCCAACTTGGTCTGGTTTGAGAGTGCCAAGTTGGTCCTGCAAACTGACACCCAGAACAGTGGCTTGTGAGTTTTGTTTCCCAGGGAAAAAGCCTGCACAATGGTTCAGGGTCCTGCGGCCTTGAATAGCCGAGTGACTCCTTGAGATCTGCCTCATGCAGAATGCCTCCCAGACACAAGGTGGCACCAGTGCCAACTTGGTCTGGTTTCAGAGTGTCAAGTGGGTCCTGAAAACTGACACGCAGAACAGCAGCTTGTGAGTTTTGTTTCCCAGGGAAAAAGCCTGTATAATGGTTCAGGGTCCTGCGGCCTTAAATCACCGGGTGCCTCCTGGAATTGCGCCTCTCGCAGGATGCCTCCCACACGCAAGGTGGCACTAGTGCCAACTTGGTCTGGTTTGAGGGTGTCAAGTGGGTCCTGCAAACTGACACCCAGAACAGTGGCTTGTGAGTTTTCTTTCCCAGGGAGAAATCCTGTATAAATGTTCAGGGTCCGGCGGCCTGAAATTGCTGGGTGGCTCCTGGAATTGCACGTCTCGCAGGATGCCTCCCAGACGCAAGGTGGCAGCAGTGCCAACTTGGTGTGGTTTGAGAGTGCCAAGTGGGTCCTGAAAAATGACACTCAGAACAGTGGCTTGTGAGTTTTTTTCCCCAGGGAAAAAACCTGTACAATGGTTCCGGGTAATGCCGCCTTAAATTGCCAGGCGACTCTGGGAGATCCGCCTCTCGCAGGATGCCTCCCAGACGCAAGGTGGAACCATTGCCAACTTGGTCTGGTTTGAGAGTGTCGTGGGTCCTGCAAAGTGACACCCAGAACAGTGGCTTGTGAGTTTTGTTTCCCAGGGAAAAAGCCTGTACAATGGTTCAGGGTAATGCCTCCTTAAATAGCCGGGTGACTCCTGGAGATCCGCCTCTCGCAGGATGCCTCCCAGACGCAAGGTGGCACCAGTGCCAACTTGGTCTGGTTTGAGAGTGCGAAGTGGGTCCTGAAAACTGACACCCAGAACAGTGGCTTGTGAGTTTTGTTTCCCAGGGAAAAAGCCTTTAAAATGGTTCAGGGTCCTGCGGCCTTTAATCACCGGGTGCCTCCTGGAATTTCGCCTCTCGCAGGATGCCTCCCACACGCAAGGTGGCACTAGTGCCAACTTGGTCTGGTTTGAGGGTGTCAAGTGGGTCCTGCAAACTGACACCCAGAACAGTGGCTTGTGAGTTTTCTTTCCCAGGGAAAAATCCTGTATAAATGTTCAGGGTCCTGCGGCCTGAAATTGCTGGGTGGCTCCTGGAATTGCACGTCTTGCAGGATGCCTCCCAGACGCAAGGTGGCAGCAGTGCCAACTTGGTGTGGTTTGAGAGTGCCAAGTGGGTCCTGAAAAATGACACTCAGAACAGTGGCTTGTGAGTTTTTTTCCCCAGGGAAAAAACCTGTACAATGATTCCGGGTAATGCCGCCTTAAATTGCCGGGCGACTCTGGGAGATCCGCCTCTCGCAGGATGCCTCCCAGACGCAAGGTGGAACCAGTGCCAACCTGGTCTCGTTTGAGAGTGTCAAGTGTGTCCTGAAAAATGACACCCAGAACAGTGGCTTGTGAGTTTTGTTTCCCAGGGAAAAAGCCTGTACAATGGTTCAGGGTCCTGCGGCCTTAAATTGCCGGGTGCCTCCTGGAATTGCGCCTCTCGCAGGATGCCTCCCAGACGCAAGGTGGCATCAGAGCCAACTTGGTCTGGCTTGAGAGTGCCAAGTTGGTCCTGCAAACTGACACCCAGAACAGTGGCTTGTGAGTTTTCTTGCCCAGGGAAAAAGCCTGTACAATGGTTCAGGGTCCTGCGGCCTTGAATAGCCGGGTGACTCCTTGAGATCCGCCTCACGCAGAATGCCTCCCAGACACAAGGTGGCACCAGTGCCAACTTGGTCTGGTTTGAGAGTGTCAAGTGGGTCCTGAAAACTGACACGCAGAACAGCAGCTTGTGAGTTTTGTTTCCCAGGGAAAAAGCCTGTATAATGGTTCAGGGTCCTGCGGCCTTAAATTGCCGGATGCCTCCTGGAATTGTACCTCTCGCAGGAGGCCTCCCAGACGCAAGGTGGCACCAGTGCCAACCTGGTCTAGTTTGAGAGTGTCCAGTGGGTCCTGAAAACTGACACCCAGAACAGTGGCTTGTGAGTTTTGTTTCCCAGGGAAAAAGCCTGTTCAATGGTTCAGGGTCCTGCGGCCTTAAATTGCCGGTTGCCTCCTGGGATAGCACCTCTCCAGGATGTCACAAAGACGCAAGGTGGCAGCAGTGCCAATTTGGTCTGCTTTGAGAGTGTCAAGTGCGTCCTGAAAACTGACACCCAGAACAGTGGCTTGTGAGTTTTGTTTCTCAGGGAAAAAGCCTGTACAATGGTTCAGAGTAGTGCCGCCTTAAATATCCGGGTGACTCCTGGAGATCCGCCTCTCGCAGGATGCCTCCCAGACACAAGGTGGCACCAGTTCCAACTTGGTCTGGTTTGAGAGTGCGAAGTGGGTCCTGAAAACTGACACCCAGAACAGTGGCTTGTGAGTTTTGTTTCCCAGGGAAAAAGCCTGTACAATGGTTCAGGGTCTTGCGGCCTTAAATCGCCGGGTGCCTCCTGGAATTTCGCCTCTCGCAGGATGCCTCCCAGACGCAAGGTAGCACCAGTGCCAAGTTGGTCTGGTTTGAGGGTGTCAAGTGGGTCCTGCAAACTGACACCCAGAACAGTGGCTTGTGAGTTTTTTTTCCCAGGGAAAAAGCCTGTACAATGGTTCAGGCTCCTGCGGCGTTAAATTGCCGGGTGCCTCCTGGAATTGTACCTCTTGCAGGATGCCTCCCAGACGCAAGGTGGCACCAGTGCCAACTTAGTCTGGTTTGAGAGTGCCAAGTTGGTTCTGAAAAGTGACACCCAGAACAGTGGCTTGTGAGTTTTGTTTCCCAGGGAAAAAGCCTGTACAATGGTTCAGGGCAATACCCTCTGAAATTGCCGGGTGACTCGTGGAGATCCGCCTCTCGCAGGATGCCTCCTAGACGCATGGTTGCACCACTGCCAACTTGGTTTGGTTTGAGAGTGTCATGTGGGTACTGAAAACTGACACCCAGAACAGTGGCTTGTGAGTTTTGTTTCCCAGGGAAAAAGCCTGTACAATGGTTAAGGGTCCTGCGGCCTTATTTTGCCGGGTCCCTCCTGGAATTGCACCTCTCGCAGGATGCCTCCCAGACGCAAGGTGGCACCAGTGCCAAGTTGGTCTGGTTTGAGAGTGCCAAGTGGGTCCTGAAAACTGACACCCAGAACAGCGGCTTGTGAGTTTTGTTTCCCAGGGAAAAAGCTGTACAATGGTTCAGAGTAATGCCACCTTAAAGAGCCGGGTGACTCTGGGAGATCCGCCTCTCGCAGCATGCCTCCCAGACGCAAAGTGGCACCAGTGCCAACTTGGTCTAGTTTGAGAGTGCCATGTGGGTCCTTAAAACTGACACCCAGAACAGCGGCTTGTGAGTTTTGTTTCCCAGGGAAAAAGCCTGTACAATGGTTCAGGGTAATGCCGCCTTAAATTGCCGGGTGCCTCCTGGAATTGCGCCTCTCGCAGGATGCCTCCAAGACGCAAGGTGGCACCAGTGCCAACTTGGTCTGGTTTGAGAGTGCCAAGTGGGTCCTGCAAACTGACACCCAGAACAGTGGCTTGTGAGTTTTGTTTCCCAAGGAAAAAGGCCTGTAGATGGGTTCAGGAGCCTGAGGCCAAAAGATGTCAGGTGACTCATGGAATTCGGGCTCCCGCAGGATGCCTCCAAGACGCAAAGTGGCACGAGTGCCAACTTGGTCTGCCTTGAGAGTGCCACGTGGGTCCTGAAAACTGACACCCAGAACAGTGGCTTGTGAGTTTTCTTGCCCAGGGAAAAAGCCTGTACAATGGTTCAGGGTCCTGCGGCCTTGAATAGCCAAGTGACTCCTTGAGATCCGCCTCACGCAGAATGCCTCCCAGACACAAGGTGGCACCAGTGCCAACTTGGTCTGGTTTGAGAGTGTCAAGTGGGTCCTGAAAACTGACACGCAGAACAGCAGCTTGTGAGTTTTGTTTCCCAGGGAAAAAGCCTGTTCAATGGTTCAGGGTCCTGCGGCCTTAAATTGCCGGTTGCCTCCTGGGATAGCACCTCTCCAGGATGTCACAAAGACGCAAGGTGGCAGCAGTGCCAATTTGGTCTGCTTTGAGAGTGTCAAGTGGGTCCTGAAAACTGACACCCAGAACAGTGGCTTGTGAGTTTTGTTTCTCAGGGAAAAAGCCTGTACAACGGTTCAGAGTAGTGCCGCCTTAAATATCCGGGTGACTCCTGGAGATCCGCCTCTCGCAGGATGCCTCCCAGACACAAAGTGGCACCAGTTCCAACTTGGTCTGGTTTGAGAGTGCGAAGTGGGTCCTGAAAACTGACACCCAGAACAGTGGCTTGTGAGTTTTGTTTCCCAGGGAAAAAGCCTGTACAATGGTTCAGGGTCTTGCGGCCTTAAATCGCCGGGTGCCTCCTGGAATTTCGCCTCTCGCAGGATGCCTCCCAGACGCAAGGTAGCACCAGTGCCAAGTTGGTCTGGTTTGAGGGTGTCAAGTGGGTCCTGCAAACTGACACCCAGAACAGTGGCTTGTGAGTTTTTTTTCCCAGGGAAAAAGCCTGTACAATGGTTCAGGCTCCTGCGGCGTTAAATTGCCGGGTGCCTCCTGGAATTGTACCTCTCGCAGGATGCCTCCCAGACGCAAGGTGGCACCAGTGCCAACTTAGTCTGGTTTGAGAGTGCCAAGTTGGTTTTGAAAATTGACACCCAGAACAGTGGCTTGTGAGTTTTGTTTCCCAGGGAAAAAGCCTGTACAATGGTTCAGGGCAATACCCTCTGAAATTGCCGGGTGACTCGTGGAGATCCGCCTCTCGCAGGATGCCTCCTAGACGCATGGTTGCACCACTGCCAACTTGGTTTGGTTTGAGAGTGTCATGTGGTACTGAAAACTGACACCCAGAACAGTGGCTTGTGAGTTTTGTTTCCCAGGGAAAAAGCCTGTACAATGGTTAAGGGTCCTGCGGCCTTAAATTGCCGGGTCCCTCCTGGAATTGCACCTCTCGCAGGATGCCTCCCAGACGCAAGGTGGCACCAGTGCCAAGTTGGTCTGGTTTGAGAGTGCCAAGTGGGTCCTGAAAACTGACACCCAGAACAGCGGCTTGTGAGTTTTGTTTCCCAGGGAAAAAGCTGTACAATGGTTCAGAGTAATGCCACCTTAAAGAGCCGGGTGACTCTGGGAGATCCGCCTCTCGCAGGATGCCTCCCAGACGCAAGGTGGCACCAGTGCCAACTTGGTCTAGTTTGAGAGTGCCATGTGGGTCCTTAAAACTGACACCCAGAACAGCGGCTTGTGAGTTTTGTTTCCCAGGGAAAAAGCCTGTACAATGGTTCAGGGTAATGCCGCCTTAAATTGCCGGGTGCCTCCTGGAATTGCGCCTCTCGCAGGATGCCTCCAAGACGCAAGGTGGCACCAGTGCTAACTTGGTCTGGTTTGAGAGTGCCAAGTGGGTCCTGCAAACTGACACCCAGAACAGTGGCTTGTGAGTTTTGTTTCCCAGGGAAAAAGGCCTGTAGATGGGTTCAGGAGCCTGAGGCCAAAAGAGGTCAGGTGACTCATGGAATTCGGGCTCCCGCAGGATGCCTCCAAGACGCAAAGTGGCACAAGTGCCAACTTGGTCTGGCTTGAGAGTGCCACGTGGGTCCTGAAAACTGACACCCAGAACAGTGGCTTGTGAGTTTTGTTTCTCAGGGAAAAAGCCTGTACACTGGTTCAGGGTCCTGCGGCCTTAAATTGCCGGGTGACTCCTGGAGATCTGCCTCATACAGGATATTTCCCAGACGCAAGGTGGCACCAGTGCCAACTTGGTCTGGTTTGAGAGTGCCAAGTGGGTCCTGCAAACTGACACCCAGAACAGTGGCTTGTGAGTTTTGTTTCCCAGGGAAAAAGCCTGTACAATGGTTCAGTGTCTGGCCGCCTTAAATAGACGGGTGACTCCTGGAGATCCGCATCTCGCAGGATGCCTCCCAGACGCAAGGTGGCACCAGTGCCAACTTGGTCTGGTTTGAGAGTGTCAAGTGGGTCCTGAAAAATGACACCCAGAACAGTGGCCTGTGAGTTTTGTTTCCCAGGGAAGAAGGCCTGTAGAAGGGTTCAGGGGCCTGAGGCCAAAAGAGGTCAGGTGACTCATGAAATTCGGGCTCCCGCAGGATGCCTCTCAGACGCAAAGTGGCACCAGGGCCAACTTGGTCTGGTTTGAGAGTGCCAAGTGGGTCCTGAAAACTGACACCCAGAACAGTGCCTTGTGAGTTTTTTTTCTCAGGGAAAAAGCTTGTAGAATGGTTCAGGGTCCTGCGGCCTTAAATTGCCGGGTGACTCCTGCAGATCTGCCTCTCGCAGGATGCCTCCCAGACGCAAGGTCGCACCAGTGCCAACTTGGTCTGGTTTGAGAGTGCCAAGTGGGTCCTGCAAACTGACACCCAGAACAGTGGCTTGTGAGTTTTCTTGCCCAGGGAAAAAGCCTGTACAATGGTTCAGGATCCTGCGGCCTTAAATCGCAGGGTGACTCCTGGAAATGCGCCGCTCGCAGGATTCCTCCCAGACGGAAAGTGGCACCAGAGCCAACTTGGTCTGGTTTGAGAGTGCCAAGTGGGTCCTTAAAACTGACACCCAGAACAGCGGCTTGTGAGTTTTGTTTCCCTGGGAAAAAGCCTGTACAATGGTTCAGGGTAATGCCGCCTTAAATTGCCGGGTGCCTCCTGGAACTGCGCCTCTCGCAGGATGCCTCCAAGACGCAAGGTGGCACCAGTGCCAACTTGGTCTGGTTTGAGAGTTTCAAGGATGTCCTGAAAACTGACACCCAGAACAGTGGCTTGTGAGTTTTCTTTCCCAGGGAAAAAGCCTGTACAATGGTTTAGGGTCCTGCGGCCTTAAATTGCCGGGTGACTCGTGGAGATCCGCCTCTCGCAGGATGCCTCCCAGACGCAAAGTTGCACGAGTGCCAACTTGGTCTGGTTTGAGAGTGCCACGTGGGTGCTGAAAACTGACACCCAGAACAGTGGCTTCTGAGTTTTGTTTCTCAGGGAAAAAGCCTGTACAATGGTTCAGGGTGTGGCCTCCTTAAATACCCGGGTGACTCCTGGATATCCGCCTCTCGCAGGATGCCTCCCAGACACAAGGTGGCACCACTGCCAACTTGGTCTGGTTTGAGAGTGCCAAGTGGGTCCTGAAAACTGACACCCAGAACAGTGGCTTGTGAGTTTTGTTTCCCAGGGAAAAAAACCTGTAGATGGGTTGAGGGGCCTGAGGCCAAAAGAGGTCAGGTGACTCCTGGAGATCCGCATCTTGCAGGATGCCTCCCAGACGCAAGGTGGCACCAGTGCCAACTTGGTCTGGTTTTAGAGTGTCAAGTGGGTCCTGAAAAATGACACCCAGAACAGTGGCTTGTGAGTTTTGTTTCTCAGGGAAAAAGCCTGTACACTGGTTCAGGGTCCTGCGGCCTTAAATTGCCGGGTGACTCCTGGAGATCTGCCTCATACAGGATATTTCCCAGACGCAAGGTGGCACCAGTGCCAACTTGGTCTGGTTTGAGAGTGCCAAGTGGGTCCTGCAAACTGACACCCAGAACAGTGGCTTGTGAGTTTTGTTTCCCAGGGAAAAAGCCTGTAGAATGGTTCAGGGTCCTGCGGCCTTAAATTGCCGGGTGAATCCTGCAGATCTGCCTCTCGCAGGATGTTTCCCAGATGCAAGGTGGCACGAATGCCAACTTGGTCTGGTTTGAGAGTGCCAAGTGGGTCCTGCAAACTGACACCCAGAACAGTGGCTTGTGAGTTTTGTTTCCAAGGGAAAAAGCCTGTACAATGGTTCAGTGTCTGGCCGCCTTAAATAGACGGGTGACTCCTGGAGATCCGCATCTCGCAGGATGCCTCCCAGACGCAAGGTGGCACCAGTGCCAACTTGGTCTGGTTTGAGAGTGTCAAGTGGGTCCTGCAAACTGACACCCAGAACAGTGGCTTGTGAGTTTTGTTTCCCAGGGAAAAAGGCCTGTAGAAGTGTTCAGGAGCCTGAGGCCAAAAGAGGTCAGGTGACTCATGGAATTCCGCCTCTCGCAGGATGCCTCCCAGACACAAAGTGGCAGCAGTTCCAACTTGGTCTGGTTTTAGAGTGCCAAGTGGGTCCTGAAAACTGACACCCAGAACAGTGGCTTGTGAGTTTTGTTTCCCTGGGAAAAATCCTGTATAATGGTTCAGGGTCCTGCGGCCTTAAATTGCCGGGTGACTCCTGCAGATCTGCCTCTCGCAGGATGCCTCCCAGACGCAAGGTCGCACCAGTGCCAACTTGGTCTGGTTTGAGAGTGCCAAGTGGGTCCTGCAAACTGACACCCAGAACAGTGGCTTGTGAGTTTTCTTGCCCAGGGAAAAAGCCTGTACAATGGTTCAGGGTCCTGCGGCCTTAAATCGCAGGGTGCCTCCTGGAATTGCGCCGCTCGCAGGATTCCTCCCAGACGGAAAGTGGCACCAGAGCCAACTTGGTCTGGTTTGAGAGTGCCAAGTGGGTCCTGAAAACTGACACCCAGAACAGCGGCTTGTGAGTTTTGTTTCCCTGGGAAAAAGCCTGTACAATGGTTCCGGGTAATGCCGCCTTAAATTGCCGGGTGCCTCCTGGAACTGCGCCTCTCGCAGGATGCCTCCAAGACGCAAGGTGGCACTAGTGCCAACTTGGTCTGGTTTGAGAGTTTCAAGGATGTCCTGAAAACTGACACCCAGGACAGTGGCTTGTGAGTTTTGTTTCCCAGGGAAAAAGGCCTCTAGAAGGGTTCAGGGGCCTGCGGCCTTAAATTGCCGGGTGCCTCCTGGAATTGTGTCTCTCGCAGGATGCCTCCCAGACACAAGGTGGCACCAGTGCCAACTTGGTCTGGTTTGAGAGTGTCAAGTGGGTCCTGAAAACTGACACCCAGAACAGTGGCTTGTGAGTTTTGTTTCCCAGGGAAAAAGCCTTTACAATGGTTCAGGGTCCTGCGGCCTTAAATTGCAGGGTGCCTCCTGGAATTGCACCTCTCGCAGGATGCCTCGTAGACGCAAGGTGGCACCATTTCCAACTTGGTAGGGTTTGAGAGTGAGAAGTGGGTCCTGAAAACTGACACCCAGAACAGTGGCTTGTGAGTTTTGTTTCCCAGGGCAAATGCCTGTACAATGGTTCAAGGTCCTGCGGCCTTAAATCGCCGGATGCCTCCTGGAATTGTGCCTCTCGCAGGATGCCTCCCAGACGCAAGGTGGCAGCAGTGCCAACTTGGTCTGGTTTGAGAGTGTCAAGTGGGTCCTGAAAACTGACACTCAGAACAGTGGCTTGTGAGTTTTGTTTCCCTGGGAAAAATCCTGTATAAAGGTTCAGGGTCCTGCGGCCTTAAATTGCCGGGTGCCTCCTCTAATAGAACCTCTCGCAGGATACCACCAAGACGCAAGGTGGCAGCAGTGCACTCTTGGTCTGGTTTGAGGGTGTCAAGTGGGTCCTGAAAACTGACACCCAGAACAGTGGCTTGTGAGTTTTGTTTCCAAGGGAAAAAGCCTGTACAATGGTTCAGGGTAATGCCGCCTTAAATAGCCGGGTGGCTCCTGGAATTGCACCTTTCGCAGGATGCCTCCCAGACGCAAGGTGGCACCAGTGCCAACTTAGTCTGGTTTGAGAGTGTCAAGTGGATCCTTAAAACTGACATCCAGAAACGCGGCTTCTGAGTTTTGTTTCCCAGGGAAAAAGCCTGTACAATGGTTCAGGGTAATACCCTCTGAAGTTGCCGGGTGACTCGTGGACATCCGCCTCTTGCAGGATGCCTCCCAGACGCAAGGTGGCATCAGAGCCAACTTGGTCTGGTTTGAGAGTGCCAAGTGGGTCCTCAAAACTGACACCCAGAACAGTGGCTTGTGAGTTTTGTGAGAAAAAGGCCTGTAGATGGGTTCAGGAGCCTGAGGCCAAAAGAGGTCAGGTGACTCATGGAATTCGGCCTCTCGCAGGATGCCTCCCAGACACAAAGTGGCACCAGTGCCAAGTTGGTCTGGTTTGAGAGTGCCAAGTGGGTCCTGAAGACTGACACCCAGAACAGTGGCTTGTGAGTTTTGTTTCCAAGGAAAAAAGCCTGTACAATGGTTCAGGGTCCTGCGGCCATAAATTGCTGGGTCCCTCCTAAAATTGCACCTCTCTCAGGATGCCTCCTAAACACAAGGTGGCAATAGGGCCAAGTTGGTCCGGTTTGAGAGTGCCAAGTGGGTCCTGAAAACTGACACCCAGAACAGTGGCTTCTGAGTTTTGTTTCCCAGGGAAAAAGGCCTGTAGATGGGTTCAGGGGTCTGAGGCCAAAAGAGGTCAGGTGACTCATGGAATCCCGCCTCTCGCAGGATGCCTCCCAGACGCAAGGTGGCACCATTGCCAGCTTGGTCTGGTTTGAGAGTGCCAAGTGGGTCCTGAAAACTGACACCCAGAACAGTGGCTTGTGAGTTTTGTTTCCCAGGGAAAAAGCCTGTACAATTGTTCAGGGTAATGCCGCCTTAAATTGCCGGGTGCCTCCTGGAATTGCACCTCTCTCAGGATGCCTCCTAAACACAAGGTGGCAATAGGGCCAAGTTGGTCCGGTTTGAGAGTGCCAAGTGGGTCCTGCAAACTGACACCCAGAACAGTGGCTTGTGAGTTTTGTTTCCCAGGGTAAAAGGCCTGTAGATGGGTTCAGGGGCCTGAGGCCAAAAGCGGTCAGGTGACTCATGGAATTCGGCCTCTCGCAGGATGCCTCCCAGACGCAAAGTGGCACGAGTGCCAACTTGGTCTGGTTTGAGAGTGCCACGTGGGTCCTGAAAACTGACACCCAGAACAGTGGCTTGTGAGTTTTGTTTCTCAGGGAAAAAGCCTGTAGAATGGTTCAGGGTCCTGCGGCCTTAAATTGCCGGGTGACTCCTGGAGATCTGCCTCTCGCAGGATGTTTCTCAGACGCAAAATGGCACCAGTGCCAACTTGGTCTGGTTTGAGAGTGCCAAGTGGGTCCTGAAAACTGACACCCAGAACAGTGGCTTGTGAGTTTTGTTTCCCAGGGAAAAAGCCTGTACAATGGTTCAGTGTCTGGCCGCCTTAAATAGACGGGTGACTCCTGGAGATCCGCATCTCGCAGGATGCCTCCCAGACGCAAGGTGGCACCAGTGCCAACTTGGTCTGGTTTGAGAGTGTCAAGTGGGTCCTGAAAAATGACACCCAGAACAGTGGCCTGTGAGTTTTGTTTCCCAGGGAAAAAAGCCTTTAGAAGGGTTCAGGGGCCTGAGGCCAAAAGTGGTCAGGTGACTCATGGAATTCGGCCTCTCGCAGGATGCCTCCCAGACGCAAAGTGGCACGAGTGCCAACTTGGTCTGGTTTGAGAGTTTCAAGGATGTCCTGAAAACTGACACCCAGAACAGTGGCTTGTGAGTTTTGTTTCCCAGGGAAAAAGCCTGTACAATGGTTCAGGGTCCTGCGGCCTTAAATTGCCGGGTGACTCCTGCAGATCTGCCTCTCGCAGGATGCCTCCCAGACGCAAGGTCGCACCAGTGCCAACTTGGTCTGGTTTGAGAGTGCCAAGTGGGTCCTGCAAACTGACACCCAGAACAGTGGCTTGTGAGTTTTCTTGCCCAGGGAAAAAGCCTGTACAATGGTTCAGGGTCCTGCGGCCTTTAATCGCAGGGTGCCTCCTGGAATTGCGCCGCTCGCAGGATTCCTCCCAGACGGATAGTGGCACCAGAGCCAACTTGGTCTGGTTTGAGAGTGCCAAGTGGGTCCTTAAAACTGACACCCAGAACAGCGGCTTGTGAGTTTTGTTTCCCTGGGAAAAAGCCTGTACAATGGTTCAGTGTAATGCCGCCTTAAATTGTCGGGTGCCTCCTGGAACTGCGCCTCTCGCAGGATGCCTCCAAGACGCAAGGTGGCACCAGTGCCAACTTGGTCTGGTTTGAGAGTTTCAAGGATGTCCTGAAAACTGACACCCAGAACAGTGGCTTGTGAGTTTTCTTTCCCAGGGAAAAAGCCTGTACAATGGTTTCGGGTCCTGCGGCCTTAAATTGCCGGGTGACTCGTGGAGATCCGCCTCTCGCAGGATGCCTCCCAGACGCAAAGTGGCACGAGTGCCAACTTGGTCTGGTTTGAGAGTGCCACGTGGGTGCTGAAAACTGACACCCAGAACAGTGGCTTCTGAGTTTTGTTTCCCAGGGAAAAAGCCTGTACAATGGTTCAGGGTGTGGCCTCCTTAAATACCCATGTGACTCCTGGATATCCGCCTCTCGCAGGATGCCTCCCAGACACAAGGTGGCACCACTGCCAACTTGGTCTGGTTTGAGAGTGCCAAGTGGGTCCTGCAAACTGACACCCAGAACAGTGGCTTGTGAGTTTTGTTTCCAAGGAAAAAAGCCTGTACAATGGTTCAGGGTCCTGCGGCCATAAATTGCTGGGTCCCTCCTAAAATTGCACCTCTCTCAGGATGCCTCCTAAACACAAGGTGGCAATAGGGCCAAGTTGGTCTGGTTTGAGAGTGCCAAGTGGGTCCTGAAAACTGACACCCAGAACAGTGGCTTCTGAGTTTTGTTTCCCAGGGAAAAAGGCCTGTAGATGGGTTCAGGGGTCTGAGGCCAAAAGAGGTCAGGTGACTCATGGAATCCCGCCTCTCGCAGGATGCCTCCCAGACGCAAGGTGGCACCATTGCCAGCTTGGTCTGGTTTGAGAGTGCCAAGTGGGTCCTGAAAACTGACACCCAGAACAGTGGCTTGTGAGTTTTGTTTCCCAGGGAAAAAGGCCTGTAGAAGTGTTCAGGAGCCTGAGGCCAAAAGAGGTCAGGTGACTCATGGAATTCGGCCTCTCGCAGGATGCCTCCCAGACACAAAGTGGCACCAGTTCCAACTTGGTCTGGTTTTAGAGTGCCAAGTGGGTCCTGAAAACTGACACCCAGAACAGTGGCTTGTGAGTTTTGTTTCCCTGGGAAAAATCCTGTATACTGGTTCAGGGTCCTGCGGCCTTAAATTGCCGGGTGACTCCTGCAGATCTGCCTCTCGCAGGATGCCTCCCAGACGCAAGGTGGCACCAGTGCCAACTTTGGCTGGTTTAGAGTGTCAAGTGGGTCCTGCAAACTGACACCCAGAACAGTGGCTTGTGAGTTTTCTTGCCCAGGGAAAAAGCCTGTACAATGGTTCAGGGTCCTGCGGCATTAAATCGCAGGGTGACTCCTGGAATTGCGCCGCTCGCAGGATTCCTCCCAGACGGAAAGTGGCACCAGAGCCAACTTGGTCTGGTTTGAGAGTGCCAAGTGGGTCCTTAAAACTGACACCCAGAACAGCGGCTTGTGAGTTTTGTTTCCCTGGGAAAAAGCCTGTACAATGGTTCAGGGTAATGCCGCCTTAAATTGCCGGGTGCCTCCTGGAACTGCGCCTCTCGCAGGATGCCTCCAAGACGCAAGGTGGCACCAGTGCCAACTTGGTCTGGTTTGAGAGTTTCAAGGATGTCCTGAAAACTGACACCCAGAACAGTGGCTTGTGAGTTTTGTTTCCCAGGGAAAAAGCCTGTACAATGGTTTAGGGTCCTGCGGCCTTAAATTGCCGGGTGACTCGTGGAGATCCGCCTCTCGCAGGATGCCTCCCAGACGCAAAGTGGCACGAGTGCCAACTTGGTCTGGTTTGAGAGTGCCACGTGGGTGCTGAAAACTGACACCCAGAACAGTGGCTTCTGAGTTTTGTTTCTCAGGGAAAAAGCCTGTACAATGGTTCAGGGTGTGGCCTCCTTAAATACCCGGGTGACTCCTGGATATCCGCCTCTCGCAGGATGCCTCCCAGACACAAGGTGGCACCACTGCCAACTTGGTCTGGTTTGAGAGTGCCAAGTGGGTCCTGCAAACTGACACCCAGAACAGTGGCTTGTGAGTTTTGTTTCCCAGGGAAAAAAACCTGTAGATGGGTTGAGGGGCCTGAGGCCAAAAGAGGTCAGGTGACTCCTGGAGATCCGCATCTCGCAGGATGCCTCCCAGACACAAGGTGGCACCACTGCCAACTTGGTCTGGTTTGAGAGTGCCAAGTGGGTCCTGCAAACTGACACCCAGAACAGTGGCTTGTGAGTTTTGTTTCCAAGGAAAAAAGCCTGTACAATGGTTCAGGGTCCTGCGGCCATAAATTGCTGGGTCCCTCCTAAAATTGCACCTCTCTCAGGATGCCTCCTAAACACAAGGTGGCAATAGGGCCAAGTTGGTCCGGTTTGAGAGTGCCAAGTGGGTCCTGAAAACTGACACCCAGAACAGTGGCTTCTGAGTTTTGTTTCCCAGGGAAAAAGGCCTGTAGATGGGTTCAGGGGTCTGAGGCCAAAAGAGGTCAGGTGACTCATGGAATCCCGCCTCTCGCAGGATGCCTCCCAGACGCAAGGTGGCACCATTGCCAGCTTGGTCTGGTTTGAGAGTGCCAAGTGGGTCCTGAAAACTGACACCCAGAACAGTGGCTTGTGAGTTTTGTTTCCCAGGGAAAAAGCCTGTAAAATGGTTCAGGGTCCTGCGGCCTTAAATTTCCGGGTGCCTCCTGGAATTCAGCCTCTCGCAGGATGCCTCCTAGATGCCAGGTGGCACCAGTGCCAACTTAGTCTGGTTTGAGAGTGCCAAGTTGGTTCTGAAAAGTGACACCCAGAACAGTGGCTTGTGAGTTTTGTTTCCCAGGGAAAAAGCCTGTACAATGGTTCAGGGTAATACCCTCTGAAGTTGCCGGGTGACTCGTGGACATCCGCCTCTTGCAGGATGCCTCCCAGACGCAAGGTGGCACCAGTGCCAATTTGGTCTGGTTTGAGATTGTCAAGTGGGTCCTGACAAATGACACCCAGAAAAGTGGCCTGTGAGTTTTGTTTCCCAGGGAAAAAGGCCTGTAAAAGGGTTCAGGGGCCTGAGGCCAAAAGTGGTCAGGTGACTCATGGAATTCGGGCTCCCGCAAGATGCCTCCTAAACGTAAAGTAGCACGAGTGCCAACTTGGTCTGGTTTGAGAGTGCCAAGTGGGTCCTGAAAAATGACACCCAGAACAGTGGCTTGTGAGTTTTGTTTCTCAGGGAAAAAGCCTGTACAATGGTTCAGGGTAATGCCGCCTTAAAGAGCCGGGTGACTCTGGGAGATCCGCCTCTCGCAGGATGCCTCCCAGACGCAAGGTGGCACCAGTGCCAACTTGGTCTGGTTTAAGAGTGTCAAGTGGGTCCTGAAGAATGACACCCAGAACAGTGGCTTGTGAGTTTTATTTTCCAGGGAAAAACGCCGGGAGATGGGTTCAGGTGCCTGAGGCCAAAAGAGGTCAGGTGACTCATGGAATTCGGGCTCCCGCAGGATGCCTCCCAGACGCAAAGTGGCACGAGTGCCAACTTGGTCTGGCTTGAGAGTGCCACGTGGGTCCTGAAAAGTGACACCCAGAACAGTGGCTTGTGAGTTTTGTTTCCCAGGGAAAAAGCCTGTACAATGGTTCAGGGTCCTGCGGCCTTAAATTGCCGGGTGACTCCTGCATATCTGCCTCTCGCAGGATGTTTCCCAGATGCAAGGTGGCACCAGTGCCAACTTGGTCTGGTTTGAGAGTGCCAAGTGGGTCCTGCAAACTGACACCCAGAACAGTGGCTTGTGAGTTATGCTTCCCAGGGAAAAAGCCTGTACAATGGTTCAGTGTCTGGCCGCCTTAAATAGACGGGTGACTCCTGGAGATCCGCATCTCGCAGGATGCCTCCCAGACGCAAGGTGGCACGAGTGCCAACTTGGTCTGGTTTGAGACTGTCAAGTGGGTCCTGAAAAATGACACCCAGAACAGTGGCTTGTGAGTTTTGTTTCCCAGGGAAAAAGGCCTGTAGAAGTGTTCAGGAGCCTGAGGCCAAAAGAGGTCAGGTGACTCATGGAATTCGGCCTCTCGCAGGATGCCTCCCAGACACAAAGTGGCACCAGTTCCAACTTGGTCTGGTTTTAGAGTGCCAAGTGGGTCCTGAAAACTGACACCCAGAACAGTGGCTTGTGAGTTTTGTTTCCCTGGGAAAAATCCTGTATACTGGTTCAGGGTCCTGCGGCCTTAAATTGCCGGGTGACTCCTGCAGATCTGCCTCTCGCAGGATGCCTCCCAGACGCAAGGTGGCACCAGTGCCAACTTTGGCTGGTTTAGAGTGTCAAGTGGGTCCTGCAAACTGACACCCAGAACAGTGGCTTGTGAGTTTTCTTGCCCAGGGAAAAAGCCTGTACAATGGTTCAGGGTCCTGCGGCATTAAATCGCAGGGTGACTCCTGGAATTGCGCCGCTCGCAGGATTCCTCCCAGACGGAAAGTGGCACCAGAGCCAACTTGGTCTGGTTTGAGAGTGCCAAGTGGGTCCTTAAAACTGACACCCAGAACAGCGGCTTGTGAGTTTTGTTTCCCTGGGAAAAAGCCTGTACAATGGTTCAGGGTAATGCCGCCTTAAATTGCCGGGTGCCTCCTGGAACTGCGCCTCTCGCAGGATGCCTCCAAGACGCAAGGTGGCACCAGTGCCAACTTGGTCTGGTTTGAGAGTTTCAAGGATGTCCTGAAAACTGACACCCAGAACAGTGGCTTGTGAGTTTTCTTTCCCAGGGAAAAAGCCTGTACAATGGTTTAGGGTCCTGCGGCCTTAAATTGCCGGGTGACTCGTGGAGATCCGCCTCTCGCAGGATGCCTCCCAGACGCAAAGTGGCACGAGTGCCAACTTGGTCTGGTTTGAGAGTGCCACGTGGGTGCTGAAAACTGACACCCAGAACAGTGGCTTCTGAGTTTTGTTTCTCAGGGAAAAAGCCTGTACAATGGTTCAGGGTGTGGCCTCCTTAAATACCCGGGTGACTCCTGGATATCCGCCTCTCGCAGGATGCCTCCCAGACACAAGGTGGCACCACTGCCAACTTGGTCTGGTTTGAGAGTGCCAAGTGGGTCCTGCAAACTGACACCCAGAACAGTGGCTTGTGAGTTTTGTTTCCCAGGGAAAAAAACCTGTAGATGGGTTGAGGGGCCTGAGGCCAAAAGAGGTCAGGTGACTCCTGGAGATCCGCATCTCGCAGGATGCCTCCCAGACACAAGGTGGCACCACTGCCAACTTGGTCTGGTTTGAGAGTGCCAAGTGGGTCCTGCAAACTGACACCCAGAACAGTGGCTTGTGAGTTTTGTTTCCAAGGAAAAAAGCCTGTACAATGGTTCAGGGTCCTGCGGCCATAAATTGCTGGGTCCCTCCTAAAATTGCACCTCTCTCAGGATGCCTCCTAAACACAAGGTGGCAATAGGGCCAAGTTGGTCCGGTTTGAGAGTGCCAAGTGGGTCCTGAAAACTGACACCCAGAACAGTGGCTTCTGAGTTTTGTTTCCCAGGGAAAAAGGCCTGTAGATGGGTTCAGGGGTCTGAGGCCAAAAGAGGTCAGGTGACTCATGGAATCCCGCCTCTCGCAGGATGCCTCCCAGACGCAAGGTGGCACCATTGCCAGCTTGGTCTGGTTTGAGAGTGCCAAGTGGGTCCTGAAAACTGACACCCAGAACAGTGGCTTGTGAGTTTTGTTTCCCAGGGAAAAAGCCTGTAAAATGGTTCAGGGTCCTGCGGCCTTAAATTTCCGGGTGCCTCCTGGAATTCAGCCTCTCGCAGGATGCCTCCTAGATGCCAGGTGGCACCAGTGCCAACTTAGTCTGGTTTGAGAGTGCCAAGTTGGTTCTGAAAAGTGACACCCAGAACAGTGGCTTGTGAGTTTTGTTTCCCAGGGAAAAAGCCTGTACAATGGTTCAGGGTAATACCCTCTGAAGTTGCCGGGTGACTCGTGGACATCCGCCTCTTGCAGGATGCCTCCCAGACGCAAGGTGGCACCAGTGCCAATTTGGTCTGGTTTGAGATTGTCAAGTGGGTCCTGACAAATGACACCCAGAAAAGTGGCCTGTGAGTTTTGTTTCCCAGGGAAAAAGGCCTGTAAAAGGGTTCAGGGGCCTGAGGCCAAAAGTGGTCAGGTGACTCATGGAATTCGGGCTCCCGCAAGATGCCTCCTAAACGTAAAGTAGCACGAGTGCCAACTTGGTCTGGTTTGAGAGTGCCAAGTGGGTCCTGAAAAATGACACCCAGAACAGTGGCTTGTGAGTTTTGTTTCTCAGGGAAAAAGCCTGTACAATGGTTCAGGGTAATGCCGCCTTAAAGAGCCGGGTGACTCTGGGAGATCCGCCTCTCGCAGGATGCCTCCCAGACGCAAGGTGGCACCAGTGCCAACTTGGTCTGGTTTAAGAGTGTCAAGTGGGTCCTGAAGAATGACACCCAGAACAGTGGCTTGTGAGTTTTATTTTCCAGGGAAAAACGCCGGGAGATGGGTTCAGGTGCCTGAGGCCAAAAGAGGTCAGGTGACTCATGGAATTCGGGCTCCCGCAGGATGCCTCCCAGACGCAAAGTGGCACGAGTGCCAACTTGGTCTGGCTTGAGAGTGCCACGTGGGTCCTGAAAAGTGACACCCAGAACAGTGGCTTGTGAGTTTTGTTTCCCAGGGAAAAAGCCTGTACAATGGTTCAGGGTCCTGCGGCCTTAAATTGCCGGGTGACTCCTGCATATCTGCCTCTCGCAGGATGTTTCCCAGATGCAAGGTGGCACCAGTGCCAACTTGGTCTGGTTTGAGAGTGCCAAGTGGGTCCTGCAAACTGACACCCAGAACAGTGGCTTGTGAGTTATGCTTCCCAGGGAAAAAGCCTGTACAATGGTTCAGTGTCTGGCCGCCTTAAATAGACGGGTGACTCCTGGAGATCCGCATCTCGCAGGATGCCTCCCAGACGCAAGGTGGCACGAGTGCCAACTTGGTCTGGTTTGAGACTGTCAAGTGGGTCCTGAAAAATGACACCCAGAACAGTGGCTTGTGAGTTTTGTTTCCCAGGGAAAAAGGCCTGTAGAAGTGTTCAGGAGCCTGAGGCCAAAAGAGGTCAGGTGACTCATGGAATTCGGCCTCTCGCAGGATGCCTCCCAGACACAAAGTGGCACCAGTTCCAACTTGGTCTGGTTTTAGAGTGCCAAGTGGGTCCTGAAAACTGACACCCAGAACAGTGGCTTGTGAGTTTTGTTTCCCTGGGAAAAATCCTGTATACTGGTTCAGGGTCCTGCGGCCTTAAATTGCCGGGTGACTCCTGCAGATCTGCCTCTCGCAGGATGCCTTCCAGACGCAAGGTGGCACCAGTGCCAACTTTGGCTGGTTTAGAGTGTCAAGTGGGTCCTGCAAACTGACACCCAGAACAGTGGCTTGTGAGTTTTCTTGCCCAGGGAAAAAGCCTGTACAATGGTTCAGGGTCCTGCGGCATTAAATCGCAGGGTGACTCCTGGAATTGCGCCGCTCGCAGGATTCCTCCCAGACGGAAAGTGGCACCAGAGCCAACTTGGTCTGGTTTGAGAGTGCCAAGTGGGTCCTTAAAACTGACACCCAGAACAGCGGCTTGTGAGTTTTGTTTCCCTGGGAAAAAGCCTGTACAATGGTTCAGGGTAATGCCGCCTTAAATTGCCGGGTGCCTCCTGGAACTGCGCCTCTCGCAGGATGCCTCCAAGACGCAAGGTGGCACCAGTGCCAACTTGGTCTGGTTTGAGAGTTTCAAGGATGTCCTGAAAACTGACACCCAGAACAGTGGCTTGTGAGTTTTCTTTCCCAGGGAAAAAGCCTGTACAATGGTTTAGGGTCCTGCGGCCTTAAATTGCCGGGTGACTCGTGGAGATCCGCCTCTCGCAGGATGCCTCCCAGACGCAAAGTGGCACGAGTGCCAACTTGGTCTGGTTTGAGAGTGCCACGTGGGTGCTGAAAACTGACACCCAGAACAGTGGCTTCTGAGTTTTGTTTCTCAGGGAAAAAGCCTGTACAATGGTTCAGGGTGTGGCCTCCTTAAATACCCGGGTGACTCCTGGATATCCGCCTCTCGCAGGATGCCTCCCAGACACAAGGTGGCACCACTGCCAACTTGGTCTGGTTTGAGAGTGCCAAGTGGGTCCTGCAAACTGACACCCAGAACAGTGGCTTGTGAGTTTTGTTTCCCAGGGAAAAAAACCTGTAGATGGGTTGAGGGGCCTGAGGCCAAAAGAGGTCAGGTGACTCCTGGAGATCCGCATCTCGCAGGATGCCTCCCAGACACAAGGTGGCACCACTGCCAACTTGGTCTGGTTTGAGAGTGCCAAGTGGGTCCTGCAAACTGACACCCAGAACAGTGGCTTGTGAGTTTTGTTTCCAAGGAAAAAAGCCTGTACAATGGTTCAGGGTCCTGCGGCCATAAATTGCTGGGTCCCTCCTAAAATTGCACCTCTCTCAGGATGCCTCCTAAACACAAGGTGGCAATAGGGCCAAGTTGGTCCGGTTTGAGAGTGCCAAGTGGGTCCTGTAAACTGACACCCAGAACAGTGGCTTCTGAGTTTTGTTTCCCAGGGAAAAAGGCCTGTAGATGGGTTCAGGGGTCTGAGGCCAAAAGAGGTCAGGTGACTCATGGAATCCCGCCTCTCGCAGGATGCCTCCCAGACGCAAGGTGGCACCATTGCCAGCTTGGTCTGGTTTGAGAGTGCCAAGTGGGTCCTGAAAACTGACACCCAGAACAGTGGCTTGTGAGTTTTATTTCCCAGGGAAAAAGCCTGTAAAATGGTTCAGGGTCCTGCGGCCTTAAATTTCCGGGTGCCTCCTGGAATTCAGCCTCTCGCAGGATGCCTCCTAGATGCCAGGTGGCACCAGTGCCAACTTAGTCTGGTTTGAGAGTGCCAAGTTGGTTCTGAAAAGTGACACCCAGAACAGTGGCTTGTGAGTTTTGTTTCCCAGGGAAAAAGCCTGTACAATGGTTCAGGGTAATACCCTCTGAAGTTGCCGGGTGACTCGTGGACATCCGCCTCTTGCAGGATGCCTCCCAGACGCAAGGTGGCACCAGTGCCAATTTGGTCTGGTTTGAGATTGTCAAGTGGGTCCTGACAAATGACACCCAGAAAAGTGGCCTGTGAGTTTTGTTTCCCAGGGAAAAAGGCCTGTAAAAGGGTTCAGGGGCCTGAGGCCAAAAGTGGTCAGGTGACTCATGGAATTCGGGCTCCCGCAAGATGCCTCCCAGACGTAAAGTAGCACGAGTGCCAACTTGGTCTGGTTTGAGAGTGCCAAGTGGGTCCTGAAAAATGACACCCAGAACAGTGGCTTGTGAGTTTTGTTTCTCAGGGAAAAAGCCTGTACAATGGTTCAGGGTAATGCCGCCTTAAAGAGCCGGGTGACTCTGGGAGATCCGCCTCTCGCAGGATGCCTCCCAGACGCAAGGTGGCACCAGTGCCAACTTGGTCTGGTTTGAGAGTGTCAAGTGGGTCCTGAAAAATGACACCCAGAACAGTGGCTTGTGAGTTTTGTTTCCCAGGGAAAAAGGCCTGTAGAAGTGTTCAGGAGCCTGAGGCCAAAAGAGGTCAGGTGACTCATGGAATTCGGCCTCTCGCAGGATGCCTCCCAGACACAAAGTGGCACCAGTTCCAACTTGGTCTGGTTTGAGAGTGCCACGTGGGTCCTGAAAACTGACACCCAGAACAGTGGCTTGTGAGTTTTGTTTCTCAGGGAAAAAGCCTGTACACTGCTTCAGGGTCCTGCGGCCTTAAATTGCCGGGTGACTCCTGGAGATCTGCCTCATACAGGATATTTCCCAGACGCAAGGTGGCACCAGTGCCAACTTGGTCTGGTTTGAGAGTGCCAAGTGGGTCCTGCAAACTGACACCCAGAACAGTGGCTTGTGAGTTTTGTTTCCCAGGGAAAAAGCCTGTAGAATGGTTCAGGGTCCTGCGGCCTTAAATTGCCGGGTGAATCCTGCAGATCTGCCTCTCGCAGGATGTTTCCCAGATGCAAGGTGGCACCAGTGCCAACTTGGTCTGGTTTGAGAGTGTCAAGTGGGTCCTGCAAACTGACACCCAGAACAGTGGCTTGTGAGTTTTGTTTCCCAGGGAAAAAGGCCTGTAGAAGTGTTCAGGAGCCTCAGGCCAAAAGAGGTCAGGTGACTCATGGAATTCGGCCTCTCGCAGGATGCCTCCCAGACACAAAGTGGCAGCAGTTCCAACTTGGTCTGGTTTTAGAGTGCCAAGTGGGTCCTGAAAACTGACACCCAGAACAGTGGCTTGTGAGTTTTGTTTCCCTGGGAAAAAGCCTGTACACTGGTTCAGGGTCCTGCGGCCTTAAATTGCCGGGTGACTCCTGCAGATCTGCCTCTCGCAGGATGCCTCCCAGACTCAAGGTCGCACCAGTGCCAACTTGGTCTGGTTTGAGAGTGCCAAGTGGGTCCTGCAAACTGACACCCAGAACAGTGGCTTGTGAGTTTTCTTGCCCAGGGAAAAAGCCTGTACAATGGTTCAGGGTCCTGCGGCCTTAAATCGCAGGGTGCCTCCTGGAATTGCGCCGCTCGCAGGATTCCTCCCAGACGGAAAGTGGCACCAGAGCCAACTTGGTCTGGTTTGAGAGTGCCAAGTGGGTCCTGAAAACTGACACCCAGAACAGCGGCTTGTGAGTTTTGTTTCCCTGGGAAAAAGCCTGTACAATGGTTCAGGGTAATGCCGCCCTAAATTGCCGGGTGCCTCCTGGAACTGCGCCTCTCGCAGGATGCCTCCAAGACGCAAGGTGGCACCAGTGCCAACTTGGTCTGGTTTGAGAGTTTCAAGGATGTCCTGAAAACTGACACCCAGGACAGTGGCTTGTGAGTTTTGTTTCCCAGGGAAAAAGGCCTCTAGAAGGGTTCAGGGGCCTGCGGCCTTAAATTGCCGGGTGCCTCCTGGAATTGTGTCTCTCGCAGGATGCCTCCCAGACACAAGGTGGCACCAGTGCCAACTTGGTCTGGTTTGAGAGTGTCAAGTGGGTCCTGAAAACTGACACCCAGAACAGTGGCTTGTGAGTTTTGTTTCCCAGGGAAAAAGCCTTTACAATGGTTCAGGGTCCTGCGGCCTTAAATTGCAGGGTGCCTCCTGGAATTGCACCTCTCGCAGGATGCCTCGTAGACGCAAGGTGGCACCATTTCTAACTTGGTAGGGTTTGAGAGTGAGAAGTGGGTCCTGAAAACTGACACCCAGAACAGTGGCTTGTGAGTTTTGTTTCCCAGGGCAAATGCCTGTACAATGGTTCAAGGTCCTGCGGCCTTAAATCGCCGGATGCCTCCTGGAATTGTGCCTCTCGCAGGATGCCTCCCAGACGCAAGGTGGCAGCAGTGCCAAGTTGGTCTGGTTTGAGAGTGTCAAGTGGGTCCTGAAAACTGACACTCAGAACAGTGGCTTGTGAGTTTTGTTTCCCTGGGAAAAATCCTGTATAAAGGTTCAGGGTCCTGCGGCCTTAAATTGCCGGGTGCCTCCTCTAATAGAACCTCTCGCAGGATACCACCAAGACGCAAGGTGGCAGCAGTGCACTCTTGGTCTGGTTTGAGGGTGTCAAGTGGGTCCTGAAAACTGACACCCAGAACAGTGGCTTGTGAGTTTTGTTTCCAAGGGAAAAAGCCTGTACAATGGTTCAGGGTAATGCCGCCTTAAATAGCCGGGTGGCTCCTGGAATTGCACCTTTCGCAGGATGCCTCCCAGACGCAAAGTGGCACGAGTGCCAACTTGGTCTGGCTTGAGAGTGCCACGTGGGTCCTGAAAAGTGACACCCAGAACAGTGGCTTGTGAGTTTTGTTTCCCAGGGAAAAAGCCTGTACAATGGTTCAGGGTCCTGCGGCCTTAAATTGCCGGGTGACTCCTGCATATCTGCCTCTCGCAGGATGTTTCCCAGATGCAAGGTGGCACCAGTGCCAACTTGGTCTGGTTTGAGAGTGCCAAGTGGGTCCTGCAAACTGACACCCAGAACAGTGGCTTGTGAGTTATGCTTCCCAGGGAAAAAGCCTGTACAATGGTTCAGTGTCTGGCCGCCTTAAATAGACGGGTGACTCCTGGAGATCCGCATCTCGCAGGATGCCTCCCAGACGCAAGGTGGCACGAGTGCCAACTTGGTCTGGTTTGAGACTGTCAAGTGGGTCCTGAAAAATGACACCCAGAACAGTGGCTTGTGAGTTTTGTTTCCCAGGGAAAAAGGCCTGTAGAAGTGTTCAGGAGCCTGAGGCCAAAAGAGGTCAGGTGACTCATGGAATTCGGCCTCTCGCAGGATGCCTCCCAGACACAAAGTGGCACCAGTTCCAACTTGGTCTGGTTTTAGAGTGCCAAGTGGGTCCTGAAAACTGACACCCAGAACAGTGGCTTGTGAGTTTTGTTTCCCTGGGAAAAATCCTGTATACTGGTTCAGGGTCCTGCGGCCTTAAATTGCCGGGTGACTCCTGCAGATCTGCCTCTCGCAGGATGCCTCCCAGACGCAAGGTGGCACCAGTGCCAACTTTGGCTGGTTTAGAGTGTCAAGTGGGTCCTGCAAACTGACACCCAGAACAGTGGCTTGTGAGTTTTCTTGCCCAGGGAAAAAGCCTGTACAATGGTTCAGGGTCCTGCGGCATTAAATCGCAGGGTGACTCCTGGAATTGCGCCGCTCGCAGGATTCCTCCCAGACGGAAAGTGGCACCAGAGCCAACTTGGTCTGGTTTGAGAGTGCCAAGTGGGTCCTTAAAACTGACACCCAGAACAGCGGCTTGTGAGTTTTGTTTCCCTGGGAAAAAGCCTGTACAATGGTTCAGGGTAATGCCGCCTTAAATTGCCGGGTGCCTCCTGGAACTGCGCCTCTCGCAGGATGCCTCCAAGACGCAAGGTGGCACCAGTGCCAACTTGGTCTGGTTTGAGAGTTTCAAGGATGTCCTGAAAACTGACACCCAGAACAGTGGCTTGTGAGTTTTCTTTCCCAGGGAAAAAGCCTGTACAATGGTTTAGGGTCCTGCGGCCTTAAATTGCCGGGTGACTCGTGGAGATCCGCCTCTCGCAGGATGCCTCCCAGACGCAAAGTGGCACGAGTGCCAACTTGGTCTGGTTTGAGAGTGCCACGTGGGTGCTGAAAACTGACACCCAGAACAGTGGCTTCTGAGTTTTGTTTCTCAGGGAAAAAGCCTGTACAATGGTTCAGGGTGTGGCCTCCTTAAATACCCGGGTGACTCCTGGATATCCGCCTCTCGCAGGATGCCTCCCAGACACAAGGTGGCACCACTGCCAACTTGGTCTGGTTTGAGAGTGCCAAGTGGGTCCTGCAAACTGACACCCAGAACAGTGGCTTGTGAGTTTTGTTTCCCAGGGAAAAAAACCTGTAGATGGGTTGAGGGGCCTGAGGCCAAAAGAGGTCAGGTGACTCCTGGAGATCCGCATCTCGCAGGATGCCTCCCAGACACAAGGTGGCACCACTGCCAACTTGGTCTGGTTTGAGAGTGCCAAGTGGGTCCTGCAAACTGACACCCAGAACAGTGGCTTGTGAGTTTTGTTTCCAAGGAAAAAAGCCTGTACAATGGTTCAGGGTCCTGCGGCCATAAATTGCTGGGTCCCTCCTAAAATTGCACCTCTCTCAGGATGCCTCCTAAACACAAGGTGGCAATAGGGCCAAGTTGGTCCGGTTTGAGAGTGCCAAGTGGGTCCTGAAAACTGACACCCAGAACAGTGGCTTCTGAGTTTTGTTTCCCAGGGAAAAAGGCCTGTAGATGGGTTCAGGGGTCTGAGGCCAAAAGAGGTCAGGTGACTCATGGAATCCCGCCTCTCGCAGGATGCCTCCCAGACGCAAGGTGGCACCATTGCCAGCTTGGTCTGGTTTGAGAGTGCCAAGTGGGTCCTGAAAACTGACACCCAGAACAGTGGCTTGTGAGTTTTGTTTCCCAGGGAAAAAGCCTGTAAAATGGTTCAGGGTCCTGCGGCCTTAAATTTCCGGGTGCCTCCTGGAATTCAGCCTCTCGCAGGATGCCTCCTAGATGCCAGGTGGCACCAGTGCCAACTTAGTCTGGTTTGAGAGTGCCAAGTTGGTTCTGAAAAGTGACACCCAGAACAGTGGCTTGTGAGTTTTGTTTCCCAGGGAAAAAGCCTGTACAATGGTTCAGGGTAATACCCTCTGAAGTTGCCGGGTGACTCGTGGACATCCGCCTCTTGCAGGATGCCTCCCAGACGCAAGGTGGCACCAGTGCCAATTTGGTCTGGTTTGAGATTGTCAAGTGGGTCCTGACAAATGACACCCAGAAAAGTGGCCTGTGAGTTTTGTTTCCCAGGGAAAAAGGCCTGTAAAAGGGTTCAGGGGCCTGAGGCCAAAAGTGGTCAGGTGACTCATGGAATTCGGGCTCCCGCAAGATGCCTCCTAAACGTAAAGTAGCACGAGTGCCAACTTGGTCTGGTTTGAGAGTGCCAAGTGGGTCCTGAAAAATGACACCCAGAACAGTGGCTTGTGAGTTTTGTTTCTCAGGGAAAAAGCCTGTACAATGGTTCAGGGTAATGCCGCCTTAAAGAGCCGGGTGACTCTGGGAGATCCGCCTCTCGCAGGATGCCTCCCAGACGCAAGGTGGCACCAGTGCCAACTTGGTCTGGTTTAAGAGTGTCAAGTGGGTCCTGAAGAATGACACCCAGAACAGTGGCTTGTGAGTTTTATTTTCCAGGGAAAAACGCCGGGAGATGGGTTCAGGTGCCTGAGGCCAAAAGAGGTCAGGTGACTCATGGAATTCGGGCTCCCGCAGGATGCCTCCCAGACGCAAAGTGGCACGAGTGCCAACTTGGTCTGGCTTGAGAGTGCCACGTGGGTCCTGAAAAGTGACACCCAGAACAGTGGCTTGTGAGTTTTGTTTCCCAGGGAAAAAGCCTGTACAATGGTTCAGGGTCCTGCGGCCTTAAATTGCCGGGTGACTCCTGCATATCTGCCTCTCGCAGGATGTTTCCCAGATGCAAGGTGGCACCAGTGCCAACTTGGTCTGGTTTGAGAGTGCCAAGTGGGTCCTGCAAACTGACACCCAGAACAGTGGCTTGTGAGTTATGCTTCCCAGGGAAAAAGCCTGTACAATGGTTCAGTGTCTGGCCGCCTTAAATAGACGGGTGACTCCTGGAGATCCGCATCTCGCAGGATGCCTCCCAGACGCAAGGTGGCACGAGTGCCAACTTGGTCTGGTTTGAGACTGTCAAGTGGGTCCTGAAAAATGACACCCAGAACAGTGGCTTGTGAGTTTTGTTTCCCAGGGAAAAAGGCCTGTAGAAGTGTTCAGGAGCCTGAGGCCAAAAGAGGTCAGGTGACTCATGGAATTCGGCCTCTCGCAGGATGCCTCCCAGACACAAAGTGGCACCAGTTCCAACTTGGTCTGGTTTTAGAGTGCCAAGTGGGTCCTGAAAACTGACACCCAGAACAGTGGCTTGTGAGTTTTGTTTCCCTGGGAAAAATCCTGTATACTGGTTCAGGGTCCTGCGGCCTTAAATTGCCGGGTGACTCCTGCAGATCTGCCTCTCGCAGGATGCCTCCCAGACGCAAGGTGGCACCAGTGCCAACTTTGGCTGGTTTAGAGTGTCAAGTGGGTCCTGCAAACTGACACCCAGAACAGTGGCTTGTGAGTTTTCTTGCCCAGGGAAAAAGCCTGTACAATGGTTCAGGGTCCTGCGGCATTAAATCGCAGGGTGACTCCTGGAATTGCGCCGCTCGCAGGATTCCTCCCAGACGGAAAGTGGCACCAGAGCCAACTTGGTCTGGTTTGAGAGTGCCAAGTGGGTCCTTAAAACTGACACCCAGAACAGCGGCTTGTGAGTTTTGTTTCCCTGGGAAAAAGCCTGTACAATGGTTCAGGGTAATGCCGCCTTAAATTGCCGGGTGCCTCCTGGAACTGCGCCTCTCGCAGGATGCCTCCAAGACGCAAGGTGGCACCAGTGCCAACTTGGTCTGGTTTGAGAGTTTCAAGGATGTCCTGAAAACTGACACCCAGAACAGTGGCTTGTGAGTTTTCTTTCCCAGGGAAAAAGCCTGTACAATGGTTTAGGGTCCTGCGGCCTTAAATTGCCGGGTGACTCGTGGAGATCCGCCTCTCGCAGGATGCCTCCCAGACGCAAAGTGGCACGAGTGCCAACTTGGTCTGGTTTGAGAGTGCCACGTGGGTGCTGAAAACTGACACCCAGAACAGTGGCTTCTGAGTTTTGTTTCTCAGGGAAAAAGCCTGTACAATGGTTCAGGGTGTGGCCTCCTTAAATACCCGGGTGACTCCTGGATATCCGCCTCTCGCAGGATGCCTCCCAGACACAAGGTGGCACCACTGCCAACTTGGTCTGGTTTGAGAGTGCCAAGTGGGTCCTGCAAACTGACACCCAGAACAGTGGCTTGTGAGTTTTGTTTCCCAGGGAAAAAAACCTGTAGATGGGTTGAGGGGCCTGAGGCCAAAAGAGGTCAGGTGACTCCTGGAGATCCGCATCTCGCAGGATGCCTCCCAGACACAAGGTGGCACCACTGCCAACTTGGTCTGGTTTGAGAGTGCCAAGTGGGTCCTGCAAACTGACACCCAGAACAGTGGCTTGTGAGTTTTGTTTCCAAGGAAAAAAGCCTGTACAATGGTTCAGGGTCCTGCGGCCATAAATTGCTGGGTCCCTCCTAAAATTGCACCTCTCTCAGGATGCCTCCTAAACACAAGGTGGCAATAGGGCCAAGTTGGTCCGGTTTGAGAGTGCCAAGTGGGTCCTGTAAACTGACACCCAGAACAGTGGCTTCTGAGTTTTGTTTCCCAGGGAAAAAGGCCTGTAGATGGGTTCAGGGGTCTGAGGCCAAAAGAGGTCAGGTGACTCATGGAATCCCGCCTCTCGCAGGATGCCTCCCAGACGCAAGGTGGCACCATTGCCAGCTTGGTCTGGTTTGAGAGTGCCAAGTGGGTCCTGAAAACTGACACCCAGAACAGTGGCTTGTGAGTTTTATTTCCCAGGGAAAAAGCCTGTAAAATGGTTCAGGGTCCTGCGGCCTTAAATTTCCGGGTGCCTCCTGGAATTCAGCCTCTCGCAGGATGCCTCCTAGATGCCAGGTGGCACCAGTGCCAACTTAGTCTGGTTTGAGAGTGCCAAGTTGGTTCTGAAAAGTGACACCCAGAACAGTGGCTTGTGAGTTTTGTTTCCCAGGGAAAAAGCCTGTACAATGGTTCAGGGTAATACCCTCTGAAGTTGCCGGGTGACTCGTGGACATCCGCCTCTTGCAGGATGCCTCCCAGACGCAAGGTGGCACCAGTGCCAATTTGGTCTGGTTTGAGATTGTCAAGTGGGTCCTGACAAATGACACCCAGAAAAGTGGCCTGTGAGTTTTGTTTCCCAGGGAAAAAGGCCTGTAAAAGGGTTCAGGGGCCTGAGGCCAAAAGTGGTCAGGTGACTCATGGAATTCGGGCTCCCGCAAGATGCCTCCCAGACGTAAAGTAGCACGAGTGCCAACTTGGTCTGGTTTGAGAGTGCCAAGTGGGTCCTGAAAAATGACACCCAGAACAGTGGCTTGTGAGTTTTGTTTCTCAGGGAAAAAGCCTGTACAATGGTTCAGGGTAATGCCGCCTTAAAGAGCCGGGTGACTCTGGGAGATCCGCCTCTCGCAGGATGCCTCCCAGACGCAAGGTGGCACCAGTGCCAACTTGGTCTGGTTTGAGAGTGTCAAGTGGGTCCTGAAAAATGACACCCAGAACAGTGGCTTGTGAGTTTTGTTTCCCAGGGAAAAAGGCCTGTAGAAGTGTTCAGGAGCCTGAGGCCAAAAGAGGTCAGGTGACTCATGGAATTCGGCCTCTCGCAGGATGCCTCCCAGACACAAAGTGGCACCAGTTCCAACTTGGTCTGGTTTGAGAGTGCCAAGTGGGTCCTGAAAACTGACACCCAGAACAGTGGCTTGTGAGTTTTGTTTCTCAGGGAAAAAGCCTGTACACTGCTTCAGGGTCCTGCGGCCTTAAATTGCCGGGTGACTCCTGGAGATCTGCCTCATACAGGATATTTCCCAGACGCAAGGTGGCACCAGTGCCAACTTGGTCTGGTTTGAGAGTGCCAAGTGGGTCCTGCAAACTGACACCCAGAACAGTGGCTTGTGAGTTTTGTTTCCCAGGGAAAAAGCCTGCAGAATGGTTCAGGGTCCTGCGGCCTTAAATTGCCGGGTGAATCCTGCAGATCTGCCTCTCGCAGGATGTTTCCCAGATGCAAGGTGGCACCAGTGCCAACTTGGTCTGGTTTGAGAGTGTCAAGTGGGTCCTGCAAACTGACACCCAGAACAGTGGCTTGTGAGTTTTGTTTCCCAGGGAAAAAGGCCTGTAGAAGTGTTCAGGAGCCTCAGGCCAAAAGAGGTCAGGTGACTCATGGAATTCGGCCTCTCGCAGGATGCCTCCCAGACACAAAGTGGCAGCAGTTCCAACTTGGTCTGGTTTTAGAGTGCCAAGTGGGTCCTGAAAACTGACACCCAGAACAGTGGCTTGTGAGTTTTGTTTCCCTGGGAAAAAGCCTGTACACTGGTTCAGGGTCCTGCGGCCTTAAATTGCCGGGTGACTCCTGCAGATCTGCCTCTCGCAGGATGCCTCCCAGACTCAAGGTCGCACCAGTGCCAACTTGGTCTGGTTTGAGAGTGCCAAGTGGGTCCTGCAAACTGACACCCAGAACAGTGGCTTGTGAGTTTTCTTGCCCAGGGAAAAAGCCTGTACAATGGTTCAGGGTCCTGCGGCCTTAAATCGCAGGGTGCCTCCTGGAATTGCGCCGCTCGCAGGATTCCTCCCAGACGGAAAGTGGCACCAGAGCCAACTTGGTCTGGTTTGAGAGTGCCAAGTGGGTCCTGAAAACTGACACCCAGAACAGCGGCTTGTGAGTTTTGTTTCCCTGGGAAAAAGCCTGTACAATGGTTCAGGGTAATGCCGCCCTAAATTGCCGGGTGCCTCCTGGAACTGCGCCTCTCGCAGGATGCCTCCAAGACGCAAGGTGGCACCAGTGCCAACTTGGTCTGGTTTGAGAGTTTCAAGGATGTCCTGAAAACTGACACCCAGGACAGTGGCTTGTGAGTTTTGTTTCCCAGGGAAAAAGGCCTCTAGAAGGGTTCAGGGGCCTGCGGCCTTAAATTGCCGGGTGCCTCCTGGAATTGTGTCTCTCGCAGGATGCCTCCCAGACACAAGGTGGCACCAGTGCCAACTTGGTCTGGTTTGAGAGTGTCAAGTGGGTCCTGAAAACTGACACCCAGAACAGTGGCTTGTGAGTTTTGTTTCCCAGGGAAAAAGCCTTTACAATGGTTCAGGGTCCTGCGGCCTTAAATTGCAGGGTGCCTCCTGGAATTGCACCTCTCGCAGGATGCCTCGTAGACGCAAGGTGGCACCATTTCTAACTTGGTAGGGTTTGAGAGTGAGAAGTGGGTCCTGAAAACTGACACCCAGAACAGTGGCTTGTGAGTTTTGTTTCCCAGGGCAAATGCCTGTACAATGGTTCAAGGTCCTGCGGCCTTAAATCGCCGGATGCCTCCTGGAATTGTGCCTCTCGCAGGATGCCTCCCAGACGCAAGGTGGCAGCAGTGCCAAGTTGGTCTGGTTTGAGAGTGTCAAGTGGGTCCTGAAAACTGACACTCAGAACAGTGGCTTGTGAGTTTTGTTTCCCTGGGAAAAATCCTGTATAAAGGTTCAGGGTCCTGCGGCCTTAAATTGCCGGGTGCCTCCTCTAATAGAACCTCTCGCAGGATACCACCAAGACGCAAGGTGGCAGCAGTGCACTCTTGGTCTGGTTTGAGGGTGTCAAGTGGGTCCTGAAAACTGACACCCAGAACAGTGGCTTGTGAGTTTTGTTTCCAAGGGAAAAAGCCTGTACAATGGTTCAGGGTAATGCCGCCTTAAATAGCCGGGTGGCTCCTGGAATTGCACCTTTCGCAGGATGCCTCCCAGACGCAAGGTGGCACCAGTGCCAACTTAGTCTGGTTTGAGAGTGTCAAGTGGATCCTTAAAACTGACATCCAGAAACGTGGCTTCTGAGTTTTGTTTCCCAGGGAAAAAGCCTGTACAATGGTTCAGGGTAATACCCTCTGAAGTTGCCGGGTGACTCGTGGACATCCGCCTCTCGCAGGATGCCTCCCAGACGCAAGGTGGCATCAGAGCCAACTTGGTCTGGTTTGAGAGTGCCAAGTGGGTCCTCAAAACTGACACCCAGAACAGTGGCTTGTGAGTTTTGTGAGAAAAAGGCCTGTAGATGGGTTCAGGAGCCTGAGGCCAAAAGAGGTCAGGTGACTCATGGAATTCGGCCTCTCGCAGGATGCCTCCCAGACACAAAGTGGCACCAGTGCCAAGTTGGTCTGGTTTGAGAGTGCCAAGTGGGTCCTGAAGACTGACACCCAGAACAGTGGCTTGTGAGTTTTGTTTCCCAGGGAAAAAGCCTGTACAGTGGTTAAGAGTAATGCCACCTTATAGAGCCGGGTGACTCTGGGAGATCCGCCTCTCGCATATGCCTCCCACACGCAAGGTGGCACCAGTGCCAACTTGGTCTGGTTTGAGAGTGCCAAGTGGGTCCTGCAAACTGACACCCAGAACAGTGGCTTGTGAGTTTTGTTTCCCAGGGTAAAAGGCCTGTAGATGGGTTCAGGGGCCTGAGGCCAAAAGAGGTCAGGTGACTCATGGAATTCGGCCTCTCGCAGGATGCCTCCCAGACGCAAAGTGGCACGAATGCCAACTTGGTCTGGCTTGAGAGTGCCACGTGGGTCCTGAAAACTGACACCCAGAACAGTGGCTTGTGAGTTTTCTTTCCCAGGGAAAAAGCCTGTACAATGGTTCAGTGTCTGGCCGCCTTAAATAGACGGGTGACTCCTGGAGATCCGCATCTCGCAGGATGCCTCCCAGACGCAAGGTGGCACCAGTGCCAAGTTGGTCTGGTTTGAGAGTGCCAAGTGGGTCCTGAAGACTGACACCCAGAACAGTGGCTTCTGAGTTTTGTTTCCCAGGGAAAAAGCCTGTACAATGGTTAAGAGTAATGCCACCTTAAAGAGCCGGGTGACTCTGGGAGATCCGCCTCTCGCAGGATGCCTCCCACACGCAAGGTGGCACCAGTGCCAACTTGGTCTGGTTTGAGAGTGCCATGTGGGTCCTTAAAAATGACACCCAGAACAGTGGCTTGTGAGTTTTGTTTCCCAGGGAAAAAGGCCTGTAGATGGGTTCAGGGGCCTGAGGCCAAAAGAGGTCAGGTGACTCATGGAATTCCGCCTCTCGCAGGATGCCTCCCAGACGCAAGGTGGCACCAGTGCCAACTTGGTCTAGTTTGAGAGTGCCATGTGGGTCCTTAAAACTGACACCCAGAACAGCGGCTTGTGAGTTTTGTTTCCCAGGGAAAAAGCCTGTACAATTGTTCAGGGTAATGCCGCCTTAAATTGCCGGGTGCCTCCTGGAATTGCGCCTCTCGCAGGATGCCTCCAAGACGCAAGGTGGCACCAGTGCCAACTTGGTCTGGTTTGAGAGTGCCAAGTGGGTCCTGCAAACTGACACCCAGAACAGTGGCTTGTGAGTTTTGTTTCCCAGGGTAAAAGGCCTGTAGATGGGTTCAGGGGCCTGAGGCCAAAAGCGGTCAGGTGACTCATGGAATTCGGCCTCTCGCAGGATGCCTCCCAGACGCAAAGTGGCACGAGTGCCAACTTGGTCTGGCTTGAGAGTGCCACGTGGGTCCTGAAAACTGACACCCAGAACAGTGGCTTGTGAGTTTTGTTTCTCAGGGAAAAAGCCTGTAGAATGGTTCAGGGTCCTGCGGCCTTAAATTGCCGGGTGACTCGTGGAGATCCGCCTCTCGCAGGATGCCTCCCAGACGCAAAGTGGCACGAGTGTCAACTTGGTCTGGTTTGAGAGTGCCACGTGGGTGCTGAAAACTGACACCCAGAACAGTGGCTTCTGAGTTTTGTTTCTCAGGGAAAAAGCCTGTACAATGGTTCAGGGTGTGGCCTCCTTAAATACCCGGGTGACTCCTGGATATCCGCCTCTCGCAGGATGCCTCCCAGACACAAGGTGGCACCACTGCCAACTTGGTCTGGTTTGAGAGTGCCAAGTGGGTCCTGCAAACTGACACCCAGAACAGTGGCTTGTGAGTTTTGTTTCCCAGGGAAAAAAACCTGTAGATGGGTTGAGGGGCCTGAGGCCAAAAGAGGTCAGGTGACTCCTGGAGATCCGCATCTCGCAGGATGCCTCCCAGACGCAAGGTGGCACCAGTGCCAACTTGGTCTGGTTTGAGAGTGTCAAGTGGGTCCTGAAAAATGACACCCAGAACAGTGGCTTGTGAGTTTTGTTTCCCAGGGAAAAAGGCCTGTAGAAGTGTTCAGGAGCCTGAGGCCAAAAGAGGTCAGGTGACTCATGGAATTCGGCCTCTCGCAGGATGCCTCCCAGACACAAAGTGGCACCAGTTCCAACTTGGTCTGGTTTGAGAGTGCCAAGTGGGTCCTGAAAACTGACACCCAGAACAGTGGCTTGTGAGTTTTGTTTCTCAGGGAAAAAGCCTGTACACTGCTTCAGGGTCCTGCGGCCTTAAATTGCCGGGTGACTCCTGGAGATCTGCCTCATACAGGATATTTCACAGACGCAAGGTGGCACCAGTGCCAACTTGGTCTGGTTTGAGAGTGCCAAGTGGGTCCTGCAAACTGACACCCAGAACAGTGGCTTGTGAGTTTTGTTTCCCAGGGAAAAAGCCTGTAGAATGGTTCAGGGTCCTGCGGCCTTAAATTGCCGGGTGAATCCTGCAGATCTGCCTCTCGCAGGATGTTTCCCAGATGCAAGGTGGCACCAGTGCCAACTTGGTCTGGTTTGAGAGTGCCAAGTGGGTCCTGCAAACTGACACCCAGAGCAGTGGCTTGTGAGTTTTGTTTCCAAGGGAAAAAGCCTGTACAATGGTTCAGTGTCTGGCCGCCTTAAATAGACGGGTGACTCCTGGAGATCCGCATCTCGCAGGATGCCTCCCAGACGCTAGGTGGCACCAGTGCCAACTTGGTCTGGTTTGAGAGTGTCAAGTGGGTCCTGCAAACTGACACCCAGAACAGTGGCTTGTGAGTTTTGTTTCCCAGGGAAAAAGGCCTGTAGAAGTGTTCAGGAGCCTCAGGCCAAAAGAGGTCAGGTGACTCATGGAATTCGGCCTCTCGCAGGATGCCTCCCAGACACAAAGTGGCAGCAGTTCCAACTTGGTCTGGTTTTAGAGTGCCAAGTGGGTCCTGAAAACTGACACCCAGAACAGTGGCTTGTGAGTTTTGTTTCCCTGGGAAAAAGCCTGTACACTGGTTCAGGGTCCTGCGGCCTTAAATTGCCGGGTGACTCCTGCAGATCTGCCTCTCGCAGGATGCCTCCCAGACTCAAGGTCGCACCAGTGCCAACTTGGTCTGGTTTGAGAGTGCCAAGTGGGTCCTGCAAACTGACACCCAGAACAGTGGCTTGTGAGTTTTCTTGCCCAGGGAAAAAGCCTGTACAATGGTTCAGGGTCCTGCGGCCTTAAATCGCAGGGTGCCTCCTGGAATTGCGCCGCTCGCAGGATTCCTCCCAGACGGAAAGTGGCACCAGAGCCAACTTGGTCTGGTTTGAGAGTGCCAAGTGGGTCCTGAAAACTGACACCCAGAACAGCGGCTTGTGAGTTTTGTTTCCCTGGGAAAAAGCCTGTACAATGGTTCAGGGTAATGCCGCCTTAAATTGCCGGGTGCCTCCTGGAACTGCGCCTCTCGCAGGATGCCTCCAAGACGCAAGGTGGCACCAGTGCCAACTTGGTCTGGTTTGAGAGTTTCAAGGATGTCCTGAAAACTGACACCCAGGACAGTGGCTTGTGAGTTTTGTTTCCCAGGGAAAAAGGCCTCTAGAAGGGTTCAGGGGCCTGCGGCCTTAAATTGCCGGGTGCCTCCTGGAATTGTGTCTCTCGCAGGATGCCTCCCAGACACAAGGTGGCACCAGTGCCAACTTGGTCTGGTTTGAGAGTGTCAAGTGGGTCCTGAAAACTGACACCCAGAACAGTGGCTTGTGAGTTTTGTTTCCCAGGGAAAAAGCCTTTACAATGGTTCAGGGTCCTGCGGCCTTAAATTGCAGGGTGCCTCCTGGAATTGCACCTCTCGCAGGATGCCTCGTAGACGCAAGGTGGCACCATTTCTAACTTGGTAGGGTTTGAGAGTGAGAAGTGGGTCCTGAAAACTGACACCCAGAACAGTGGCTTGTGAGTTTTGTTTCCCAGGGCAAATGCCTGTACAATGGTTCAAGGTCCTGCGGCCTTAAATCGCCGGATGCCTCCTGGAATTGTGCCTCTCGCAGGATGCCTCCCAGACGCAAGGTGGCAGCAGTGCCAAGTTGGTCTGGTTTGAGAGTGTCAAGTGGGTCCTGAAAACTGACACTCAGAACAGTGGCTTGTGAGTTTTGTTTCCCTGGGAAAAATCCTGTATAAAGGTTCAGGGTCCTGCGGCCTTAAATTGCCGGGTGCCTCCTCTAATAGAACCTCTCGCAGGATACCACCAAGACGCAAGGTGGCAGCAGTGCACTCTTGGTCTGGTTTGAGGGTGTCAAGTGGGTCCTGAAAACTGACACCCAGAACAGTGGCTTGTGAGTTTTGTTTCCAAGGGAAAAAGCCTGTACAATGGTTCAGGGTAATGCCGCCTTAAATAGCCGGGTGGCTCCTGGAATTGCACCTTTCACAGGATGCCTCCCAGACGCAAGGTGGCACCAGTGCCAACTTAGTCTGGTTTGAGAGTGTCAAGTGGGTCCTTAAAACTGACATCCAGAAACGTGGCTTCTGAGTTTTGTTTCCCAGGGAAAAAGCCTGTACAATGGTTCAGGGTAATACCCTCTGAAGTTGCCGGGTGACTCGTGGACATCCGCCTCTCGCAGGATGCCTCCCAGACGCAAGGTGGCATCAGAGCCAACTTGGTCTGGTTTGAGAGTGCCAAGTGGGTCCTCAAAACTGACACCCAGAACAGTGGCTTGTGAGTTTTGTGAGAAAAAGGCCTGTAGATGGGTTCAGGAGCCTGAGGCCAAAAGAGGTCAGGTGACTCATGGAATTCGGCCTCTCGCAGGATGCCTCCCAGACACAAAGTGGCACCAGTGCCAAGTTGGTCTGGTTTGAGAGTGCCAAGTGGGTCCTGAAGACTGACACCCAGAACAGTGGCTTGTGAGTTTTGTTTCCCAGGGAAAAAGCCTGTACAGTGGTTAAGAGTAATGCCACCTTATAGAGCCGGGTGACTCTGGGAGATCCGCCTCTCGCATATGCCTCCCACACGCAAGGTGGCACCAGTGCCAACTTGGTCTGGTTTGAGAGTGCCAAGTGGGTCCTGCAAACTGACACCCAGAACAGTGGCTTGTGAGTTTTGTTTCCCAGGGTAAAATGCCTGTAGATGGGTTCAGGGGCCTGAGGCCAAAAGAGGTCAGGTGACTCATGGAATTCGGCCTCTCGCAGGATGCCTCCCAGACGCAAAGTGGCACGAATGCCAACTTGGTCTGGCTTGAGAGTGCCACGTGGGTCCTGAAAACTGACACCCAGAACAGTGGCTTGTGAGTTTTCTTTCCCAGGGAAAAAGCCTGTACAATGGTTCAGTGTCTGGCCGCCTTAAATAGACGGGTGACTCCTGGAGATCCGCATCTCGCAGGATGCCTCCCAGACGCAAGGTGGCACCAGTGCCAAGTTGGTCTGGTTTGAGAGTGCCAAGTGGGTCCTGAAGACTGACACCCAGAACAGTGGCTTCTGAGTTTTGTTTCCCAGGGAAAAAGCCTGTACAATGGTTAAGAGTAATGCCACCTTAAAGAGTCGGGTGACTCTGGGAGATCCGCCTCTCGCAGGATGCCTCCCACACGCAAGGTGGCACCAGTGCCAACTTGGTCTGGTTTGAGAGTGCCATGTGGGTCCTTAAAAATGACACCCAGAACAGTGGCTTGTGAGTTTTGTTTCCCAGGGAAAAAGGCCTGTAGATGGGTTCAGGGGCCTGAGGCCAAAAGAGGTCAGGTGACTCATGGAATTCCGCCTCTCGCAGGATGCCTCCCAGACGCAAGGTGGCACCAGTGCCAACTTGGTCTAGTTTGAGAGTGCCATGTGGGTCCTTAAAACTGACACCCAGAACAGCGGCTTGTGAGTTTTGTTTCCCAGGGAAAAAGCCTGTACAATTGTTCAGGGTAATGCCGCCTTAAATTGCCGGGTGCCTCCTGGAATTGCGCCTCTCGCAGGATGCCTCCAAGACGCAAGGTGGCACCAGTGCCAACTTGGTCTGGTTTGAGAGTGCCAAGTGGGTCCTGCAAACTGACACCCAGAACAGTGGCTTGTGAGTTTTGTTTCCCAGGGTAAAAGGCCTGTAGATGGGTTCAGGGGCCTGAGGCCAAAAGCGGTCAGGTGACTCATGGAATTCGGCCTCTCGCAGGATGCCTCCCAGACGCAAAGTGGCACGAGTGCCAACTTGGTCTGGCTTGAGAGTGCCACGTGGGTCCTGAAAACTGACACCCAGAACAGTGGCTTGTGAGTTTTGTTTCTCAGGGAAAAAGCCTGTAGAATGGTTCAGGGTCCTGCGGCCTTAAATTGCCGGGTGACTCCTGGAGATCTGCCTCTCGCAGGATGATCCTCAGACGCAAAATGGCACCAGTGCCAACTTGGTCTGGTTTGAGAGTGCCAAGTGGGTCCTGAAAACTGACACCCAGAACAGTGGCTTGTGAGTTTTGTTTCCCAGGGAAAAAGCCTGTACAATGGTTCAGTGTCTGGCCGCCTTAAATAGACGGGTGCCTCCTGGAGTTGCACCTCTCGCAGGATGCCTCCCAGACGCAAGGTGGCACCAGTGCCAACTTGGTCTGGTTTGAGAGTGCCAAGTGGGTCCTGCAAACTGACACCCAGAACAGTGGCTTGTGAGTTATGCTTCCCAGGGAAAAAGCCTGTACAATGGTTCAGTGTCTGGCCGCCTTAAATAGACGGGTGACTCCTGGAGATCCGCATCTCGCAGGATGCCTCCCAGACGCAAGGTGGCACGAGTGCCAACTTGGTCTGGTTTGAGACTGTCAAGTGGGTCCTGAAAAATGACACCCAGAACAGTGGCTTGTGAGTTTTGTTTCCCAGGGAAAAAGGCCTGTAGAAGTGTTCAGGAGCCTGAGGCCAAAAGAGGTCAGGTGACTCATGGAATTCGGCCTCTCGCAGGATGCCTCCCAGACACAAAGTGGCACCAGTTCCAACTTGGTCTGGTTTTAGAGTGCCAAGTGGGTCCTGAAAACTGTCACCCAGAACAGTGGCTTGTGAGTTTTGTTTCCCTGGGAAAAATCCTGTATACTGGTTCAGGGTCCTGCGGCCTTAAATTGCCGGGTGACTCCTGCAGATCTGCCTCTCGCAGGATGCCTCCCAGACGCAAGGTGGCACCAGTGCCAACTTTGGCTGGTTTAGAGTGTCAAGTGGGTCCTTAAAACTTACACCCAGAACAGTGGCTTGTGAGTTTTGTTTCCCAGGGAAAAAGCCTTTAAAATGGTTCAGGGTCCTGCGGCCTTAAATCGCAGGGTGCCTCCTGGAATTCCGCCTCTTGCAGGATGCATCCCAGACGCAAGGTGGCAGCAGTGCCATCTTGGTCTGGTTTGAGAGTGCCATGTGGGTCCTGAAAAATGACACCCAGAACAGTGGCTTGTGAGTTTTGTTTCCCAGGGAAAAAGGCCTCTAGAAGGGTTCAGGGGCCTGAAGCCTTAAATCTCCGGGTGCCTCCTGGAATTCGGCGTCTCGCAAGATGCCTCCCAGACGGAAAGTGGCACCAGAGCCAACTTGGTCTGGTTTGAGAGTGCCAAGTGGGTCCTGCAAACTGACACCCAGGACAGTGGCTTGTGAGTTTTGTTTCCCAGGGAAAAAGCCTATACAATGGTTCAGGGACCTGCGGCCTTAAATTGCCGGGTGCCTCCTCGAATTGTGTCTCTCGCAGGATGCCTCCCAGACACAAGGTGGCACCAGTGCCAACTTGATCTGGTTTGAGAGTGTCAAGTGGGTCCTGAAAACTGACACCCAGAACAGTGGCTTGTGAGTTTTGTTTCCCAGGGAAAAAGCCTTTACAATGGTTCAGGGTCCTGTGGCCTTAAATTGCCGTGTGCCTCCTGGAATTGCACCTCTCGCAGGATGCCTCGTAGACGCAAGGTGGCACCATTTCCAACTTGGTAGGGTTTGAGAGTGAGAAGTGGGTCCTGAAAACTGACACCCAGAACAGTGGCTTGTGAGTTTTGTTTCCCAGGGCAAAAGCCTGTACAATGGTTCAAGGTACTGCGGCCTTAAATCGCCGGGTGCCTCCTGGAATTGTGCCTCTCGCAGGATGCCTCCCAGACGCAAGGTGGCAGCAGTGCCAACTTGGTCTGGTTTGAGAGTGTCAAGTGGGTCCTGAAAACTGACACCCAGAACAGTGGCTTGTGAGTTTTCTTTCCCAGGGAAAAAGCCTGTAAAAAGGTTCAGGGTCCTGCGACCTTAAATTGCCGGGTGCCTCCTCTAATAGCACCTCTCGCAGGATGCCACCAAGACGCAAGGTGGCAGCAGTGCACTCTTGGTCTGGTTTGAGGGTGTCAAGTGGGTCCTGAAAACTGACACCCAGAACAGTGGCTTGTGAGTTTTGTTTCCAAGGGAAAAAGCCTGTACAATGTTTCAGGGTAATGCCGCCTTAAATAGCCGGGTGGCTCCTGGAATTGCACCTCGCGCAGGATGCCTCCCAGACGAAAGGTGGCACCAGTGCCAACTTGGTCTGGTTTGAGAGTGTCAAGTGGGTCCTTAAAACTGACACCCAGAACAGCGGCTTCTGAATTTTGTTTCCCAGGGAAAAAGCCTGTACAATGGTTCAGGGTAATACCCTCTGAAGTTGCCGGGTGACTCGTGGACATCCGCCTCTTGCAGGATGCCTCCCAGACGCAAGGTGGCATCAGAGCCAACTTGGTCTGGTTTGAGAGTGCCAAGTGGGTCCTCAAAACTGACACCCAGAACAGTGGCTTGTGAGTTTTGTGAGAAAAAGGCCTGTAGATGGGTTCAGGAGCCTGAGGCCAAAAGAGGTCAGGTGACTCATGGAATTCGGCCTCTCGCAGGATGCCTCCCAGACACAAAGTGGCACCAGTTCCAACTTGGTCTGGTTTGAGAGTGCCAAGTGGGTCCTCAAAACTGACACCCAGAACAGTGGCTTGTGAGTTTTGTTTCCCTGGGAAAAATCCTGTATAATGGTTCAGGGTCCTGCCGCCTTAAATTGCCGGGTGACTCCTGCAGATCTGCCTCTCGCAGGATGCCTCCCAGACGCAAGGTGGCACCAGTCCCAACTTGGTCTGGTTTGAGGGTGTCAAGTGGGTCCTGCAAACTGACACCCAGAACAGTGGCTTGTGAGTTTTGTTTCCCAGGGAAAAAGCCTGTACAATGGTTCTGGGTAATGCCGCCTTAAATAGCCGGGTGGCTCCTGGAATTGCACCTCTCGCAGGATGCCTCCCAGACGCAAGGTGGCACCAGTGCCAACTTAGTCTGGTTTGAGAGTGTCAAGTGGGTCCTTAAAACTGACACCCAGAACAGTGGCTTGTGAGTTTTGTTTCCCAGGGAAAAAGCCTGTGCAATGGTTCTGGGTAATGCCGCCTTAAATAGCCGGGTGGCTCCTGGAATTGCACCTCTCGCAGGATGCCTCCCAGACGCAAGGTGGCACCAGTGCCAACTTAGTCTGGTTTGAGAGTGTCAAGTGGGTCCTTAAAACTGACACCCAGAACAGCGGCTTCTGAGTTTTGTTTCCCAGGGAAAAAGCCTGTACAATGGTTTAGGGTCCTGCGGCCTTAAATTGCCGGGTGCCTCCTGGAATTGTACCTCTCGCAGGATGCCTCCCAGACGCAAGGTGGCACCAGTGCCAACTTGGTCTGGTTTGAGAGTGCCAAGTGGGTCCTGAAAAATGACACCCAGAACAGTGGCTTGTGAGTTTTGTTTCCCAGGGAAAAAGGCCTGTAGATGGGTTCAGGGGCCTGAGGCCAAAAGAGGTCCGGTGACTCATGGAATTCCGCCTCTCGCAGGATGCCTCCCAGACGCAAGGTGGCACCAGTGCCAAGTTGGTCTGGTTTGAGAGTGTCAAGTGGGTCCTGAAAACTGACACCCAGAACAGTGGCTTGTGAGTTTTCTTGCCCAGGGAAAAAGCCTGTACAATGGTTCAGGGTCCTGCGGCCTTAAATCGCAGGGTGCCTCCTGGAATTGCGCCGCTCGCAGGATTCCTCCCAGACGGATAGTGGCACCAGAGCCAACTTGGTCTGGTTTGAGAGTGCCAAGTGGGTCCTTAAAACTGACACCCAGAACAGCGGCTTGTGAGGTTTGTTTCCCTGGGAAAAAGCCTGTACAATGGTTCAGGGTAATGCCGCCTTAAATTGTCGGGTGCCTCCTGGAACTGCGCCTCTCGCAGGATGCCTCCCAGACGCAAGGTGGCACCAGTGCCAACTTGGTCTGGTTTGAGAGTTTCAAGGATGTCCTGAAAACTGACACCCAGAACAGTGGCTTGTGAGTTTTCTTTCCCAGGGAAAAAGCCTGTACAATGGTTTCGGGTTCTGTGGCCTTAAATTGCCGGGTGACTCGTGGAGATCCGCCTCTCGCAGGATGCCTCCCAGACGCAAAGTGGCACGAGTGCCAACTTGGTCTGGTTTGAGAGTGCCACGTGGGTGCTGAAGACTGACACCCAGAACAGTGGCTTCTGAGTTTTGTTTCCCAGGGAAAAAGCCTGTACAATGGTTCAGGGTGTGGCCTCCTTAAATACCCATGTGACTCCTGGATATCCGCCTCTCGCAGGATGCCTCCCAGACACAAGGTGGCACCACTGCCAACTTGGTCTGGTTTGAGAGTGCCAAGTGGGTCCTGCAAACTGACACGCAGAACAGTGGCTTGTGAGTTTTGTTTCCAAGGAAAAAAGCCTGTACAATGGTTCAGGGTCCTGTGGCCATAAATTGCTGGGTCCCTCCTAAAATTGCACCTCTCTCAGGATGCCTCCTAAACAGAAGGTGGCAATACGGCCAAGTTGGTCTGGTTTGAGAGTGCCAAGTGGGTCCTGAAAAGTGACACCCAGAACAGTGGCTTCTGAGTTTTGTTTCCCAGGGAAAAAGGCCTGTAGATGGGTTCAGGGGCCTGAGGCCAAAAGAGGTCAGGTGACTCATGGAATCCCGCCTCTCGCAGGATGCCTCCCAGACGCAAGGTGGCACCAGTGCCAACTTGGTCTGGTTTGAGAGTGCCAAGTGGGTCCTGAAAACTGACACCCAGAACAGTGGCTTGTGAGTTTTGTTTCTCAGGGAAAAAGCCTGTACAATGGTTCAGGGTCCTGCGGCCTTAAATTGCCGGGTGCCTCCTGGAATTTCGCCTCTCGCAGGATGCCTCCCAGACGCAAGGTGGCACCAGTGCCAACTTGGTCTGGTTTGAGAGTGCCAAGTTGGTCCTGAAAACTGACACCCAGAACAGTGGCTTGTGAGTTTTCTTTCCCAGGGAAAAAGCCTGTAAAATGGTTCAGGGTCCTGCGGCCTTAAATTTCCGGGTGACTCCTGGAATTGCGCCTCTCGCAGGATGCCTCCTAGATGCCAGGTGGCACCAGTGCCAACTTAGTCTGGTTTGAGAGTGCCAAGTTGGTTCTGAAAAGTGACACCCAGAACAGTGGCTTGTGAGTTTTGTTTCCCAGGGAAAAAGCCTGTACAATGGTTCAGGGTAATACCCTCTGAAGTTGCCGGGTGACTCGTGGACATCCGCCTCTTGCAGGATGCCTCCCAGACGCAAGGTGGCACCAGTGCCAACTTGGTCTGGTTTGAGATTGTCAAGTGGGTCCTGACAAATGACACCCAGAAAAGTGGCCTGTGAGTTTTGTTTCCCAGGAAAAAGGCCTGTAAAAGGGTTCAGGGGCCTGTGGCCAAAAGTGGTCAGGTGACTCATGGAATTCGGGCTCCCGCAAGATGCCTCCCAGACGTAAAGTAGCACGAGTGCCAACTTGGTCTGGTTTGAGAGTGCCAAGTGGGTCCTGAAAAATGACACCCAGAACAGTGGCTTGTGAGTTTTGTTTCCCAGGGAAAAAGCCTGTACAATGGTTCAGGGTAATGCCGCCTTAAAGAGCCGGGTGACTCTGGGAGATCCGCCTCTCGCAGGATGCCTCCCAGACGCAAGGTGGCACCAGTGCCAACTTGGTCTGGTTTAAGAGTGTCAAGTGGGTCCTGAAGAATGACACCCAGAACAGTGGCTTGTGAGTTTTATTTTCCAGGGAAAAACGCCGGGAGATGGGTTCAGGTGCCTGAGGCCAAAAGAGGTCAGGTGACTCATGGAATTCGGGCTCCCGCAGGATGCCTCCCAGACGCAAAGTGACACGACTGCCAACTTGGTCTGGCTTGAGAGTGCCACGTGGGTCCTGAAAACTGACACCCAGAACAGTGGCTTGTGAGTTTTGTTTCTCAGGGAAAAAGCCTGTACAATGGTTCAGGGTCCTGCGGCCTTAAATTGCCGGGTGACTCCTGCAGATCTGCCTCTCGCAGGATGTTTCCCAGATGCAAGGTGGCACCAGTGCCAACTTGGTCTGGTTTGAGAGTGCCAAGTGGGTCCTGGAAACTGACACCCAGAACAGTGGCTTGTGAGTTATGCTTCCCAGGGAAAAAGCCTGTACAATGGTTCAGTGTCTGGCCGCCTTAAATAGACGGGTGACTCCTGGAGATCCGCATCTCGCAGGATGCCTCCCAGACGCAAGGTGGCACCAGTGCCAACTTGGTCTGGTTTGAGAGTGTCAAGTGGGTCCTGAAAAATGACACCCAGAACAGTGGCTTGTGAGTTTTGTTTCCCAGGGAAAAAGGCCTGTAGAAGTGTTCAGGAGCCTGAGGCCAAAAGAGGTCAGGTGACTCATGGAATTCGGCCTCTCGCAGGATGCCTCCCAGACACAAAGTGGCACCAGTTCCAACTTGGTCTGGTTTGAGAGTGCCAAGTGGGTCCTGAAAACTGACACCCAGAACAGTGGCTTGTGAGTTTTGTTTCCCTGGGAAAAATCCTGTATAATGGTTCAGGGTCCTGCGGCCTTAAATTGCCGGGTGACTCCTGCAGATCTGCCTCTCGCAGGATGCCTCCCAGACGCAAGGTGGCACCAGGGCCAACTTTGGCTGGTTTAGAGTGTAGAGTGGGTCCTTAAAACTTACACCCAGAACAGTGGTTTGTGTGTTTTGTTTCCCAGGGAAAAAGCCTTTAAAATGGTTCAGGGTCCTGCGGCCTTAAATCGCAGGGTGCCTCCTGGAATTCCGCCTCTTGCAGGATGCATCCCAGACGCAAGGTGGCAGCAGTGCCATCCTGGTCTGGTTTGAGAGTGCCACGTGGGTCCTGCAAACTGACACCCGGAACAGTGGCTTGTGAGTTTTGTTTCCCTGGGAAAAAGGCCTCTAGAAGGGTTCAGGGGCCTGAAGCCTTAAATCTCCGGGTGCCTCCTGGAATTCGGCGTCTCGCAAGATGCCTCCCAGACGGAAAGTGGCACCAGAGCCAACTTGGTCTGGTTTGAGAGTGCCACGTGGGTCCTGAAAACTGACACCCAGGACAGTGGCTTGTGAGTTTTGTTTCCCAGGGAAAAAGCCTGTACAATGGTTCAGGGTCCTGCGGCCTTAAATTGCCGGGTGCCTCCTCGAATTGTGTCTCTCGCAGGATGCCTCCCAGACACAAGGTGGCACCAGTGCCAACTTGATCTGGTTTGAGAGTGCCAAGTGGGTCCTGAAAACTGACACCCAGAACAGTGGCTTGTGAGTTTTGTTTCCCAGGGAAAAAGCCTTTACAATGGTTCAGGGTCCTGCGGCCTTAAATTGCCGTGTGCCTCCTGTAATTGCACCTCTCGCAGGATGCCTCGTAAACGCAAGGTGGCACCATTTCCAACTTGGTAGGGTTTGAGAGTGAGAAGTGGGTCCTGAAAACTGACACCCAGAACAGTGGCTTGTGAGTTTTGTTTCCCAGGGCAAAAGCCTGTACCATGGCTCAAGGTCCTGCGGCCTTAAATCGCCGGGTGCCTCCTGGAATTGTGCCTCTCGCAGGATGCCTCCCAGATGCAAGGTGGCAGCAGTGCAAACTTGGTCTGGTTTGAGAGTGTCAAGTGGGTCCTGCAAACTGACACCCAGAACAGTGGCTTGTGAGTTTTCTTTCCCAGGGAAAAAGCCTGTAAAAAGGTTCAGGGTCCTGTGGCCTTAAATTGCCGGGTGCCTCCTCTAATAGCACCTCTCGCAGGATGCCACCAAGACGCAAGGTGGCAGCAGTGCACTCTTGGTCTTGTTTGAGGGTGTCAAGTGGGTCCTGAAAACTGACACCCAGAACAGTGGCTTGTGAGTTTTGTTTCCAAGGGAAAAAGCCTGTACAATGTTTCAGGGTAATGCCGCCTTAAATAGCCGGGTGCCTCCTGGAATTGTACCTCTCGCAGGATGCCTCCCAGACGCAAGGTGGCACCAGTGCCAACTTAGTCTGGTTTGAGAGTGTCAAGAGGCTCCTTAAAACTGACACCCAGAACAGCGGCTTCTGAGTTTTGTTTCCCAGAGAAAAAAGCCTGTACAATGGTTCAGGGTAATACCCTCTGAAGTTGCCGGGTGACTCGTGGACATCCGCCTATTGCAGGATGCCTCCCAGACGCAAGGTGGCATCAGAGCCAACTTGGTCTGGTTTTAGAGTGCCAACTGGGTCCTGAAAACTGACACCCAGAACAGTGGCTTGTGAGGTTTGTGAGAAAAAGGCCTGTAGATGGGTTCAGGAGCCTGAGGCCAAAAGAGGTCAGGTGACTCATGGAATTCGGCCTCTCGCAGGATGCCTCCCAGACACAAAGTGGCACCAGTTCCAACTTGGTCTGGTTTGAGAGTGCCAAGTGGGTCCTCAAAACTGACACCCAGGACAGTGGCTTGTGAGTTTTGTTTCCCTGGGAAAAATCCTGTATAATGGTTCAGGGTCCTGCCGCCTTAAATTGCCGGGTGACTCCTGCAGATCTGCCTCTCGCAGGATGCCTCCCAGACGCAAGGTGGCACCAGTCCCAACTTGGTCTGGTTTGAGGGTGTCAAGTGGGTCCTGCAAACTGACACCCAGAACAGTGGCTTGTGAGTTTTCTTTCCCAGGGAAAAAGCCTGTACAATGGTTCTGGGTAATGCCGCCTTAAATTGCCGGGTGGCTCCTGGAATTGCACCTCTCGCAGGATGCCTCCCAGACGCAAGGTGGCACCAGTGCCAACTTGGTCTCGTTTGGGAGTGTCAAGTGGGTCCTTAAAACTGACACCCAGAACAGTGGCTTGTGAGTTTTGTTTCCCAGGGAAAAAGCCTGTGCAATGGTTCTGGGTAATGCCGCCTTAAATAGCCGGGTGGCTCCTGGAATTGCACCTCTCGCAGGATGCCTCCCAGACGCAAGGTGGCACCAGTGCCAACTTAGTCTGGTTTGAGAGTGTCAAGTGGGTCCTTAAAACTGACACCCAGAACAGCGGCTTCTGAGTTTTGTTTCCCAGGGAAAAAGCCTGTACAATGGTTTAGGGTCCTGCGGCCTTAAATTGCCGGGTGCCTCCTGGAATTGTACCTCTCGCAGGATGCCTCCCAGACGCAAGGTGGCACCAGTGCCAAGTTGGTCTGGTTTGAGAGTGCCAAGTGGGTCCTGAAGACTGACACCCAGAACAGTGGCTTCTGAGTTTTATTTCCCAGGGAAAAAGCCTGTACAATGGTTAAGAGTAATGCCACCTTAAAGAGCCGGGTTACTCTGGGAGATCCGCCTCTCGCAGGATGCCTCCCACACGCAAGGTGGCACCAGTGCCAACTTGGTCTGGTTTGAGAGTGCCAAGTGGGTCCTGAAAAATGACACCCAGAACAGTGGCTTGTGAGTTTTGTTTCCCAGGGAAAAAGGCCTGTAGATGGGTTCAGGGGCCTGAGGCCAAAAGAGGTCAGGTGACTCATGGAATTCCGCCTCTCGCAGGATGCCTCCCAGACGCAAAGTGGCACCAGTGCCAACTTGGTCTAGTTTGAGAGTGCCATGTGGGTCCTTAAAACTGACACCCAGAACAGCGGCTTGTGAGTTTTGTTTCCCAGGGAAAAAGCCTGTACAATTGTTCAGGGTAATGCCGCCTTAAATTGCCGGGTGCCTCCTGGAATTGCGCCTCTCGCAGGATGCCTCCAAGACGCAAGGTGGCACCAGTGCCGACTTGGTCTGGTTTGAGAGTGCCAAGTGGGTCCTGCAAACTGACACCCAGAACAGTGGCTTGTGAGTTTTGTTTCCCAAGGAAAAAGGCCTGTAGATGGGTTCAGGGGCCTGAGGCCAAAAGAGGTCAGGTGACTCATGGAATTCGGCCTCTCGCAGGATGCCTCCCAGACGCAAAGTGGCACGAGAGCCAACTTGGTCTGGTTTGAGAGTGCCAAGTGGGTCCTGAAAACTGACACCCAGAATAGTGGCTTGTGAGTTTTTTTTCTTAGGGAAAAAGCCTGTAGAATGGTACAGGGTCCAGAGAAGTTAAATTGCCGGGTGCCTCCTGGAATTCGGACTCTTGCAGGATGCCTCCCAGACGCAAGGTCGCACCAGTGCTAACTTGGTCTGGTTTGAGAGTGCCAAGTGGGTCCTGCAAACTGACACCCAGAACAGTGGCTTGTGAGTTTTGTTTCCCAGGGAAAAAGCCTGTACAATGGTTCAGGGGCCTGCGGCCTTAAATCGCAGGGTGCCTCCTGGAATTGCGCCTCTCGCAGGACTCCTCCCAGACGCAAGGTGGCACCAGTGCCAACTTGGTCTGGCTTGAGAGTGTCAAGTGGGTCCTTAAAACTGACACCGAGAACAGTAGCTTGTGAGTTTTCTTTCCCAGGGAAAAAGCGTGTACAATGGTTTAGGGTCCTGCGGCCTTAAATTTCCGGGTGACTCGTGGAGATCCGCCTCTCGCAGGATGCCTCCCAGACGCAAAGTGGCACGAGTGCCAACTTGGTCTGGTTTGAGAGTGCCAAGTGGGTCCTGAAAACTGACACCCAGGACAGTGGCTTGTGAGTTTTGTTTCCCAGGGAAAAAGCCTGTACAATGGTTCAGGGTGTGGCTTCCTTAAATACCCGGGTGACTCCTGGATATCCGCCTCTCGCAGGATGCCTCCCAGACATAAGGTGGCACCACTGCCAACTTGGTCTGGTTTGAGAGTGCCAAGTGGGTCCTGAAAACTGACACCCAGGACAGTGGCTTGTGAGTTTTGTTTCCCAGGGAAAAAGGCCTGTAGAAGTGTTCAGGAGCCTGAGGCCAAAAGAGGTCAGGTGACTCATGGAATTCGGCCTCTCGCAGGATGCCTCCCAGACACAAAGTGGCAGCAGTTCCAACTTGGTCTGGTTTAAGAGTGCCAAGTGGGTCCTGAAAACTGACACCCAGAACAGTGGCTTGTGAGTTTTGTTTCCCTGGGAAAAATCCTGTATAATGGTTCAGGGTCCTGCGGCCTTAAATTGCAGGGTGACTCCTGCAGATCTGCCTCTCGCAGGATGTTTCCAAGACGCAAGGTGGCACCAGTGCCAACTTGGTCTGGTTTGAGAGTGTCAAGTGGGTCCTTAAAAATGACACCCAGAACAGTGGCTTGTGAGTTTTGTTTCCCAGGGAAAAAGCCTTTAAAATGGTTCAGGGTCCTGCAGCATTAAATAGCCGGGTGACTCCTGGAATTGCGCCTCTCGCAGGATGCATCCCAGACGCAAGGTGGCAGCAGTGCCAACTTGGTCTGGTTTGAGAGTGCCACGTGGGTCCTTTAAACTGACTCCCAGAACAGTGGCTTGTGAGTTTTGTTTCCCAGTTAAAAAGGCCTCTAGAAGGGTTCAGGGGCCTGAAGCCTTAAATCTCCGGGTGCCTCCTGGAATTCGGCGTCTCGCAAGATGCCTCCCAGACGGAAAGTGGCACCAGAGCCAACTTGGTCTGGTTTGAGAGTGCCAAGTGGGTCCTGAAAACTGACACCCAGGACAGTGGCTTGTGAGTTTTGTTTCCCAGGGAAAAAGCCTGTACAATGGTTCAGGGTGTGGCTTCCTTAAATACCCGGGTGACTCCTGGATATCCGCCTCTCGCAGGATGCCTCCCAGACATAAGGTGGCACCACTGCCAACTTGGTCTGGTTTGAGAGTGCCAAGTGGGTCCTGAAAACTGACACCCAGGACAGTGGCTTGTGAGTTTTGTTTCCCAGGGAAAAAGGCCTGTAGAAGTGTTCAGGAGCCTGAGGCCAAAAGAGGTCAGGTGACTCATGGAATTCGGCCTCTCGCAGGATGCCTCCCAGACACAAAGTGGCAGCAGTTCCAACTTGGTCTGGTTTAAGAGTGCCAAGTGGGTCCTGAAAACTGACACCCAGAACAGTGGCTTGTGAGTTTTGTTTCCCTGGGAAAAATCCTGTATAATGGTTCAGGGTCCTGCGGCCTTAAATTGCAGGGTGACTCCTGCAGATCTGCCTCTCGCAGGATGTTTCCAAGACGCAAGGTGGCACCAGTGCCAACTTGGTCTGGTTTGAGAGTGTCAAGTGGGTCCTTAAAAATGACACCCAGAACAGTGGCTTGTGAGTTTTGTTTCCCAGGGAAAAAGCCTTTAAAATGGTTCAGGGTCCTGCAGCATTAAATAGCCGGGTGACTCCTGGAATTGCGCCTCTCGCAGGATGCATCCCAGACGCAAGGTGGCAGCAGTGCCAACTTGGTCTGGTTTGAGAGTGCCACGTGGGTCCTTTAAACTGACTCCCAGAACAGTGGCTTGTGAGTTTTGTTTCCCAGTTAAAAAGGCCTCTAGAAGGGTTCAGGGGCCTGAAGCCTTAAATCTCCGGGTGCCTCCTGGAATTCGGCGTCTCGCAAGATGCCTCCCAGACGGAAAGTGGCACCAGAGCCAACTTGGTCTGGTTTGAGAGTGCCAAGTGGGTCCTGAAAACTGACACCCAGGACAGTGGCTTGTGAGTTTTGTTTCCCAGGGAAAAAGCCTGTACAATGCTTCAGTGTCTGGCCGCCTTAAATAGACGGGTGACTCCTGGAGATCCGCATCTCGCAGGATGCCTCCCAGACATAAGGTGGCATCAGAGCCAACTTGGTCTGGTTTGAGAATGCCAAGTTGGTCCTGAAAACTGACACCCAGAACAGTGGCTTGTGAGTTTTCTTTCCCAGGGAAAAAGCCTGTACAATGGTTTAGGGTCCTGCGGCCTTAAATTGCCGGGTGCCTCCTGGAATTGTACCTCTCGCAGGATGCCTCCCAGACGCAAGGTGGCACCAGTGCCAACTTGGTCTGGTTTGAGAGTGCCAAGTGGGTCCTGAAAAATGACACCCAGAACAGTGGCTTGTGAGTTTTGTTTCCCAGGGAAAAAGGCCTGTAGATGGGTTCAGGGGCCTGAGGCCAAAAGAGGTCAGGTGACTCATGGAATTCCGCCTCTCGCAGGATGCCTCCCAGACGCAAAGTGGCACCAGTGCCAACTTGGTCTAGTTTGAGAGTGCCATGTGGGTCCTTAAAACTGACACCCAGAACAGCGGCTTGTGAGTTTTGTTTCCCAGGGAAAAAGCCTGTACAATTGTTCAGGGCAATGCCGCCTTAAATTGCCGGGTGCCTCCTGGAATTGCGCCTCTCGCAGGATGCCTCCAAGACGCAAGGTGGCACCAGTGCCAACTTGGTCTGGTTTGAGAGTGCCAAGTGGGTCCTGCAAACTGACACCCAGAACAGTGGCTTGTGAGTTTTGTTTCCCAAGGAAAAAGGCCTGTAGATGGGTTCAGGGGCCTGAGGCCAAAAGAGGTCAGGTGACTCATGGAATTCGGCCTCTCGCAGGATGCCTCCCAGACGCAAAGTGGCACGAGAGCCAACTTGGTCTGGTTTGAGAGTGCCAAGTGGGTCCTGAAAACTGACACCCAGAATAGTGGCTTGTGAGTTTTTTTTCTTAGGGAAAAAGCCTGTAGAATGGTACAGGGTCCAGAGAAGTTAAATTGCCGGGTGCCTCCTGGAATTCGGACTCTTGCAGGATGCCTCCCAGACGCAAGGTCGCACCAGTGCTAACTTGGTCTGGTTTGAGAGTGCCAAGTGGGTCCTGCAAACTGACACCCAGAACAGTGGCTTGTGAGTTTTGTTTCCCAGGGAAAAAGCCTGTACAATGGTTCAGGGGCCTGCGGCCTTAAATCGCAGGGTGCCTCCTGGAATTGCGCCTCTCGCAGGACTCCTCCCAGACGCAAGGTGGCACCAGTGCCAACTTGGTCTGGCTTGAGAGTGTCAAGTGGGTCCTTAAAACTGACACCGAGAACAGTAGCTTGTGAGTTTTCTTTCCCAGGGAAAAAGCGTGTACAATGGTTTAGGGTCCTGCGGCCTTAAATTTCCGGGTGACTCGTGGAGATCCGCCTCTCGCAGGATGCCTCCCAGACGCAAAGTGGCACGAGTGCCAACTTGGTCTGGTTTGAGAGTGCCAAGTGGGTCCTGAAAACTGACACCCAGGACAGTGGCTTGTGAGTTTTGTTTCCCAGGGAAAAAGCCTGTACAATGGTTCAGGGTGTGGCTTCCTTAAATACCCGGGTGACTCCTGGATATCCGCCTCTCGCAGGATGCCTCCCAGACATAAGGTGGCACCACTGCCAACTTGGTCTGGTTTGAGAGTGCCAAGTGGGTCCTGAAAACTGACACCCAGGACAGTGGCTTGTGAGTTTTGTTTCCCAGGGAAAAAGGCCTGTAGAAGTGTTCAGGAGCCTGAGGCCAAAAGAGGTCAGGTGACTCATGGAATTCGGCCTCTCGCAGGATGCCTCCCAGACACAAAGTGGCAGCAGTTCCAACTTGGTCTGGTTTAAGAGTGCCAAGTGGGTCCTGAAAACTGACACCCAGAACAGTGGCTTGTGAGTTTTGTTTCCCTGGGAAAAATCCTGTATAATGGTTCAGGGTCCTGCGGCCTTAAATTGCAGGGTGACTCCTGCAGATCTGCCTCTCGCAGGATGTTTCCAAGACGCAAGGTGGCACCAGTGCCAACTTGGTCTGGTTTGAGAGTGTCAAGTGGGTCCTTAAAAATGACACCCAGAACAGTGGCTTGTGAGTTTTGTTTCCCAGGGAAAAAGCCTTTAAAATGGTTCAGGGTCCTGCAGCATTAAATAGCCGGGTGACTCCTGGAATTGCGCCTCTCGCAGGATGCATCCCAGACGCAAGGTGGCAGCAGTGCCAACTTGGTCTGGTTTGAGAGTGCCACGTGGGTCCTTTAAACTGACTCCCAGAACAGTGGCTTGTGAGTTTTGTTTCCCAGTTAAAAAGGCCTCTAGAAGGGTTCAGGGGCCTGAAGCCTTAAATCTCCGGGTGCCTCCTGGAATTCGGCGTCTCGCAAGATGCCTCCCAGACGGAAAGTGGCACCAGAGCCAACTTGGTCTGGTTTGAGAGTGCCAAGTGGGTCCTGAAAACTGACACCCAGAACAGTGGCTTGTGAGTTTTGTTTCCCAGGGAAAAAGCCTTTACAATGGTTCAGGGTCCTGCGGCCTTAAATTGCCGGGTGCCTCCTGGAATTGCACCTCATGCAGGATGCCTCCCAGACGCAAGGTGGCAGCAGTGCCAACTTGGTCTGGTTTGAGAGTGCCACGTGGGTCCTGAAAAATGACACCCAGAACAGTGGCTTGTGAGTTTTGTTTCCCAGGGAAAAAGGCCTGTAGAAGGGTTCAGGGGCCTGAGGCCAAAAGAGGTCAGGTGCCTCCTGGAATTGTACGTCTCGCAGGATGCCTCCCAGACATAAAGTGGCACGAGTGCCAACTTGGTAGGGTTTGAGAGTGCCAAGTGGGTCCTGAAAACTGACACCCAGAACAGTGGCTTGTGAGTTTTCTTTCCCAGGGAAAAAGCCTGTAGAATGGTTTAGGGTCCTGCGGCCTTAAAATGCCGGGTGCCTCCTGGAATTGCGCCTCTTGCAGGATGCCTCCCAGACGCAAGGTGGCACCAGTGCCAACTTGGTCTGGTTTGAGAGTGCCAAGTGGGTCCTGAAAAATGACACTCAGAACAGTGGCTTGTGAGTTTTTTTTCCCAGGGAAAAAGCCTGTACAATGGTTCTGGGTATTGCCGCCTTAAATTGCCGGGCGACTCTGGGAGATCCGCCTCTCGCAGGATGCCTCCCAGACGCAATGTGGCACCAGTGCCAACTTGGTCTGGTTTGAGCGTGCCAAGTGGGTCCTGAATAATGACACCCAGAACAGTGGCTTGTGAGTTTTGTTTCCCAGGGAAAAAGCCTTTAAAATGGTTCAGGGTCCTGGAGCATTAAATAGCCGGGTGCCTCCTGGAATTCCGCCTATTGCAGGATGCCTCCCAGACGCAAGGTGGCACCAGTGCCAACTTGGTCTGGTTTGAGAGTGCCAAGTGGGTCCTTCAAACTGACACCCAGAACAGTGGCTTTAAGTTTTGTTTCCCAAGGAAAAAGGCCTGTAGATGGGTTCAGGGGCCTGAGGCCAAAAGAGGTCAGGTGACTCATGGAATTCGGCCTCTCGCAGGATGCCTCCCAGACGCAAAGTGGCACGAGTGCCAACTTGGTCTGGCTTGAGAGTGCCACGTGGGTCCTGAAAACTGACACCCAGAACAGTGGCTTGTGAGTTTTGTTTCTCAGGGAAAAAGCCTGTAGAATGGTTCAGGGTCCTGCGGCCTTAAATTGCCGGGTGACTCCTGGAGATCTGCCTCTCGCAGGATGTTTCCAAGACGCAAGGTGGCACCAGTGCCAACTTGGTCTGGTTTGAGAGTGCCAAGTGGGTTCTGAAAAATGACACCCAGAACAGTGGCTTGTGAGTTTTGTTTCCCAGGGAAAAAGCCTGTACAATGGTTCAGGGTGTGGCTTCCTTAAATACCCGGGTGACTCCTGGATATCTGCCTCTCGCAGGATGCCTCCCAGACATAAGGTGGCATCAGAGCCAACTTGGTCTGGTTTGAGAATGCCAAGTTGGTCCTGAAAACTGACACCCAGAACAGTGGCTTGTGAGTTTTCTTTCCCAGGGAAAAAGCCTGTACAATGGTTTAGGGTCCTGCGGCCTTAAATTGCCGGGTGCCTCCTGGAATTGTACCTCTCGCAGGATGCCTCCCAGACGCAAGGTGGCACCAGTGCCAACTTGGACTGGTTTGAGAGTGCCAAGTGGGTCCTGAAAAATGACACCCAGAACAGTGGCTTGTGAGTTTTGTTTCCCAGGGAAAAAGGCCTGTAGATGGGTTCAGGGGCCTGAGGCCAAAAGAGGTCAGGTGACTCATGGAATTCCGCCTCTCGCAGGATGCCTCCCAGACGCAAGGTGGCACCAGTGCCAAGTTGGTCTGGTTTGAGAGTGCCAAGTGGGTCCTGAAGACTGACACCCAGAACAGTGGCTTCTGAGTTTTGTTTCCCAGGGAAAAAGCCTGTACAATGGTTAAGAGTAATGCCACCTTAAAGAGCCGGGTGACTCTGGGAGATCCGCCTCTCGCAGGATGCCTCCCACACGCAAGGTGGCACCAGTGTCAACTTGGTCTGGTTTGAGAGTGCCATGTGGGTCCTGAAAAATGACACCCAGAACAGTGGCTTGTGAGTTTTGTTTCCCAGGGAAAAAGGCCTGTAGATGGGTTCAGGGGCCTGAGGCCAAAAGAGGTCAGGTGACTCATGGAATTCCGCCTCTCGCAGGATGCCTCCCAGACACAAAGTGGCACCAGTGCCAACTTGGTCTGGTTTGAGAGTGCCAAGTTGGTCCTTAAAACTGACACCCAGAACAGCGGCTTGTGAGTTTTGTTTCCCAAGGAAAAAGCCTGTACAATTGTTCAGGGTAATGCCGCCTTAAATTGCCGGGTGCCTCCTGGAATTGCGCCTCTCGCAGGATGTTTCCAAGACGCAAGGTGGCACCAGTGCCAACTTGGTCTGGTTTGAGAGTGCCAAGTGGGTCCTGCAAACTGACACCCAGAACAGTGGCTTGTGAGTTTTGTTTCCCAAGGAAAAAGGCCTGTAGATGGGTTCAGGGGCCTGAGGCCAAAAGAGGTCAGGTGACTCATGGAATTCGGCCTCTCGCAGGATGCCTCCCAGACGCAAAGTGGCACGAGAGCCAACTTGGTCTGGTTTGAGAGTGCCAAGTGGGTCCTGAAAACTGACACCCAGAATAGTGGCTTGTGAGTTTTTTTTCTTAGGGAAAAAGCCTGTAGAATGGTACAGGGTCCAGAGAAGTTAAATTGCCGGGTGCCTCCTGGAATTCGGACTCTCGCAGGATGCCTCCCAGACGCAAGGTCGCACCAGTGCTAACTTGGTCTGGTTTGAGAGTGCCAAGTGGGTCCTGCAAACTGACACCCAGAACAGTGGCTTGTGAGTTTTCTTGCCCAGGGAAAAAGCCTGTACAATGGTTCAGGGGCCTGCGGCCTTAAATTTCCGGGTGACTCGTGGAGATCCGCCTCTCGCAGGATGCCTCCCAGACGCAAAGTGGCACGAGTGCCAACTTGGTCTGGTTTGAGAGTGCCAAGTGGGTCCTGAAAACTGACACCCAGGACAGTGGCTTGTGAGTTTTGTTTCCCAGGGAAAAAGCCTGTACAATGGTTCAGGGTGTGGCTTCCCTAAATACCCGGGTGACTCCTGGATATCCGCCTCTCGCAGGATGCCTCCCAGACACAAGGTGGCACCACTGCCAACTTGGTCTGGTTTGAGAGTGCCAAGTGGGTCCTGAAAACTGACACCCAGGACAGTGGCTTGTGAGTTTTGTTTCCCAGGGAAAAAGGCCTGTAGAAGTGTTCAGGAGCCTGAGGCCAAAAGAGGTCAGGTGACTCATGGAATTCGGCCTCTCGCAGGATGCCTCCCAGACACAAAGTGGCAGCAGTTCCAACTTGGTCTGGTTTTAGAGTGCCAAGTGGGTCCTGAAAACTGACACCCAGAACAGTGGCTTGTGAGTTTTGTTTCCCTGGGAAAAATCCTGTATAATGGTTCAGGGTCCTGCGGCCTTAAATTGCCGGGTGACTCCTGCAGACCTGCCTCTCGCAGGATGCCTCCCAGACGCAAGGTGGCACCAGTGCCAACTTGGTCTTGTTTGAGAGTGTCAAGTGGGTCCTTAAAAATGACACCCAGAACAGTGGCTTGTGAGTTTTGTTTCCCAGGGAAAAAGCCTTTAAAATGGTTCAGGGTCTTGCAGCATTAAATAGCTGGGTGACTCCTGGAATTGCGCCTCTCGCAGGATGCATCCCAGACGCAAGGTGGCAGCAGTGCCAAGTTGGTCTGGTTTGAGAGTGCCACGTGGGTCCTGCAAACTGACACCCAGAACAGTGGCTTGTGAGTTTTGTTTCCCAGTTAAAAAGGCCTCAAGAAGGGTTCAGGGGCCTGAGGCCAAAAGAGGTCAGGTGCCTCCTGGAATTGTACGTCTTGCAGGATGCCTCCCAGACATAAAGTGGCACGAGTGCCAACTTGGTAGGGTTTGAGAGTGCCAAGTGGGTCCTGAAAACTGACACCCAGAACAGTGGCTTGTGAGTTTTCTTTCCCAGGGAAAAAGCCTGTAGAATGGTTTAGGGTCCTGCGGCCTTAAAATGCCGGGTGCCTCCTGGAATTGCGCCTCTTGCAGGATGCCTCCCAGACGCAAGGTGGCACCAGTGCCAACTTGGTCTGGTTTGAGAGTGCCAAGTGGGTCCTGAAAAATGACACTCAGAACAGTGGCTTTTGAGTTTTTTTCCCCAGGGAAAAAGCCTGTACAATGGTTCTGGGTATTGCCGCCTTAAATTGCCGGGCGACTCTGGGAGATCCGCCTCTCGCAGGATGCCTCCCAGACGCAATGTGGCACCAGTGCCAACTTGGTCTGGTTTGAGCGTGCCAAGTGGGTCCTGAATAATGACACCCAGAACAGTGGCTTGTGAGTTTTGTTTCCCAGGGAAAAAGCCTTTAAAATGGTTCAGGGTCCTGGAGCATTAAATAGCCGGGTGCCTCCTGGAATTCCGCCTATTGCAGGATGCCTCCCAGACGCAAGGTGGCACCAGTGCCAACTTGGTCTGGTTTGAGAGTGCCAAGTGGGTCCTTCAAACTGACACCCAGAACAGTGGCTTGTGAGTTTTGTTTCCCAAGGAAAAAGGCCTGTAGATGGGTTCAGGGGCCTGAGGCCAAAAGAGGTCAGGTGACTCATGGAATTCGGCCTCTCGCAGGATGCCTCCCAGACGCAAAGTGGCACGAGTGCCAACTTGGTCTGGCTTGAGAGTGCCACGTGGGTCCTGAAAACTGACACCCAGAACAGTGGCTTGTGAGTTTTGTTTCTCAGGGAAAAAGCCTGTAGAATGGTTCAGGGTCCTGCGGCCTTAAATTGCCGGGTGACTCCTGGAGATCTGCCTCTCGCAGGATGTTTCCAAGACGCAAGGTGGCACCAGTGCCAACTTGGTCTGGTTTGAGAGTGCCAAGTGGGTTCTGAAAAATGACACCCAGAACAGTGGCTTGTGAGTTTTGTTTCCCAGGGAAAAAGCCTGTACAATGGTTCAGTGTCTGGCCGCCTTAAATAGACGGGTGACTCCTGGAGATCCGCATCTCGCAGGATGCCTCCCAGACGCAAGGTGGCACCAGTGCCAACTTGGTCTGGTTTGAGAGTGCGAAGTGGGTCCTGAAAACTGACACCCAGAACAGTGGCTTGTGAGTTTTTTTTCTCAGGGAAAAAGCCTGTAGAATGGTACAGGGTCCTGAGGCCTTAAATTGCCGGGTGACTCCTGGAATTCGGCCTCTCGCAGGATGCCTCCCAGACGCAAGGTCGCACCAGTTCCAACTTGGTCTGGTTTGAGAGTGCCAAGTGGGTCCTGCAAACTGACACCCAGAACAGTGGCTTGTGAGTTTTCTTGCCCAGGGAAAAAGCCTGTACAATGGTTCAGGGTCCTGCGGCCTTTAATCGCAGGGTGCCTCCTGGAATTGCGCCTCTCGCAGGATTCCTCCCAGACGCAAGGTGGCACCAGTGCCAACTTAGTCTGGTTTGAGAGTGTCAAGTGGGTCCTTAAAACTGACACCCAGAACAGCGGCTTGTGAGTTTTGTTTCCCTGGGAAAAAGCCTGTACAATGGTTCCGGGTAATGCCGCCTTAAATTGCCGGGTGCCTCCTGGAACTGCGCCTCTCGCAGGATGCCTCCAAGACGCAAGGTGGCACCAGTGCCAACTCGGTCTGGTTTGAGAGTTTCAAGGATGTCCTGAAAACTGACACCCAGAACAGTGGCTTGTGAGTTTTCTTTCCCAGGGAAAAAGCGTGTACAATGGTTTAGGGTCCTGCGGCCTTAAATTGCCGGGTGACTCGTGGAGATCTGCCTCTCGCAGGATGCCTCCCAGACGCAAAGTGGCACGAGTGCCAACTTGGTCTGGTTTGAGAGTGCCACGTGGGTGCTGAAAACTGACACTCAGAACAGTGGCTTCTGAGTTTTGTTTCCCAGGGAAAAAGTTTGTACAATGGTTCAGGTTGTGGCTTCCTTAAATACCCGGGTGACACCTGGATATCCGCCTCTTGCAGGATGCCTCCCAGACACAAGGTGGCACCACTGCCAACTTGGTCTGGTTTGAGAGTGCCAAGTGGGTCCTGAAAACTGACACCCAGTACAGTGGCTTGTGAGTTTTGTTTCTCAGGGAAAAAGGCCTGTAGAAGTGTTAAGGAGCCTGAGGCCAAAAGAGGTCAGGTTACTCATGGAATTCCGCCTCTCGCAGGATGCCTCCCAGACGCAAAGTGGCACCAGTGCCAACTTGGTCTGGTTTGAGAGTGCCATGTGGGTCCTTAAAACTGACACCCAGAACAGCGGCTTGTGAGTTTTGTTTCCCAGGGAAAAAGCCTGTACAATTGTTCAGGGTAATGCCGCCTTAAATTGCCGGGTGCCTCCTGGAATTGCGCCTCTCGCAGGATGCCTCCAAGACGCAAGGTGGCACCAGTGCCAACTTGGTCTGGTTTGAGAGTGCCAAGTGGGTCCTGCAAACTGACACCCAGAACAGTGGCTTGTGAGTTTTGTTTCCCAAGGAAAAAGGCCTGTAGATGGGTTCAGGGGCCTGAGGCCAAAAGAGGTCAGGTGACTCATGGAATTCGGCCTCTCGCAGGATGCCTCCCAGACGCAAAGTGGCACGAGAGCCAACTTGGTCTGGTTTGAGAGTGCCAAGTGGGTCCTGAAAACTGACACCCAGAATAGTGGCTTGTGAGTTTTTTTTCTTAGGGAAAAAGCCTGTAGAATGGTACAGGGTCCAGAGAAGTTAAATTGCCGGGTGCCTCCTGGAATTCGGACTCTCGCAGGATGCCTCCCAGACGCAAGGTCGCACCAGTGCTAACTTGGTCTGGTTTGAGAGTGCCAAGTGGGTCCTGCAAACTGACACCCAGAACAGTGGCTTGTGAGTTTTCTTGCCCAGGGAAAAAGCCTGTACAATGGTTCAGGGGCCTGCGGCCTTAAATCGCAGGGTGCCTCCTGGAATTGCGCCTCTCGCAGGACTCCTCCCAGACGCAAGGTGGCACCAGTGCACACTTAGTCTGGTTTGAGAGTGCCAAGTGGGTCCTTAAAACTGACACCCAGAACAGTGGCTTGTGAGTTTTCTTTCCCAGGGAAAAAGCGTGTACAATGGTTTAGGGTCCTGCGGCCTTAAATTTCCGGGTGACTCGTGGAGATCCGCCTCTCGCAGGATGCCTCCCAGACGCAAAGTGGCACGAGTGCCAACTTGGTCTGGTTTGAGAGTGCCAAGTGGGTCCTGAAAACTGACACCCAGGACAGTGGCTTGTGAGTTTTGTTTCCCAGGGAAAAAGCCTGTACAATGGTTCAGGGTGTGGCTTCCTTAAATACCCGGGTGACTCCTGGATATCCGCCTCTCGCAGGATGCCTCCCAGACACAAGGTGGCACCACTGCCAACTTGGTCTGGTTTGAGAGTGCCAAGTGGGTCCTGAAAACTGACACCCAGGACAGTGGCTTGTGAGTTTTGTTTCCCAGGGAAAAAGGCCTGTAGAAGTGTTCAGGAGCCTGAGGCCAAAAGAGGTCAGGTGACTCATGGAATTCGGCCTCTCGCAGGATGCCTCCCAGACACAAAGTGGCAGCAGTTCCAACTTGGTCTGGTTTTAGAGTGCCAAGTGGGTCCTGAAAACTGACACCCAGAACAGTGGCTTGTGAGTTTTGTTTCCCTGGGAAAAATCCTGTATAATGGTTCAGGGTCCTGCGGCCTTAAATTGCCGGGTGACTCCTGCAGATCTGCCTCTCGCAGGATGCCTCCCAGACGCAAGGTGGCACCAGTGCCAACTTGGTCTGGTTTGAGAGTGTCAAGTGGGTCCTTAAAAATGACACCCAGAACAGTGGCTTGTGAGTTTTGTTTCCCAGGGAAAAAGCCTTTAAAATGGTTCAGGGTCCTGCAGCATTAAATAGCTGGGTGACTCCTGGAATTGCGCCTCTCGCAGGATGCATCCCAGACGCAAGGTGGCAGCAGTGCCAAGTTGGTCTGGTTTGAGAGTGCCACGTGGGTCCTGCAAACTGACACCCAGAACAGTGGCTTGTGAGTTTTGTTTCCCAGTTAAAAAGGCCTCAAGAAGGGTTCAGGGGCCTGAGGCCAAAAGAGGTCAGGTGCCTCCTGGAATTGTACGTCTTGCAGGATGCCTCCCAGACATAAAGTGGCACGAGTGCCAACTTGGTAGGGTTTGAGAGTGCCAAGTGGGTCCTGAAAACTGACACCCAGAACAGTGGCTTGTGAGTTTTCTTTCCCAGGGAAAAAGCCTGTAGAATGGTTTAGGGTCCTGCGGCCTTAAAATGCCGGGTGCCTCCTGGAATTGCGCCTCTTGCAGGATGCCTCCCAGACGCAAGGTGGCACCAGTGCCAACTTGGTCTGGTTTGAGAGTGCCAAGTGGGTCCTGAAAAATGACACTCAGAACAGTGGCTTTTGAGTTTTTTTCCCCAGGGAAAAAGCCTGTACAATGGTTCTGGGTATTGCCGCCTTAAATTGCCGGGCGACTCTGGGAGATCCGCCTCTCGCAGGATGCCTCCCAGACGCAATGTGGCACCAGTGCCAACTTGGTCTGGTTTGAGCGTGCCAAGTGGGTCCTGAATAATGACACCCAGAACAGTGGCTTGTGAGTTTTGTTTCCCAGGGAAAAAGCCTTTAAAATGGTTCAGGGTCCTGGAGCATTAAATAGCCGGGTGCCTCCTGGAATTCCGCCTATTGCAGGATGCCTCCCAGACGCAAGGTGGCACCAGTGCCAACTTGGTCTGGTTTGAGAGTGCCAAGTGGGTCCTTCAAACTGACACCCAGAACAGTGGCTTGTGAGTTTTGTTTCCCAAGGAAAAAGGCCTGTAGATGGGTTCAGGGGCCTGAGGCCAAAAGAGGTCAGGTGACTCATGGAATTCGGCCTCTCGCAGGATGCCTCCCAGACGCAAAGTGGCACGAGTGCCAACTTGGTCTGGCTTGAGAGTGCCACGTGGGTCCTGAAAACTGACACCCAGAACAGTGGCTTGTGAGTTTTGTTTCTCAGGGAAAAAGCCTGTAGAATGGTTCAGGGTCCTGCGGCCTTAAATTGCCGGGTGACTCCTGGAGATCTGCCTCTCGCAGGATGTTTCCAAGACGCAAGGTGGCACCAGTGCCAACTTGGTCTGGTTTGAGAGTGCCAAGTGGGTTCTGAAAAATGACACCCAGAACAGTGGCTTGTGAGTTTTGTTTCCCAGGAAAAAAGCCTGTACAATGGTTCAGTGTCTGGCCGCCTTAAATAGACGGGTGACTCCTGGAGATCCGCATCTCGCTGGATGCCTCCCAGACGCAAGGTGGCACCAGTGCCAACTTGGTCTGGTTTGAGAGTGCGAAGTGGGTCCTGAAAACTGACACCCAGAACAGTGGCTTGTGAGTTTTTTTTCTCAGGGAAAAAGCCTGTAGAATGGTACAGGGTCCTGAGGCCTTAAATTGCCGGGTGACTCCTGGAATTCGGCCTCTCGCAGGATGCCTCCCAGACGCAAGGTCGCACCAGTTCCAACTTGGTCTGGTTTGAGAGTGCCAAGTGGGTCCTGCAAACTGACACCCAGAACAGTGGCTTGTGAGTTTTCTTGCCCAGGGAAAAAGCCTGTACAATGGTTCAGGGTCCTGCGGCCTTTAATCGCAGGGTGCCTCCTGGAATTGCGCCTCTCGCAGGATTCCTCCCAGACGCAAGGTGGCACCAGTGCCAACTTAGTCTGGTTTGAGAGTGTCAAGTGGGTCCTTAAAACTGACACCCAGAACAGCGGCTTGTGAGTTTTGTTTCCCTGGGAAAAAGCCTGTACAATGGTTCAGGGTAATGCCGCCTTAAATTGCCGGGTGCCTCCTGGAACTGCGCCTCTCGCAGGATGCCTCCAAGACGCAAGGTGGCACCAGTGCCAACTTGGTCTGGTTTGAGAGTTTCAAGGATGTCCTGAAAACTGACACCCAGAACAGTGGCTTGTGAGTTTTCTTTCCCAGGGAAAAAGCGTGTACAATGGTTTAGGGTCCTGCGGCCTTAAATTGCCGGGTGACTCGTGGAGATCTGCCTCTCGCAGGATGCCTCCCAGACGCAAAGTGGCACGAGTGCCAACTTGGTCTGGTTTGAGAGTGCCACGTGGGTCCTGAAAACTGACACCCAGAACAGTGGCTTGTGAGTTTTGTTTCTCAGGGAAAAAGGCCTGTAGAAGGGTTCAGGGTCCTGCGGCCTTAAATTGGCGGGTGACTCCTGGACATCCGCATCTCGCAGGATGCCTCCCAGACGCAAGGTGGCACCAGTGCCAACTTGGTCTGGTTTGAGAGTGTCAAGTGGGTCCTGAAAAATGACACCCAGAACACTGGCCTGTGAGTTTTGTTTCCCAGGGAAAAAGGCCTGTAGAAGAGTTCAGGGGCCTGAGGCCAAAAGAGGTCAGGTGACTCATGGAATTCGGCCTCTCGCAGGATGCCTCCCAGACGCAAAGTGGCACGAGTGCCAACTTGTTCTGGTTTGAGAGTGCCAAGTGGGTCCTGAAAACTGACACCCAGAACAGTGGCTTGTGAGTTTTTTTTCTCAGGGAGAAAGCCTGTAGAATGGTACAGGGTCCTGAGGCCTTAAATTGCCGGGTGCCTCCTGGAATTCGGCCTCTCGCAGGATGCCTCCCAGACGCAAGGTCGCACCAGTGCCAACTTGGTCTGGTTTGTGAGTGCCAAGTGGGTCCTGCAAACTGACACCCAGAACAGTGGCTTGTGAGTTTTCTTGCCCAGGGAAAAAGCCTGTACAATGGTTCAGGGTCCTGCGGCCTTAAATCGCAGGGTGCCTCCTGGAATTGCGCCGCTCGCAGGATTCCTCCCAGACGCAAGGTGGCACCAGTGCCAACTTAGTCTGGTTTGAGAGTGTCAAGTGGGTCCTTTAAACTGACACCCAGAACAGCGGCTTGTGAGTTTTGTTTCCCTGGGAAAAAGCCTGTACAATGGTTCAGGGTAATGCCGCCTTAAATTGCCGGGTGCCTCCTGGAACTGCGCCTCTCGCAGGATGCCTCCAAGACGCAAGGTGGCACCACTGTCAACTTGGTCTGGTTTGAGAGTTTCAAGGATGTCCTGAAAACTGACACCCAGAACAGTGGCTTGTGAGTTTTCTTTCCCAGGGAAAAAGCGTGTACAATGGTTTAGGGTCCTGCGGCCTTAAATATCTGGGTGACTCGTGGAGATCCGCCTCTCGCAGGATGCCTCCCAGACGCAAAGTGGCACGAGTGCCAACTTGGTCTGGTTTGAGAGTGCCACGTGGGTGCTGAAAACTGACACCCAGAACAGTGGCTTCTGAGTTTTGTTTCCCAGGGAAAAAGTTTGTACAATGGTTCAGGGTGTGGCTTCCTTAAATACCCGGGTGACACCTGGATATCCGCCTCTTGCAGGATGCCTCCCAGACACAAGGTGGCACCACTGCCAACTTGGTCTGGTTTGAGAGTGCCAAGTGGGTCCTGAAAACTGACACCCAGTACAGTGGCTTGTGAGTTTTGTTTCTCAGGGAAAAAGGCCTGTAGAAGTGTTAAGGAGCCTGAGGCCAAAAGAGGTCAGGTTACTCATGGAATTCCGCCTCTCGCAGGATGCCTCCCAGACACAAAGTGGCAGCAGTTCCAACTTGGTCTGGTTTTAGAGTGCCAAGTGGGTCCTGAAAACTGACACCCAGAACAGTGGCTTGTGAGTTTTGTTTCCCTGGGAAAAATCCTGTATAATGGTTCAGGGTCCTGCGGCCTTAAATTGCTGGGTGACTCCTGCAGATCTGCCTCTCGCAGGATGCCTCCCAGATGCAAGGTGGCACCAGTGCCAACTTGGTCTGGTTTGAGAGTGTCAAGTGGGTCCTTAAAAATGACACCCAGAACAGTGGCTTGTGAGTTTTGTTTCCCAGGGAAAAAGCCTTTAAAATGGTTCAGGGTCCTGCAGCATTAAATAGCCGGGTGACTCCTGGAATTGCGCCTCTCGCAGGATGCATCCCAGACGCAAGGAGGCAGCAGTGCCAACTTGGTCTGGTTTGAGAGTGCCACGTGGGTCCTTTAAACTGACACCCAGAACAGTGGCTTGTGAGTTTTGTTTCCCAGTTAAAAAGGCCTCAAGAAGGGTTCAGGGGCCTGAAGCCTTAAATCTCCGGGTGCCTCCTGGAATTCGGCGTCTCGCAAGATGCCTCCCAGACGGAAAGTGGCACCAGAGCCAACTTGGTCTGGTTTGAGAGTGCCAAGTGGGTCCTGAAAACTGCCACCCAGAACAGTGGCTTGTGAGTTTTGTTTCCCAGGGAAAAAGGCCTCAAGAAGGGTTCAGGGGCCTGAGGCCAAAAGAGGTCAGGTGCCTCCTGGAATTGTACGTCTCGCAGGATGCCTCCCAGACATAAAGTGGCACGAGTGCCAACTTGGTAGGGTTTGAGAGTGCCAAGTGGGTCCTGAAAACTGACACCCAGAACAGTGGCTTGTGAGTTTTCTTTCCCAGGGAAAAAGCCTGTAGAATGGTTTAGGGTCCTGCGGCCTTAAAATGCCGGGTGCCTCCTGGAATTGCGCCTCTTGCAGGATGCCTCCCAGACGCAAGGTGGCACCACTGTCAACTTGGTCTGGTTTGAGAGTTTCAAGGATGTCCTGAAAACTGACACCCAGAACAGTGGCTTGTGAGTTTTCTTTCCCAGGGAAAAAGCGTGTACAATGGTTTAGGGTCCTGCGGCCTTAAATATCTGGGTGACTCGTGGAGATCCGCCTCTCGCAGGATGCCTCCCAGACGCAAAGTGGCACGAGTGCCAACTTGGTCTGGTTTGAGAGTGCCACGTGGGTGCTGAAAACTGACACCCAGAACAGTGGCTTCTGAGTTTTGTTTCCCAGGGAAAAAGTTTGTACAATGGTTCAGGGTGTGGCTTCCTTAAATACCCGGGTGACACCTGGATATCCGCCTCTTGCAGGATGCCTCCCAGACACAAGGTGGCACCACTGCCAACTTGGTCTGGTTTGAGAGTCCCAAGTGGGTCCTGAAAACTGACACCCAGTACAGTGGCTTGTGAGTTTTGTTTCTCAGGGAAAAAGGCCTGTAGAAGTGTTAAGGAGCCTGAGGCCAAAAGAGGTCAGGTTACTCATGGAATTCGGCCTCTCGCAGGATGCCTCCCAGACACAAAGTGGCAGCAGTTCCAACTTGGTCTGGTTTTAGAGTGCCAAGTAGGTCCTGAAAACTGACACCCAGAACAGTGGCTTGTGAGTTTTGTTTCCCTGGGAAAAATCCTGTATAATGGTTCAGGGTCCTGCGGCCTTAAATTGCCGGGTGACTCCTGCAGATCTGCCTCTCGCAGGATGCCTCCCAGATGCAAGGTGGCACCAGTGCCAACTTGGTCTGGTTTGAGAGTGTCAAGTGGGTCCTTAAAAATGACACCCAGAACAGTGGCTTGTGAGTTTTGTTTCCCAGGGAAAAAGCCTTTAAAATGGTTCAGGGTCCTGCAGCATTAAATAGCCGGGTGACTCCTGGAATTGCGCCTCTCGCAGGATGCATCCCAGACGCAAGGAGGCAGCAGTGCCAACTTGGTTTGGTTTGAGAGTGCCACGTGGGTCCTTTAAACTGACACCCAGAACAGTGGCTTGTGAGTTTTGTTTCCCAGTTAAAAAGGCCTCAAGAAGGGTTCAGGGGCCTGAAGCCTTAAATCTCCGGGTGCCTCCTGGAATTCGGCGTCTCGCAAGATGCCTCCCAGACGGAAAGTGGCACCAGAGCCAACTTGGTCTGGTTTGAGAGTGCCAAGTGGGTCCTGAAAACTGACACCCAGAACAGTGGCTTGTGAGTTTTGTTTCCCAGGGAAAAAGGCCTGTAGAAGGATTCAGAGGCCTGAGGCCTTTAATCTCCGGTTGCCTCCTGGAATTCGGCATCTCGCAAGATGCCTCCCAGACGGAAAGTGGCACCAGAGCCAACTTAATCTGGTTTGAGAGTGCCACGTGGGTCCTGAAAACTGACACCCAGAACAGTGGCTTGTGAGTTTTGTTTCCCAGGGAAAAAGCCTGTACAATGGTTCAGGGTCCTGCGGCCTTAAATCGCTGGGTGCCTCCTGGAATTGCGCCTCTCGCAGGATGCCTTTCAGACGCAAGGTGGCACCAGTGCCAACTTGGTCTGGTTTGAGAGTGTCAAGTGGGTCCTTAAAAATGACACCCAGAACAGTGGCTTGTGAGTTTTGTTTCCCAGAGAAAAAGGCCTGTAGAAGGGTTAAGGGGCCTGAGGCCAAAAGATGTCAGGTGACTCATGGAATTCGGCGTCTTGCAGGATGCCTCCCAGACGCAAAGTTGCACGAGTGCCAACTTGGTAGGGTTTGAGAGTGCCACGTGGGTCCTGAAAACTGACACCCAGAACAGTGGCTTGTGAGTTTTCTTTCCCAGGGAAAAAGCCTGTAGAATGGTTTAGGGTCCTGCGGCCTTAAATTGCCGGGTGACTCCTGGAGATCTGCCTCTCGCAGGATGTTTCCAAGACGCAAGGTGGCACCAGTGCCAACTTGGTCTGGTTTGAGAGTGCCAAGTGGGTCCTGCAAACTGACACCCAGAACAGTGGCTTGTGAGTTTTGTTTCCCAGGGAAAAAGCCTGTACAATGGTTCAGTGTCTGGCCGCCTTAAATAGACGGGTGACTCCTGGAGATCCGCATCTCGCAGGATGCCTCCCAGACGCAAGGTGGCACCAGTGCCAACTTGGTCTGGTTTGAGAGTGTCAAGTGGGTCCTGAAAAATGACACCCAGAACAGTGGCCTGTGAGTTTTGTTTCCCAGGGAAAAAGGCCTGTAGAAGGGTTCAGGGGCCTGAGGCCAAAAGAGGTCAGGTGACTCATGGAATTCGGCCTCTCGCAGGATGCCTCCCAGACGCAAAGTGGAACGAGTGCCAACTTGTTCTGGTTTGAGAGTGCCAAGTGGGTCCTGAAAACTGACACCCAGAACAGTGGCTTGTGAGTTTTTTTTCTCAGGGAGAAAGCCTGTAGAATGGTAAAGGGTCCTGAGGCCTTAAATTGCCGGGTGCCTCCTGGAATTCGGCCTTTCGCAGGATGCCTCCCAGACGCAAGGTCGCACCAGTGCCAACTTGGTCTGGTTTGAGACTGCCAAGTGGGTCCTGCAAACTGACACCCAGAACAGTGGCTTGTGAGTTTTCTTGCCCAGGGAAAAAGCCTGTACAATGGTTCAGGGTCCTGCGGCCTTAAATCGCAGGGTGCCTCCTGGAATTGCGCCTCTCGCAGGATTCCTCCCAGACGCAAGGTGGCGCCAGTGCCAACTTAGTCTGGTTTGAGAGTGTCAAGTGGGTTCTGAAAACTGACACCCAGAACAGCGGCTTGTGAGTTTTGTTTCCCTGGGAAAAAGCCTGTACAATGGTTCAGGGTGTGGCTTCCTTAAATACCCGGGTGACTCCTGGATATCCGCCTCTCGCAGGATGCCTCCCAGACACATGGTGGCACCACTGCCAACTTGGTCTGGTTTGAGAGTGCCAAGTCGGTCCTGAAAACTGACACCCAGGACAGTGGCTTGTGAGTTTTGTTTCCCAGGGAAAAAGGCCTGTAGAAGTGTTCAGGAGCCTGAGGCCAAAAGAGGTCAGGTGACTCATGGAATTCGGCCTCTCGCAGGATGCCTCCCAGACAGAAAGTGGCAGCAGTTCCAACTTTGTCTGGTTTGAGAGTGCCAAGTGGGTCCTGAAAACTGACACCCAGAACAGTGGCTTGTGAGTTTTGTTTCCCTGGGAAAAATCCTGTATAATGGTTCAGGGTCCTGCGGCCTTAAATTGCCGGGTGACTCCTGCAGATCTGCCTCTCGCAGGATGCCTCCCAGACGCAATGTGGCACCAGTGCCAACTTGGTCTGGTTTGAGAGTGTCAAGTGGGTCCTTAAAAATGACACCCAGAACAGTGGCTTGTGAGTTTTGTTTCCCAGGGAAAAAGCCTTTAAAATGGTTCAGGGTCCTGCAGCATTAAATAGCCGGGTGACTCCTGGAATTGCGCCTCTCGCAGGATGCATCCCAGACGCAAGGTGGCAGCAGTGCCAACTTGGTCTGGTTTGAGAGTGCCACGTGGGTCCTTTAAACTGACACCCAGAACAGTGGCTTGTGAGTTTTGTTTCCCAGTTAAAATGGCCTCAAGAAGGGTTCAGGGGCCTGAAGCCTTGAATCTCCGGGTGCCTCCTGGAATTCGGCGTCTCGCAAGATGCCTCCCAGACGGAAAGTGGCACCAGAGCCAACTTGGTCTGGTTTGAGAGTGCCAAGTGGGTCCTGAAAACTGACACCCAGAACAGTGGCTTGTGAGTTTTGTTTCCCAGGGAAAAAGCCTGTACAATGGTGCAGGGACCTGCGGCCTTAAATTGCCGGGTGCCTCCTGGAATTGCACCTCATGCAGGATTCCTCCCAGACGCAAGGTGGCAGCAGTGCCAACTTGATCTGGTTTGAGAGTGCCAAGTGGGTCCTGAAAAATGACACCCAGAACAGTGGCTTGTGAGTTTTGTTTCCCAGGGAAAAAGGCCTGTAGAAGGGTTCAGGGGCCTGAGGCCAAAAGAGGTCAGGTGACTCCTGGAATTGTACCTCTCGCAGGATGCCTCCCAGACATAAAGTGGCACGAGTGCCAACTTGTTCTGGTTTGAGAGTGCCAAGTGGGTCCTGAAAACTGACACCCAGAACAGTGGCTTGTGAGTTTTCTTTCCCAGGGAAAAAGCCTGTAGAATGCTTTAGGGTCCTGCGGCCTTAAAATGCCGGGTGCCTCCTGGAATTGCGCCTCTTGCAGGATGCCTCCCAGACGCAAGGTGGCAGCAGTGCCAACTTGGTCTGGTTTGAGAGTGCCAAGTGGGTCCTGAAAAATGACACTCAGAACAGTGGCTTGTGAGTTTTTTTCCCCAGGGAAAAAGCCTGTACAATGGTTCTGGGTATTGCCGCCTTAAATTGGCGGGCGACTCTGGGAGATCCGCATCTCGCAGGATGCCTCCCAGACGCAATGTGGCACCAGTGCCAACTTGGTCTGGTTTGAGCGTGCCAAGTGGGTCCTGAATAATGACACCCAGCACAGTGGCTTGTGAGTTTTGTTTCCCAGGGAAAAAGCCTTTAAAATGGTTCAGGGTCCTGGAGCATTAAATAGCCGGGTGCCTCCTGGAATTCCGCCTCTTGCAGGATGCCTCCCAGACGCAAGGTGGCACCAGTGCCAAGTTGGTCTGGTTTGAGAGTGCCAAGTGGGTCCTGTAAACTGACACCCAGAACAGTGGCTTGTGAGTTTTGTTTCCCAGGGAAAAAGGCCTGTAGAAGGATTCAGAGGCCTGAGGCCTTAAATCTCCGGTTGCCTCCTGGAATTCGGCATCTCGCAAGATGCCTCCCAGACGGAAAGTGGCACCAGAGCCAACTTGGTCTGGTTTGAGAGTGCCAAGTGGGTCCTGAAAACTGACACCCAGAACAGTGGCTTGTGAGTTTTGTTTCCCAGGGAAAAAGCCTGTACAATGGTTCAGGGTCCTGCGGCCTTAAATCGCTGGGTGCCTCCTGGAATTGCGCCTCTTGCAGGATGCCTTTCAGACGCAAGGTGGCACCAGTGCCAACTTGGTCTGGTTTGAGAGTGTCAAGTGGGTCCTTAAAAATGACACCCAGAACAGTGGCTTGTGAGTTTTGTTTCCCAGAGAAAAAGGCCTGTAAAAGGGTTCAGGGGCCTGAGGGCAAAAGATGTCAGGTGACTCATGGAATTCGGCGTTTCGCAGGATGCCTCCCAGACGCAAAGTTGCACGAGTGCCAACTTGGTAGGGTTTGAGAGTGCCACGTGGGTCCTGAAAACTGACACCCAGAACAGTGGCTTGTGAGTTTTCTTTCCCAGGGAAAAAGCCTGTAGAATGGTTTAGGGTCCTGCGGCCTTAAAATGCCGGGTGCCTCCTGGATTTGCGCCTCTTGCAGGATGCCTCCCTGGCGCAAGGTGGCAGCAGTGCCAACTTGGTCTGGTTTGAGAGTGCCAAGTGGGTCCTGAAAAATGACACTCAGAACAGTGGCTTGGTAGTTTTTTTTCCCAGGGAAAAATCCTGTACAATGGTTCTGGGTATTGCCGCCTTAAATTGCCGGGCAACTCTGCGAGATCCGCCTCTCGCAGGATGCCTCCCAGACGCAATGTGGCACCAGTGCCAACTTGGTCTGGTTTGAGCGTGCCAAGTGGGTCCTGAATAATGACACCCAGAACAGTGGCTTGTGAGTTTTGTTTCCCAGGGAAAAAGCCTTTAAAATGGTTCAGGGTCCTGGAGCATTAAATAGCCGGGTGCCTCCTGGAATTCCGCCTCTTGCAGGATGCCTCCCAGACGCAAGGTGGCACCAGTGCCAACTTGGTCTGGTTTGAGAGTGCCAAGTGGGTCCTGAAAACTGACACCCAGAACAGTGGCTTGTGAGTTTTGTTTCCCAGGGAAAAAGCCTTTACAATGGTTCAGGGTCCTGCGGCCTTAAATCGCTGGGTGCCTCCTGGAATTGCGCCTCTCGCAGGATGCCTCCCAGACGCAAGGTGGCACCAGTGCCAACTTGGTCTGGTTTGAGAGTGTCAAGTGTGTCCTGAAAAATGACACCCAGAACAGCGGCTTGTGAGTTTTGTTTCTCAGGGAAAAAGCCTGTAAAATGGTTGAGGGTAATACCGCCTGAAATTGCCGGGTGACTCGTGTAGATCCGCGTCTCGCAGGATGCCTCCAAGACGCAAAGTGGCTCGAGTGCCAACTTGGTAGGGTTTGAGAGTGCCACGTAGGTGCTGAAAAATGACACCCAGAACAGTGGCTTGTGAGTTTTGTTTCCCAGGGAAAAATCCTGTATAACTGTTCAGGGTCCTGCGGCCTTAAATTGCCGGGTGCCTCCTGGAGATCCGCCTCTCGCAGGATACCTCCCAGACGCAAGGTCGCAGCAGTGCACGCTTTGGCTGGTTTGAGAGTGTCAAGTGGGTCCTGAAAAATGACACCCAGAACAGTGGCTTGTGAGTTTTGTTTCCCAGGGAAAAAGCCTTTAAAATGCTTCAGGGTCCTGGAGCATCAAATAGACGGGTGCCTCCTGGAATTCCGCCTATTGCAGGATGCCTCCCAGACGCAAGGTGGCACCAGTGCAAACTTGGTCTTGTTTGAGAGTGTCAAGTGGGTCCTGCAAACTGACACCCAGAACAGTGGCTTGTGAGTTTTGTTTCCCAGGGAAAAAGCCTGTATAATGGTTCTGTGTGTTGCGGCCTTAAATTGCCGGGTGCCTCCTGGAATAGCACCTCTCGCAGGATGCCACCAAGACGCAAGGTGGCAGCAGTGCCAACTTTGTCTGGTTTGAGAGTGCCAAGTGGGTCCTGAAAACTGACACCCAGAACAGTGGCTTGTGAGTTTTGTTTCCCAGGGAAAAAGCCTGTAAAATGGTTCAGGGTCCTGGGGCCTTAAATCGCCGGGTGCCTTCTTGAATTGCACCTCTTGCAGGATACCTCGCAGACGCAAGGTGGCAGCAGTTCCAACTTGGTCTGGTTTGAGAGTGTCAAGTGTGTCCTGAAAAATAACACCCAGAACAGTGGCTTGTGAGTTTTGTTTCCTAGGGAAAAAGGCCTGTAGAAGGGTTCAGGGGCCTGAGGCCAAAAGAAGTCAGGTGACTCATGGAATTCGGCCTCTCGCAGGATGCCTCGCAGACGCAAGGTGGCACCAGTGCCAACTTGGTCTGGTTTGAGAGTGCCAAGTGGGTCCTGAAAAATGACACCCAGAACAGTGGCTTGTGAGTTTTCTTTCCCATGGAAAAGCCTGTACAATGGTTCAGGGTAATGCCGCCTTAAATTGCCGGGCGACTCTGGGAGATCCGCCTCTTGCAGGATGCCTCCCAGACGCAAGGTGGCACCAGTGCAAACTTGGTCTGGTTTGAGAGTGTCAAGTGGGTCCTGCAAACTGACACCCAGAACAGTGGCTTGTGAGTTTTGTTTCCCCGGGAATAAGGCCTGTAGAAGGGTTCAGGGGCCTGAGGGTAAAAGAGGTCAGGTGACTCATGGAATTCAGCTCTCGCAGGATGCCTCCCAGACGGAAAGTGGCACCAGAGCCAACTTGGTCTGGTTTGAGAGTGCCAAGTGGGTCCTGAAAACTGACAGCCAGAAGAGTGCCTTCTAAGTTTTGTTTCCCAAGGAAAAAGCCTGTACAATGGTTCAGGGTCCTGCGGCCTTAAATCGCAGGGTGCCTCCTGGAAATCCGCCTCTCGCAGGATGCCACCAAGACGCAAGGTGGCAGCAGTGCCAACTTGGTCTGGTTTGAGAGTGTCAAGTGGGTCCTGAAAACTGACACACAGAACAGTGACTTGTGAGTTTTGTTTCCCAGGGAAAAAGGCCTGTAGAAGGGTTCAGGGGCCTTAGGCCAAAAGAGGTCAGGTGCCTCCTGGAATTCCGCCTCTCACAGGATGCCTCCCAGACGAAAAGTGGTACGAGTGCCAACTTGGTAGGGTTTGAGAATGCCAAGTGGGTCCTGAAAACTGACACCCAGAACAGTGGCTTGTGAGTTTTCTTTCCCAGGGAAAAAGCCTGTAGAATGGTTTAGGGTCCTGCGGCCTTAAATTGCCGGGTGCCTCCTGGAGTTGCAGCTCTCGCAGGATGCCTCCCAGACGCAACGTGGCACCAGTGCCAACTTGGTCTGGTTTAAGAGTTTCAAGTGGGTCCAGAAACTGACACCCAGAACAGTGGCTTGTGAGTTTTGTTTCCCTGGGAAATATCCTGTATAAAGGTTCAGGGTCCTGCGGCCTTAAATTGCCGGGTGCCTCCTGGAATTCACCTCTTGCAGGATGCCTCCCAGACGCAAGGTGGCCGCAGTGCCAACTTGGTCTGGTTTGAGGGTGTCAAGTGGGTCCTGCAAACTGAAAACCCAGAACAGTGGCTTGTGAGTTTTCTTTCCCAGGGAAAAAGCCTGTAGAATGGGTAGGGTCCTGCGGCCTTAAAATGCCGGGTGCCTCCTGGAATTGCGCCTCTCGCAGGATACCTCCCAGATGCAAGGTCGCAGCAGTGCACAGTTTGGCTGGTTTGAGAGTGTCAAGTGTGTCCTGAAAAATAACACCCAGAACAGTGGCTTGTGAGTTTTGTTTCCCAGGGAAAAAGCCTTTAAAATGGTTCAGGGTCCTGGAGCATCAAATAGCCGGGTGCCTCCTGGAATTCCGCCTTTTGCAGGATGCCTCCCAGACGCAAGGTGGCACCAGTGCTAACTTGGTCTGGTTTGAGAGTGTCAAGTGGGTCCTGCAAACTGACACCCAGAACAGTGGCTTGTGAGTTTTGTTTTCCAGGGAAAAAGCCTGTATAATGGTTCAGTGTGTTGCGGCCTTAAATTGCCGGGTGCCTTCTTGAATTGCACCTCTTGCAGGATACCTCGCAGACGCAAGGTGGCAGCAGTTCCAACTTAGTCTGGTTTGAGAGTGTCAAGTGTGTCCTGAAAAATATGACCCAGAACAGTGGCTTGTGAGTTTTGTTTCCCAGGGAAAAAGGCCTGTAGAAGGGTTCAGGGGCCTGAGGCCAAAAGAGGTCAGGTGACTCATGGAATTCGGCCTCTCGCAGGATGCCTCGCAGACGCAAGGTGGCAGCAGTGCCAACTTGGTCTGGTTTGAGAGTGCCAAGTGGGTCCTGAAAAATGACACCCAGAACAGTGGCTTGTGAGTTTTGTTTCCCAGGGAAAAAGCCTATACAATGGTTCAGGGTAATGCCGCCTTAAATTGCCGGGCGACTCTGGGAGATCCGCCTCTTGCAGGATGCCTCCCAGACGCAAGATGGCACCAGTGCCAACTTGGTCTGGTTTGAGAGTGTCAAGTGTGTCCGGAAAAATGACACCCAGAACAGTGGCTTGTGAGTTTTGTTTCCCCGGGAATAAGGCCTGTAGAAGGGTTCAGGGGCCTGAGGCCAAAAGAGGTCAGGTGCCTCCTGGAATTCCGCCTCTCGCAGGATGCCTCCCAGACGAAAAGTGGTACGAGTGCCAACTTGGTAGGGTTTGAGAATGCCAAGTGGGTCCTGAAAACTTACACCCAGAACAGTGGCTTGTGAGTTTTGTTTCCCAGGGAAAAAGGCCTGTAGAAGGGTTCAGGGGCCTGAGGCCAAAAGAGGTCAGGTGCCTCCTGGAATTCCGCCTCTCGCAGGATGCCTCCCAGACGAAAAGTGGTACGAGTGCCAACTTGGTAGGGTTTGAGAATGCCAAGTGGGTCCTGAAAACTTACACCCAGAACAGTGGCTTGTGAGTTTTCTTTCCCAGGGAAAAAGCCTGTAGAATGGTTTAGGGTCCTGCGGCCTTAAATTGCCGGGTGCCTCCTGGAGTTGCACCTCTCGCAGGATGCCTCCCAGACACAACGTGGCACCAGTGCCAACTTGGTCTGGTTTGAGATTGCCACGTGGGTGCTGAAAACTGACACCCAGAACAGTGGCTTCTGAGTTTTGTTTCCCAGGGAAAAAGCCTGTACAATGGTTCAGGGTGTGGCTTCCTTAAATACCCGGGTGACTCCTGGATATCCGCCTCTCGCAGGATGCCTCCCAGACACAAGGTGGCACCAGTGCCAACTTGGTCTGGTTTGAGAGTGCCAAGTGGGTCCTGAAAACTGACACCCAGGACAGTGGCTTGTGAGTTTTGTTTCCCAGGGAAAAAGGCCTGTAGAAGTGTTCAGGAGCCTGAGGCCAAAAGAGGTCAGGTGACTCATGGAATTCGGCCTCTCGCAGGATGCCTCCCAGACACAAAGTGGCAGCAGTTCCAACTTGGTCTGGTTTTAGAGTGCCAAGTGTGTCCTGAAAACTGACACCCAGAATACTGGCTTGTGAGTTTTGTTTCCCTGGGAAAAATCCTGTATAATGGTTCAGGGTCCTGCGGCCTTAAATTGCCGGGTGACTCCTGCAGATCTGCCTCTCGCAGGATGCCTCCCAGACGCAAGGTGGCACCAGTGCCAACTTGGTCTGGTTTGAGAGTGTCAAGTGGGTCCTTAAAAATGACACCCAGAACAGTGGCTTGTGAGTTTTGTTTCCCAGGGAAAAAGCCTTTAAAATGGTTCAGGGTCCTGCATCATTAAATAGCCGGGTGACTCCTGGAATTGCGCCTCTCGCAAGATGCATCCCAGACGCAAGGTGGCAGCAGTGCCAACTTGGTCTGGTTTGAGAGTGCCACGTGGGTCCTTTAAACTGACACCCAGAACAGTGGCTTGTGAGTTTTGTTTCCCAGTTAAAAAGGCCTCAAGAAGGGTTCAGGGGCCTGAAGCCTTGAATCTCCGGGTGCCTCCTGGAATTCGGCGTCTCGCAAGATGCCTCCCAGACGGAAAGTGGCACCAGAGCCAACTTGGTCTGGTTTGAGGGTGCCAAGTGGGTCCTGAAAACTGACACCCAGAACAGTGGCTTGTGAGTTTTGTTTCCCAGGGAAAAAGCCTGTACAATGGTGCAGGGACCTGCGGCCTTAAATTGCCGGGTGCCTCCTGGAATTGTGTCTCTCGCAGGATGCCTCCCAGACACAAGGTGGCACCAGTGCACACTTGGTCTGGTTTGAGAGTGTCAAGTGGGTCCTGAAAACTGACACCCAGAACAGTGGCTTGTGAGTTTTGTTTCCCAGGGAAAAAGCCTTTACAATTGTTCAGGGTCCTGCGGCCCTAAATTGCCGGGTGCCTCCTGGAATTGCACCTCATGCAGGATGCCTCCCAGACGCAAGGTGGCAGCAGTGCCAACTTGGTCTGGTTTGAGAGTGCCAAGTGGGTCCTGAAAAATGACACCCAGAACAGTGGCTTGTGAGTTTTGTTTCCCAGGGAAAAAGGCCTGTAGAAGGGTTCAGGGGCCTGAGGCCAAAAGAGGTCAGGTGACTCCTGGAATTGTACCTCTCGCAGGATGCCTCCCAGACATAAAGTGGCACGAGTGCCAACTTGGTCTGGTTTGAGAGTGCCAAGTGGGTCCTGAAAACTGACACCCAGGACAGTGGCTTGTGAGTTTTGTTTCCCAGAGAAAAAGGCCTGTAGAAGGGTTAAGGGGCCTGAGGGCAAAAGATGTCAGGTGACTCATGGAATTCGGCGTTTCGCAGGATGCCTCCCAGACGCAAAGTTGCACGAGTGCCAACTTGGTAGGGTTTGAGAGTGCCACGTGGGTCCTGAAAACTGACACCCAGAACAGTGGCTTGTGAGTTTTCTTTCCCAGGGAAAAAGCCTGTAGAATGGTTTAGGGTCCTGCGGCCTTAAAATGCCGGGTGCCTCCTGGATTTGCGCCTCTCGCAGGATACCTCCCAGACGCAAGGTGGCAGCAGTGCCAACTTGGTCTGGTTTGAGAGTGCCAAGTGGGTCCTGAAAAATGACACTCAGAACAGTGGCTTGTGAGTTTTTTTTCCCAGGGAAAAAGCCTGTACAATGGTTCTGGGTATTGCCGCCTTAAATTGCCGGGCGACTCTGCGAGATCCGCCTCTCGCAGGATGCCTCCCAGACGCAATGCGGCACCAGTGCCAACTTGGTCTGGTTTAAGAGTTTCAAGTGGGTCCAGAAACTGACACCCAGAACAGTGGCTTGTGAGTTTTGTTTCCCTGGGAAATATCCTGTATAAAGGTTCAGGGTCCTGCGGCCTTAAATTGCCGGGTGCCTCCTGGAATTCACCTCTTGCAGGATGCCTCCCAGACGCAAGGTGGCCGCAGTGCCAACTTGGTCTGGTTTGAGGGTGTCAAGTGGGTCCTGCAAACTGAAAACCCAGAACAGTGGCTTGTGACTTTTCTTTCCCAGGGAAAAAGCCTGTAGAATGGGTAGGGTCCTGCGGCCTTAAAATGCCGGGTGCCTCCTGGAATTGCGCCTCTCGCAGGATACCTCCCAGATGCAAGGTCGCAGCAGTGCACAGTTGGGCTGGTTTGAGAGTGTCAAGTGTGTCCTGAAAAATAACACCCAGAACAGTGGCTTGTGAGTTTTGTTTCCCAGGGAAAAAGCCTTTAAAATGGTTCAGGGTCCTGGAGCATCAAATAGCCGGGTGCCTCCTGGAATTCCGCCTTTTGCAGGATGCCTCCCAGACGCAAGGTGGCACCAGTGCTAACTTGGTCTGGTTTGAGAGTGTCAAGTGGGTCCTGCAAACTGACACCCAGAACAGTGGCTTGTGAGTTTTGTTTTCCAGGGAAAAAGCCTGTATAATGGTTCAGTGTGTTGCGGCCTTAAATTGCCGGGTGCCTTCTTGAATTGCACCTCTTGCAGGATACCTCGCAGACGCAAGGTGGCAGCAGTTCCAACTTAGTCTGGTTTGAGAGTGTCAAGTGTGTCCTGAAAAATATGACCCAGAACAGTGGCTTGTGAGTTTTGTTTCCCAGGGAAAAAGGCCTGTAGAAGGGTTCAGGGGCCTGAGGCCAAAAGAGGTCAGGTGACTCATGGAATTCGGCCTCTCGCAGGATGCCTCGCAGACGCAAGGTGGCAGCAGTGCCAACTTGGTCTGGTTTGAGAGTGCCAAGTGGGTCCTGAAAAATGACACCCAGAACAGTGGCTTGTGAGTTTTGTTTCCCAGGGAAAAAGCCTATACAATGGTTCAGGGTAATGCCGCCTTAAATTGCCGGGCGACTCTGGGAGATCCGCCTCTTGCAGGATGCCTCCCAGACGCAAGATGGCACCAGTGCCAACTTGGTCTGGTTTGAGAGTGTCAAGTGTGTCCGGAAAAATGACACCCAGAACAGTGGCTTGTGAGTTTTGTTTCCCCGGGAATAAGGCCTGTAGAAGGGTTCAGGGGCCTGAGGCCAAAAGAGGTCAGGTGCCTCCTGGAATTCCGCCTCTCGCAGGATGCCTCCCAGACGAAAAGTGGTACGAGTGCCAACTTGGTAGGGTTTGAGAATGCCAAGTGGGTCCTGAAAACTTACACCCAGAACAGTGGCTTGTGAGTTTTGTTTCCCAGGGAAAAAGGCCTGTAGAAGGGTTCAGGGGCCTGAGGCCAAAAGAGGTCAGGTGCCTCCTGGAATTCCGCCTCTCGCAGGATGCCTCCCAGACGAAAAGTGGTACGAGTGCCAACTTGGTAGGGTTTGAGAATGCCAAGTGGGTCCTGAAAACTTACACCCAGAACAGTGGCTTGTGAGTTTTCTTTCCCAGGGAAAAAGCCTGTAGAATGGTTTAGGGTCCTGCGGCCTTAAATTGCCGGGTGCCTCCTGGAGTTGCACCTCTCGCAGGATGCCTCCCAGACACAACGTGGCACCAGTGCCAACTTGGTCTGGTTTGAGATTGCCACGTGGGTGCTGAAAACTGACACCCAGAACAGTGGCTTCTGAGTTTTGTTTCCCAGGGAAAAAGCCTGTACAATGGTTCAGGGTGTGGCTTCCTTAAATACCCGGGTGACTCCTGGATATCCGCCTCTCGCAGGATGCCTCCCAGACACAAGGTGGCACCAGTGCCAACTTGGTCTGGTTTGAGAGTGCCAAGTGGGTCCTGAAAACTGACACCCAGGACAGTGGCTTGTGAGTTTTGTTTCCCAGGGAAAAAGGCCTGTAGAAGTGTTCAGGAGCCTGAGGCCAAAAGAGGTCAGGTGACTCATGGAATTCGGCCTCTCGCAGGATGCCTCCCAGACACAAAGTGGCAGCAGTTCCAACTTGGTCTGGTTTTAGAGTGCCAAGTGTGTCCTGAAAACTGACACCCAGAATACTGGCTTGTGAGTTTTGTTTCCCTGGGAAAAATCCTGTATAATGGTTCAGGGTCCTGCGGCCTTAAATTGCCGGGTGACTCCTGCAGATCTGCCTCTCGCAGGATGCCTCCCAGACGCAAGGTGGCACCAGTGCCAACTTGGTCTGGTTTGAGAGTGTCAAGTGGGTCCTTAAAAATGACACCCAGAACAGTGGCTTGTGAGTTTTGTTTCCCAGGGAAAAAGCCTTTAAAATGGTTCAGGGTCCTGCATCATTAAATAGCCGGGTGACTCCTGGAATTGCGCCTCTCGCAAGATGCATCCCAGACGCAAGGTGGCAGCAGTGCCAACTTGGTCTGGTTTGAGAGTGCCACGTGGGTCCTTTAAACTGACACCCAGAACAGTGGCTTGTGAGTTTTGTTTCCCAGTTAAAAAGGCCTCAAGAAGGGTTCAGGGGCCTGAAGCCTTGAATCTCCGGGTGCCTCCTGGAATTCGGCGTCTCGCAAGATGCCTCCCAGACGGAAAGTGGCACCAGAGCCAACTTGGTCTGGTTTGAGGGTGCCAAGTGGGTCCTGAAAACTGACACCCAGAACAGTGGCTTGTGAGTTTTGTTTCCCAGGGAAAAAGCCTGTACAATGGTGCAGGGACCTGCGGCCTTAAATTGCCGGGTGCCTCCTGGAATTGTGTCTCTCGCAGGATGCCTCCCAGACACAAGGTGGCACCAGTGCACACTTGGTCTGGTTTGAGAGTGTCAAGTGGGTCCTGCAAACTGACACCCAGAACAGTGGCTTGTGAGTTTTGTTTCCCAGGGAAAAAGCCTTTACAATTGTTCAGGGTCCTGCGGCCCTAAATTGCCGGGTGCCTCCTGGAATTGCACCTCATGCAGGATGCCTCCCAGACGCAAGGTGGCAGCAGTGCCAACTTGGTCTGGTTTGAGAGTGCCAAGTGGGTCCTGAAAAATGACACCCAGAACAGTGGCTTGTGAGTTTTGTTTCCCAGGGAAAAAGGCCTGTAGAAGGGTTCAGGGGCCTGAGGCCAAAAGAGGTCAGGTGACTCCTGGAATTGTACCTCTCGCAGGATGCCTCCCAGACATAAAGTGGCACGAGTGCCAACTTGGTCTGGTTTGAGAGTGCCAAGTGGGTCCTGAAAACTGACACCCAGGACAGTGGCTTGTGAGTTTTGTTTCCCAGAGAAAAAGGCCTGTAGAAGGGTTAAGGGGCCTGAGGGCAAAAGATGTCAGGTGACTCATGGAATTCGGCGTTTCGCAGGATGCCTCCCAGACGCAAAGTTGCACGAGTGCCAACTTGGTAGGGTTTGAGAGTGCCACGTGGGTCCTGAAAACTGACACCCAGAACAGTGGCTTGTGAGTTTTCTTTCCCAGGGAAAAAGCCTGTAGAATGGTTTAGGGTCCTGCGGCCTTAAAATGCCGGGTGCCTCCTGGATTTGCGCCTCTCGCAGGATACCTCCCAGACGCAAGGTGGCAGCAGTGCCAACTTGGTCTGGTTTGAGAGTGCCAAGTGGGTCCTGAAAAATGACACTCAGAACAGTGGCTTGTGAGTTTTTTTTCCCAGGGAAAAAGCCTGTACAATGGTTCTGGGTATTGCCGCCTTAAATTGCCGGGCGACTCTGCGAGATCCGCCTCTCGCAGGATGCCTCCCAGACGCAATGCGGCACCAGTGCCAACTTGGTCTGGTTTGAGCGTGCCAAGTGGGTCCTGAATAATGACACCCAGAACAGTGGCTTGTGAGTTTTGTTTCCCAGGGAAAAAGCCTTTAAAATGGTTCAGGGTCCTGGAGCATTAAATAGCCGGGTGCCTCCTGGAATTCCGCCTCTTGCAGGATGCCTCCCAGACGCAAGGTGGCACCAGTGCCAACGTGGTCTGGTTTGAGAGTGCCAAGTGGGTCCTGTAAACTGACACCCAGAACAGTGGCTTGTGAGTTTTGTTTCCCAGGGAAAAAACCTGTAGAAGGATTCAGAGGCCTGAGGCCTTAAATCTCCGGTTGCCTCCTGGAATTCAGCTCTCGCAGGATGCCTCCCAGACGGAAAATGGCAGCAGTGCCAACTTGGTCTGGTTTGAGAGTGCCAAGTGGGTCCTGAAAACTGACACCCAGAACAGTGGCTTGTGAGTTTTGTTTCCCAGGGAAAAAGGCCTGTAGAAGTGTTCAGGAGCCTGAGGCCAAAAGAGGTCAGGTGACTCATGGAATTCGGCCTCTCGCAGGATGCCTCCCAGACACAAAGTGGCAGCAGTTCCAACTTGGTCTGGTTTGAGAGTGCCAAGTGGGTCCTGAAAACTGACACCCAGAACAGTGGCTTGTGAGTTTTGTTTCCCTGGGAAAAATCCTGTATAATGGTTCAGGGTCCTGCGGCCTTAAATTGCCGGGTGACTCCTGCAGATCTGCCTCTCGCAGGATGCCTCCCAGACGCAAGGTGGCACCAGTGCCAACTTGGTCTGGTTTGAGAGTGTCAAGTGGGTCCTTAAAAATGACACCCAGAACAGTGGCTTGTGAGTTTTGTTTCCCAGGGAAAAAGCCTTTAAAATGGTTCAGGGTCCTGCAGCATTAAATAGCCGGGTGACTCCTGGAATTGCGCCTCTCGCAGGATGCATCCCAGACGCAAGGTGGCAGCAGTGCCAACTTGGTCTGGTTTGAGAGTGCCACGTGGGTCCTTTAAACTGACACCCAGAACAGTGGCTTCTGAGTTTTGTTTCCCAGTTAAAAAGGCCTCAAGAAGGGTTCAGGGGCCTGAAGCCTTGAATCTCCGGGTGCCTCCTGGAATTCGGCGTCTCGCAAGATGCCTCCCAGACGGAAAGTGGCACCAGAGCCAACTTGGTCTGATTTGAGAGTGCCAAGTGGGTCCTGAAAACTGACACCCAGGACAGTGGCTTGTGAGTTTTGTTTCCCAGGGAAAAAGCCTGTACAATGGTGCAGGGACCTGCGGCCTTAAATTGCCGGGTGCCTCCTGGAATTGTGTCTCTCGCAGGATGCCTCCCAGACACAAGGTGGCACCAGTGCACACTTGGTCTGGTTTGAGAGTGTCAAGTGGGTCCTGAAAACTGACACCCAGAACAGTGGCTTGTGAGTTTTGTTTCCCAGGGAAAAAGCCTGTACAATTGTTCAGGGTCCTGCGGCCTTAAATTGCCGGGTGCCTCCTGGAATTGCACCTCATGCAGGATGCCTCCCAGACGCAAGGTGGCAGCAGTGCCAACTTGGTCTGGTTTGAGAGTGCCAAGTGGGTCCTGAAAAATGACACTCAGAACAGTGGCTTGTGAGTTTTTTTTCCCAGGGAAAAAGCCTGTACAATGGTTCTGGGTATTGCCGCCTTAAATTGCCGGGCGACTCTGGGAGATCCGCATCTCGCAGGATGCCTCCCAGACGCAAGATGGCACCAGTGCCCACTTGTTCTGGTTTGAGAGTGTCAAGTGTGTCCGGAAAAATGACACCCAGAACAGTGGCTTGTGAGTTTTGTTTCCCTGGGATTAAGGCCTGTAGAAGGGTTCAGGGGCCTGAGGCCAAAAGAGGTCAGGTGCCTCCTGGAATTCCGCCTCTCGCAGGATGCCTCCCAGACGAAAAGTGGCACGAGTGCCAACTTGGTAGGGTTTGAGAATGCCAAGTGGGTCCTGAAAACTTACACCCAGAACAGTGGCTTGTGAGTTTTGTTTCCCAGGGAAAAAGGCCTGTAGAAGGGTTCAGGGGCCTGAGGCCAAACGAGGTCAGGTGCCTCCTGGAATTCCGCCTCTCGCAGGATGCCTCCCAGACGAATAGTGGTACGAGTGCCAACTTCGTAGGGTTTGAGAATGCCAAGTGGGTCCTGAAAACTGACACCCAGAACAGTGGCTTGTGAGTTTTCTTTCCCAGGGAAAAAGCCTGTAGAATGGTTTAGGGTCCTGCGGCCTTAAATTGCCGGGTGCCTCCTGGAGTTGCACCTCTCGCAGGATGCCTCCCAGACGCAATGTGGCACCAGTGCCAACTTGGTCTGGTTTGAGGGTGTCAAGTGGGTCCTGCAAACTGACACCCAGAACAGTGGCTTGTGAGTTTTCTTTCCCAGGGAAAAAGCCTGTAGAATGGGTAGGGTCCTGCGGCCTTAAAATGCCGGGTGCCTCCTGGAATTCTGCCTCTCGCAGGATACCTCCCAGACGCAAGGTCGCAGCAGTGCACAGTTTGGTTGGTTTGAGAGTGTCAAGTGGGTCCTGAAAAATGACACCCAGAACAGTGGCTTGTGAGTTTTGTTTCCCAGGGAAAAAGCCTTTAAAATGGTTCAGGGTCCTGGAGCATCAAATAGCCGGGTGCCTCCTGGAATTCGGCCACTCGCAGGATGCCTCCCAGACGCAAGGTGGCACCAGTGCAAACTTGGTCTGGTTTGAGAGTGTCAAGTGGGTCCTGCAAACTGACACCCAGAACAGTGGCTTGTGAGTTTTGTTTCCCAGGGAAAAAGCCTGTATAATGGTTCAGTGTGTTGCGGCCTTAAATTGCCGGGTGCCTCCTGGAATAGCACCTCTCGCAGGATGCCACCAAGACGCAAGGTGGCAGCAGTGCCAACTTGGTCTGGTTTGAGAGTGCCAAGTGGGTCCTGAAAACTGACACCCAGAACAGTGGCTTGTGAGTTTTGTTTCCCAGGGAAAAAGCCTTTACAATGGTTCAGGGTCCTGGGGCCGTAAATCGCCGGGTGCCTTCTTGAATTGCACCTCTTGCAGGATACCTCGCAGACGCAAGGTGGCAGCAGTTCCAACTTAGTCTGGTTTGAGAGTGTCAAGTGTGTCCTGAAAAATATGACCCAGAACAGTGGCTTGTGAGTTTTGTTTCCCAGGGAAAAAGGCCTGTAGAAGGGTTCAGGGGCCTGAGGCCAAAAGAGGTCAGGTGACTCATGGAATTCGGCCTCTCGCAGGATACCTCCCAGACGCAAGGTGGCAGCAGTGCCAACTTGGTCTGGTTTGAGAGTGCCAAGTGGGTCCTGAAAAATGACACTCAGAACAGTGGCTTGTGAGTTTTTTTTCCCAGGGAAAAAGCCTGTTCAATGGTTCTGGGTATTGCCGCCTTAAATTGCCGGGCGACTCTGCGAGATCCGCCTCTCGCAGGATGCCTCCCAGACGCAATGCGGCACCAGTGCCAACTTGGTCTGGTTTGAGCGTGCCAAGTGGGTCCTGAATAATGACACCCAGAACAGTGGCTTGTGAGTTTTGTTTCCCAGGGAAAAAGCCTTTAAAATGGTTCAGGGTCCTGGAGCATTAAATAGCCGGGTGCCTCCTGGAATTCCGCCTCTTGCAGGATGCCTCCCAGACGCAAGGTGGCACCAGTGCCAACGTGGTCTGGTTTGAGAGTGCCAAGTGGGTCCTGTAAACTGACACCCAGAACAGTGGCTTGTGAGTTTTGTTTCCCAGGGAAAAAACCTGTAGAAGGATTCAGAGGCCTGAGGCCTTAAATCTCCGGTTGCCTCCTGGAATTCAGCTCTCGCAGGATGCCTCCCAGACGGAAAATGGCAGCAGTGCCAACTTGGTCTGGTTTGAGAGTGCCAAGTGGGTCCTGAAAACTGACACCCAGAACAGTGGCTTGTGAGTTTTGTTTCCCAGGGAAAAAGGCCTGTAGAAGTGTTCAGGAGCCTGAGGCCAAAAGAGGTCAGGTGACTCATGGAATTCGGCCTCTCGCAGGATGCCTCCCAGACACAAAGTGGCAGCAGTTCCAACTTGGTCTGGTTTGAGAGTGCCAAGTGGGTCCTGAAAACTGACACCCAGAACAGTGGCTTGTGAGTTTTGTTTCCCTGGGAAAAATCCTGTATAATGGTTCAGGGTCCTGCGGCCTTAAATTGCCGGGTGACTCCTGCAGATCTGCCTCTCGCAGGATGCCTCCCAGACGCAAGGTGGCACCAGTGCCAACTTGGTCTGGTTTGAGAGTGTCAAGTGGGTCCTTAAAAATGACACCCAGAACAGTGGCTTGTGAGTTTTGTTTCCCAGGGAAAAAGCCTTTAAAATGGTTCAGGGTCCTGCAGCATTAAATAGCCGGGTGACTCCTGGAATTGCGCCTCTCGCAGGATGCATCCCAGACGCAAGGTGGCAGCAGTGCCAACTTGGTCTGGTTTGAGAGTGCCACGTGGGTCCTTTAAACTGACACCCAGAACAGTGGCTTCTGAGTTTTGTTTCCCAGTTAAAAAGGCCTCAAGAAGGGTTCAGGGGCCTGAAGCCTTGAATCTCCGGGTGCCTCCTGGAATTCGGCGTCTCGCAAGATGCCTCCCAGACGGAAAGTGGCACCAGAGCCAACTTGGTCTGATTTGAGAGTGCCAAGTGGGTCCTGAAAACTGACACCCAGGACAGTGGCTTGTGAGTTTTGTTTCCCAGGGAAAAAGCCTGTACAATGGTGCAGGGACCTGCGGCCTTAAATTGCCGGGTGCCTCCTGGAATTGTGTCTCTCGCAGGATGCCTCCCAGACACAAGGTGGCACCAGTGCACACTTGGTCTGGTTTGAGAGTGTCAAGTGGGTCCTGAAAACTGACACCCAGAACAGTGGCTTGTGAGTTTTGTTTCCCAGGGAAAAAGCCTGTACAATTGTTCAGGGTCCTGCGGCCTTAAATTGCCGGGTGCCTCCTGGAATTGCACCTCATGCAGGATGCCTCCCAGACGCAAGGTGGCAGCAGTGCCAACTTGGTCTGGTTTGAGAGTGCCAAGTGGGTCCTGAAAAATGACACTCAGAACAGTGGCTTGTGAGTTTTTTTTCCCAGGGAAAAAGCCTGTACAATGGTTCTGGGTATTGCCGCCTTAAATTGCCGGGCGACTCTGGGAGATCCGCATCTCGCAGGATGCCTCCCAGACGCAAGATGGCACCAGTGCCCACTTGTTCTGGTTTGAGAGTGTCAAGTGTGTCCGGAAAAATGACACCCAGAACAGTGGCTTGTGAGTTTTGTTTCCCTGGGATTAAGGCCTGTAGAAGGGTTCAGGGGCCTGAGGCCAAAAGAGGTCAGGTGCCTCCTGGAATTCCGCCTCTCGCAGGATGCCTCCCAGACGAAAAGTGGCACGAGTGCCAACTTGGTAGGGTTTGAGAATGCCAAGTGGGTCCTGAAAACTTACACCCAGAACAGTGGCTTGTGAGTTTTGTTTCCCAGGGAAAAAGGCCTGTAGAAGGGTTCAGGGGCCTGAGGCCAAACGAGGTCAGGTGCCTCCTGGAATTCCGCCTCTCGCAGGATGCCTCCCAGACGAATAGTGGTACGAGTGCCAACTTCGTAGGGTTTGAGAATGCCAAGTGGGTCCTGAAAACTGACACCCAGAACAGTGGCTTGTGAGTTTTCTTTCCCAGGGAAAAAGCCTGTAGAATGGTTTAGGGTCCTGCGGCCTTAAATTGCCGGGTGCCTCCTGGAGTTGCACCTCTCGCAGGATGCCTCCCAGACGCAATGTGGCACCAGTGCCAACTTGGTCTGGTTTGAGGGTGTCAAGTGGGTCCTGCAAACTGACACCCAGAACAGTGGCTTGTGAGTTTTCTTTCCCAGGGAAAAAGCCTGTAGAATGGGTAGGGTCCTGCGGCCTTAAAATGCCGGGTGCCTCCTGGAATTCTGCCTCTCGCAGGATACCTCCCAGACGCAAGGTCGCAGCAGTGCACAGTTTGGTTGGTTTGAGAGTGTCAAGTGGGTCCTGAAAAATGACACCCAGAACAGTGGCTTGTGAGTTTTGTTTCCCAGGGAAAAAGCCTTTAAAATGGTTCAGGGTCCTGGAGCATCAAATAGCCGGGTGCCTCCTGGAATTCGGCCACTCGCAGGATGCCTCCCAGACGCAAGGTGGCACCAGTGCAAACTTGGTCTGGTTTGAGAGTGTCAAGTGGGTCCTGCAAACTGACACCCAGAACAGTGGCTTGTGAGTTTTGTTTCCCAGGGAAAAAGCCTGTATAATGGTTCAGTGTGTTGCGGCCTTAAATTGCCGGGTGCCTCCTGGAATAGCACCTCTCGCAGGATGCCACCAAGACGCAAGGTGGCAGCAGTGCCAACTTGGTCTGGTTTGAGAGTGCCAAGTGGGTCCTGAAAACTGACACCCAGAACAGTGGCTTGTGAGTTTTGTTTCCCAGGGAAAAAGCCTTTACAATGGTTCAGGGTCCTGGGGCCGTAAATCGCCGGGTGCCTTCTTGAATTGCACCTCTTGCAGGATACCTCGCAGACGCAAGGTGGCAGCAGTTCCAACTTAGTCTGGTTTGAGAGTGTCAAGTGTGTCCTGAAAAATATGACCCAGAACAGTGGCTTGTGAGTTTTGTTTCCCAGGGAAAAAGGCCTGTAGAAGGGTTCAGGGGCCTGAGGCCAAAAGAGGTCAGGTGACTCATGGAATTCGGCCTCTCGCAGGATGCCTCGCAGACGCAAGGTGGCAGCAGTGCCAACTTGGTCTGGTTTGAGAGTGCCAAGTGGGTCCTGAAAAATGACACTCAGAACAGTGGCTTGTGAGTTTTTTTTCCCATGGAAAAAGCCTGTACAATGGTTCAGGGTAATGCCGCCTTAAATTGCCGGGCGACTCTGGGAGATCCGCCTCTTGCAGGATGCCTCCCAGACGCAAGATGGCACCAGTGCCCGCTTGTTCTGGTTTGAGAGTGTCAAGTGTGTCCGGAAAAATGACACCCAGAACAGTGGCTTGTGAGTTTTGTTTCCCCGGGATTAAGGCCTGTAGAAGGGTTCAGGGGCCTGAGGCCAAAAGAGGTCAGGTGCCTCCTGGAATTCCGCCTCTCGCAGGATGCCTCCCAGACGAAAAGTGGCACGAGTGCCAACTTGGTAGGGTTTGAGAATGCCAAGTGGGTCCTGAAAACTTACACCCAGAACAGTGGCTTGTGAGTTTTGTTTCCCAGGGAAAAAGGCCTGTAGAAGGGTTCAGGGGCCTGAGGCCAAACGAGGTCAGGTGCCTCCTGGAATTCCGCCTCTCGCAGGATGCCTCCCAGACGAATAGTGGTACTAGTGCCAACTTGGTAGGGTTTGAGAATGCCAAGTGGGTCCTGAAAACTGACACCCAGAACAGTGGCTTGTGAGTTTTGTTTCCCAGGGAAAAAGCCTGTAGAATGGTTTAGGGTCCTGTGGCCTTAAATTGCCGGGTGCCTCCTGGAGTTGCACCTCTCGCAGGATGCCTCCCAGACACAACGTGGCACCAGTGCCAACTTGGTCTGGTTTAAGAGTTTCAAGTGGGTCCTGAAAACTGACACCCAGAACAGTGGCTTGTGAGTTTTGTTTCCCTGGGAAAAATCCTGTATAAAGATTCAGGGTCCTGCGGCCTTAAATTGCCGGGTGACTCCGGGAGATCCGCCTCTCGCAGGATGCCTCCCAGACGCAAGGTGGCACCAGTGCAAACTTTGGCTGGTTTGAGAGTGTCAAGTGGGTCCTGAAAAATGACACCCAGAACAGTGGCTTGTGAGTTTTGTTTCCCAGGGAAAAAGGCCTGTAGAAGGGTTCAGGGGCCTGAGGCCAAAAGAGGTCAGGTGCCTCCTGGAATTGTACCTCTCGCAGGATGCCTCCCAGACGCAATGTGGCACCAGTGCCAACTTGGTCTGGTTTGAGCGTGCCAAGTGGGTCCTGAAAACTGACACCCAGAACAGTGGCTTGTGAGTTTTCTTTCCCAGGGAGAAAGCCTGTAGAATGGTTTAGGGTCCTGCGGCCTTAAAATGCCGGGTGCCTCCTGGAATTGCGCCTCTTGCAGGATGCCTCCCAGACGCAAGGTGGCAGCAGTGCCAACTTGGTCTGGTTTGAGAGTGCCGAGTGGGTCCTGAAAAATGACACCCAGAGCGGTGGCTTGTGAGTTTTTTTTCCCAGGGAAAAAGCCTGTACAATGTTCAGGATAATGCCGCCTTAAATTGCAGGGCGACTCTGGGAGATCCGCCTCTCGCAGGATGCCTCCCAAACGCAATGTGGCACCAGTGCCAACTTGGTCTGGTTTGAGCGTGCCAAGTGGGTCCTGAATAATGACACCCAGAACAGTGGCATGTGAGTTTTGTTTCCGAGGGAAAAAGGCCTGTAGAAGGATTCAGCGGCTTGAGGCCTTGAATCTCCGGGTGCCTCCTGGAATTCGGCATCTCGGAAGATGCCTCCCAGACGGAAAGTGGCACCAGAGCCAACTTGGTCTGGTTTGAGAGTGCCAAGTGGGTCCTGAAAACTGACACCCAGAACAGTGGCTTGTGAGTTTTGTTTCCCAGGGAAAAAGCCTGTACAATGGTTCAGGGTCCTGCGGCCTTAAATCGCTGGTTGCCTCCTGGAATTGCGCCTCCCGCAGGATGCCTCCCAGACGCAAGGTGGCACCAGTGCCAACTTGGTCTGGTTTGAGGGTGTCAAGTGGGTCCTGCAAACTGACACCCAGAACAGTGGCTTGTGAGTTTTCTTTCCCAGGGAAAAATCCTTTATAAAGGTTCAGGGTAATGCTGCCTTAAATTGCCGGGCGACTCTGGGAGATCCGCCTCTCACAGGATGCCTCCCAGACGCAAGGTGGCACCAGTGCCAACTTGGTCTTGCTTGAGAGTTTCAAGTGGGTCCTGAAAAATGACACCCAGAACAGTGGCTTGTGAGTTTTGTTTCCCAGAGAAAAAGGCCTGTAGAAGGGTTCAGGTGCCTGAAGCCAAAAGATGTCAGGTGACTCATGGAATACGGCGTCTCGCAGGATGCCTCCCAGACGCAAAGTTTCACGAGTGCCAACTTGGTAGGGTTTGAGAATGCCAAGTGGGTCCTGAAAACTGACACCCAGAACAGTGGCTTGTGAGTTTTGTTTCTCAGGGAAAAAGCCTGTAAAATGGTTGAGGTTAATACCGCCTGAAATTGCCGGGTGACTGGTGGAGATCCGCGTCTCGCAGGATGCCTCCCAGACGCAAAGTGGCACGAGTGCCAACTTGGTAGGGTTTGAGAGTGCAACGTGGGTGCTGAAAAATAACACCCAGAACAGTGGCTTGTGAGTTTTGTTTCCCAGGGAAAAATCCTGTATAAAGGTTCAGGGTCCTGCGGCCTTAAATTGCCGGGTGACTCCTGGAGATCCGCCTCTCGCAGGATACCTCCCAGACGCAAGGTCGCAGCAGTGCACACTTTGGCTGGTTTGAGAGTGTCAAGTGGGTCCTGAAAAATGACACCCAGAACAGTGGCTTGTGAGTTTTGTTTCCCAGGGAAAAAGCCTTTAAAATGGTTCAGGGTCCTGGAGCATCAAATAGCCGGGTGCCTCCTGGAATTCCGCCTATTGCAGGATGCCTCCCAGACGCAAGGTGGCACCAGTTCAAACTTGGTCTGGTTTGAGAGTGTCAAGTGGGTCCTGCAAACTGACACCCAGAACAGTGGCTTGTGAGTTTTGTTTCCCACGGAAAAAGCCTGTATAATGGTTCAGTGTGTTGCGGCCTTAAATTGCCGGGTGCCTCCTGGAATAGCACCTCTCGCAGGATGCCACCAAGACGCAAGGTGGCACGAGTGCCAACTTGTTCTGGTTTGAGAGTGCCAAGTGGGTCCTGAAAACTGACACCCAGAACAGTGGCTTGTGAGTTTTGTTTCCCAGGGAAAAAGCCTTTACAATGGTTCAGGGTCCTGGGGCCTTAAATCGCCGGGTGCCTTCTTGAATTGCACCTCTTGCAGGATACCTCGCAGACGCAAGGTGGCAGCAGTTCCAACTTAGTCTGGTTTGAGAGTGTCAACTGTGTCCTGAAAAATATGACCCAGAACAGTGGCTTGTCAGTTTTGTTTCCCAGGGAAAAAGGCCTGTAGAAGGGTTCAGGGGCCTAAAGCCAAAAGAGGTCAGGTGACTCATGGAATTCGGCCTCTCGCAGGATGCCTCGGAGACGCAAGGTGGCAGCAGTGCCAACTTGGTCTGGTTTGAGAGTGCCAAGTGGGTCCTGAAAAATGACACTCAGAACAGTGGCTTGTGAGTTTTTTTTCCCATGGAAAAAGCCTGTACAATGGTTCAGGGTAATGGCGCCTTAAATTGCCGGGTGACTATGGGAGATCCGCCTCTTGCAGGATGCCTCCCAGACGCAAGATGGCACCACCGCCAACTTGGTCTGGTTTGAGAGTGTCAAGTGTGTCCGGAAAAATGACACCCAGAACAGTGGCTTGTGAGTTTTGTTTCCCAGGGAAAAAGGCCTGTAGAAGGGTTCAGGGGCCTGAGGCCAAAAGAAGTCAGGTGACTCATGGAATTCGGCCTCTCGCAGGATGCCTCGCAGACGCAAGGTGGCAGCAGTGCCAACTTGGTCTGGTTTGAGAGTGCCAAGTGGGTCCTGAAAAATGACACTAAGAACAGTGGCTTGTGAGTTTTCTTTCCCATGGAAAAGCCTGTACAATGGTTCAGGGTAATGCCGCCTTAAATTGCCGGGCGACTCTGGGAGATCCGCCTCTTGCAGGATGCCTCCCAGACGCAAGGTGGCACCAGTGCAAACTTGGTCTGGTTTGAGAGTGTCAAGTGGGTCCTGCAAACTGACACCCAGAACAGTGGCTTGTGAGTTTTGTTTCCCCCGGAATAAGGCCTGTAGATGGGTTCAGGGGCCTGAGGGTAAAAGAGGTCAGGTGACTCATGGAATTCAGCTCTCGCAAGATGCCTCTCAGACGGAAAGTGGCACCAGAGCCAACTTGGTCTGGTTTGAGAGTGCCAAGTGGGTCCTGAAAACTGACACCCAGAACAGTGGCTTCTAAGTTTTGTTTCCCAAGGAAAAAGCCTGTACAATGGTTCAGGGTCCTGCGGCCTTAAATCGCCGGGTGCCTCCTGGAATTCCGCCTCTCGCAGGATGCCACCAAGACGCAAGGTGGCAGCAGGGCCAACTTGGTCTGGTTTGAGAGTGTCAAGTGGGTCCTGAAAACTGACACCCAGAACAGTGGCTTGTGAGTTTTCTTTCCCAGGGAAAAAGCCTGTAGAATGGTTTAGGGTCCTGCGGCCTCAAATTGCCGGGTGCCTCCTGGTGTTGCACCTCTCGCAGGATGCCTCCCAGACGCAACGTGGCACCAGTGCCAACTTGGTCTGGTTTGAGGGTGTCAAGTGGGTCCTGCAAACTGACACCCAGAACAGTGGCTTGTGAGTTTTCTTTCCCAGGGAAAAAGCCTGTAGAATGGGTAGGGTCCTGCAGCCTTAAAATGCCGGGTGCCTCCTGGAATTCTGCCTCTCGCAGGATACCTCCCAGACGCAAGGTCGCAGCAGTGCACAGTTTGGCTGGTTTGAGAGTGTCAAGTGGGTCCTGAAAAATGACACCCAGAACAGTGGCTTGTGAGTTTTGTTTCCCAGGGAAAAAGCCTTTAAAATGGTTCAGGGTCCTGGAGCATCAAATAGCCGGGTGCCTCCTGGAATTCGGCCACTCGCAGGATGCCTCCCAGACGCAAGGTGGCACCAGTGCAAACTTGGTCTGGTTTGAGAGTGTCAAGTGGGTCCTGCAAATTGACACCCAGAACAGTGGCTTGTGAGTTTTGTTTCCCAGGGAAAAAGCCTGTATAATGGTTCAGTGTGTTGCGGCCTTAAATTGCCGGGTGCCTCCTGGAATAGCACCTCTCGCAGGATGCCACCAAGACGCAAGGTGGCAGCAGTGCCAACTTTGTCTGGTTTGAGAGTGCCAAGTGGGTCCTGAAAACTGACACCCAGAACAGTGGCTTGTGAGTTTTGTTTCCCAGGGAAAAAGCCTTTACAATGGTTCAGGGTCCTGGGGCCGTAAATCGCCGGGTGCCTTCTTGAATTGCACCTCTTGCAGGATACCTCGCAGACGCAAGGTGGCAGCAGTTCCAACTTAGTCTGGTTTGAGAGTGTCAAGTGTGTCCTGAAAAATATGACCCAGAACAGTGGCTTGTGAGTTTTGTTTCCCAGGGAAAAAGGCCTGTAGAAGGGTTCAGGGGCCTGAGGCCAAAAGAGGTCAGGTGACTCATGGAATTCGGCCTCTCGCAGGATGCCTCGCAGACGCAAGGTGGCAGCAGTGCCAACTTGGTCTGGTTTGAGAGTGCCAAGTGGGTCCTGAAAAATGACACTCAGAACAGTGGCTTGTGAGTTTTTTTTCCCATGGAAAAAGCCTGTACAATGGTTCAGGGTAATGCCGCCTTAAATTGCCGGGCGACTCTGGGAGATCCGCCTCTTGCAGGATGCCTCCCAGACGCAAGATGGCACCAGTGCCCACTTGTTCTGGTTTGAGAGTGTCAAGTGTGTCCGGAAAAATGACACCCAGAACAGTGGCTTGTGAGTTTTGTTTCCCCGGGATTAAGGCCTGTAGAAGGGTTCAGGGGCCTGAGGCCAAAAGAGGTCAGGTGCCTCCTGGAATTCCGCCTCTCGCAGGATGCCTCCCAGACGAAAAGTGGCACGAGTGCCAACTTGGTAGGGTTTGAGAATGCCAAGTGGGTCCTGAAAACTTACACCCAGAACAGTGGCTTGTGAGTTTTGTTTCCCAGGGAAAAAGGCCTGTAGAAGGGTTCAGGGGCCTGAGGCCAAACGAGGTCAGGTGCCTCCTGGAATTCCGCCTCTCGCAGGATGCCTCCCAGACGAATAGTGGTACGAGTGCCAACTTGGTAGGGTTTGAGAATGCCAAGTGTGTCCTGAAAACTGACACCCAGAACAGTGGCTTGTGAGTTTTCTTTCCCAGGGAAAAAGCCTGTAGAATGGTTTAGGGTCCTGCGGCCTTAAATTGCCGGGTGCCTCCTGGAGTTGCACCTCTCGCAGGATGCCTCCCAGACGCAATGTGGCACCAGTGCCAACTTGGTCTGGTTTGAGGGTGTCAAGTGGGTCCTGCAAACTGACACCCAGAACAGTGGCTTGTGAGTTTTCTTTCCCAGGGAAAAAGCCTGTAGAATGGGTAGGGTCCTGCGGCCTTAAAATGCCGGGTGCCTCCTGGAATTCTGCCTCTCGCAGGATACCTCCCAGACGCAAGGTCGCAGCAGTGCACAGTTTGGCTGGTTTGAGAGTGTCAAGTGGGTCCTGAAAAATGACACCCAGAACAGTGGCTTGTGAGTTTTGTTTCCCAGGGAAAAAGCCTTTAAAATGGTTCAGGGTCCTGGAGCATCAAATAGCCGGGTGCCTCCTGGAATTCGGCCACTCGCAGGATGCCTCCCAGACGCAAGGTGGCACCAGTGCAAACTTGGTCTGGTTTGTGAGTGTCAAGTGGGTCCTGCAAACTGACACCCAGAACAGTGGCTTGTGAGTTTTGTTTCCCAGGGAAAAAGCCTGTATAATGGTTCAGTGTGTTGCGGCCTTAAATTGCCGGGTGCCTCCTGGAATAGCACCTCTCGCAGGATGCCACCAAGACGCAAGGTGGCAGCAGTGCCAACTTTGTCTGGTTTGAGAGTGCCAAGTGGGTCCTGAAAACTGACACCCAGAACAGTGGCTTGTGAGTTTTGTTTCCCAGGGAAAAAGCCTTTACAATGGTTCAGGGTCCTGGGGCCGTAAATCGCCGGGTGCCTTCTTGAATTGCACCTCTTGCAGGATACCTCGCAGACGCAAGGTGGCAGCAGTTCCAACTTAGTCTGGTTTGAGAGTGTCAAGTGTGTCCTGAAAAATATGACCCAGAACAGTGGCTTGTGAGTTTTGTTTCCCAGGGAAAAAGGCCTGTAGAAGGGTTCAGGGGCCTGAGGCCAAAAGAGGTCAGGTGACTCATGGAATTCGGCCTCTCGCAGGATGCCTCGCAGACGCAAGGTGGCAGCAGTGCCAACTTGGTCTGGTTTGAGAGTGCCAAGTGGGTCCTGAAAAATGACACTCAGAACAGTGGCTTGTGAGTTTTTTTTCCCATGGAAAAAGCCTGTACAATGGTTCAGGGTAATGCCGCCTTAAATTGCCGGGCGACTCTGGGAGATCCGCCTCTTGCAGGATGCCTCCCAGACGCAAGGTGGCACCAGTGCCAACTTGGTCTGGTTTAAGAGTTTAAAGTAGGTCCTGAAAACTGACACCCAGAACAGTGGCTTGTGAGTTTTGTTTCCCTGGGAAAAATCCTGTATAAAGGTTCAGGGTCCTGCGGCCTTAAATTGCCGGGTGACTCCGGGAGATCCGCCTCTCGCAGGATGCCTCCAAACGCAAGGTGGCACCAGTGCAAACTTTGGCTGGTTTGAGATTTTCAAGTGGGTCCTGAAAAATGACACCCAGAACAGTGGCTTGTGAGTTTTGTTTCCCAGGGAAAAAGGCCTGTAGAAGGGTTCAGGGGCCTGAGGCCAAAAGAGGTCAGGTGCCTCCTGGAATTGTACCTCTCGCAGGATGCCTCCCAGACATAAAGTGGCACGAGTTCCAACTTGGTCTGGTTTGAGAGTGCCAAGTGGGTCCTGAAAACTGACACCCAGAACAGTGGCTTGTGAGTTTTCTTTCCCAGGGAGAAAGCCTGTAGAATGGTTTAGGGTCCTGCGGCCTTAAAATGCCGGGTGCCTCCTGGAATTGCGCCTCTTGCAGGATGCCTCCCAGACGCAAGGTGGCAGCAGTGCCAACTTGGTCTGGTTTGAGAGTGCCAAGTGGGTCCTGAAAAATGACACCCAGAACAGTGGCTTGTGAGTTTTTTTTCCCAGGGAAAAAGCCTGTACAATGTTCAGGATAATGCCGCCTTAAATTGCAGGGCGACTCTGGGAGATCCGCCTCTCGCAGGATGCCTCCCAAACGCAATGTGGCACCAGTGCCAACTTGGTCTGGTTTGAGCGTGCCAAGTGGGTCCTGTATAATGACACCCAGAACAGTGGCTTGTGAGTTTTGTTTCCCAGAGAAAAAGGCCTGTAGAAGGATTCAGCGGCTTGAGGCCTTAAATCTCCGGGTGCCTCCTGAAATTCGGCATCTCGCAAGATGCCTCACAGACGGAAAGTGGCACCAGAGCACACTTGGTCTGGTTTGAGAGTGCCAAGTGGGTCCTGAAAACTGACACCCAGAACAGTGGCTTGTGAGTTTTGTTTCCCAGGGAAAAAGCCTGTACAATGGTTCAGGGTCCTGCGGCCTTAAATCGCTGGTTGCCTCCTGGAATTGCGCCTCTCGCAGGATGCCTCCCAGACGCAAGGTGGCACCAGTGCCAACTTGGCTGGTTTGAGGGTGTCAAGTGGGTCCTGCAAACTGACACCCAGAACAGTGGCTTGTGAATTTTCTTTCCCAGGGAAAAATCCTGTATAAAGGTTCAGGGTAATGCTGCCTTAAATTGCCGGGCGACTCTGGGAGATCCGCCTCTCACAGGATGCCTCCCAGACGCAAGGTGGCACCAGTGCCAACTTGGTCTTGCTTGAGAGTTTCAAGTGGGTCTTGAAAAATGACACCCAGAACAGTGGCTTGTGAGTTTTGTTTCCCAGAGAAAAAGGCCTGTAGAAGGGTTCAGGTGCCTGAGGCCAAAAGATGTCAGGTGACTCATGGAATTCGGCGTCTCGCAGGATGCCTCCCAGACGCAAAGTTTCACGAGTGCCAACTTGGTAGGGTTTGAGAGTGCCACGTGGGTCCTGAAAACTGACACCCAGAACAGCAGCTTGTGAGTTTTGTTTCTCAGGGAAAAAGCCTGTAAAATGGTTGAGGTTAATACCGCCTGAAATTGCCGGGTGACTGGTGGAGATCCGCGTCTCGCAGGATGCCTCCCAGACGCAAAGTGGCACGAGTGCCAACTTGGTAGGGTTTGAGAGTGCCACGTGGGTGCTGAAAAATAACACCCAGAACAGTGGCTTGTGAGTTTTGTTTCCCAGGGAAAAATCCTGTATAAAGGTTCAGGGTCCTGCGGCCTTAAATTGCCGGGTGACTCCTGCAGATCTGCCTCTCGCAGGATGCCTCCCAGACGCAAGGTCGCAGCAGTGCACACTTTGGCTGGTTTGAGAGTGTCAAGTGGGTCCTGAATAATGACACCCAGAACAGTGGCTTGTGAGTTTTTTTTCCCATGGAAAAAGCCTTTAAAATTGTTCAGGGTCCTGGAGCATTAAATATCCGGGTGCCTCCTGGAATTCCGCCTATTGCAGGATGCCTCCCAGACGTAAGGTGGCACCAGTGCAAACTTGGTCTGGTTTGAGAGTGTCAAGTGGGTCTTGCAAACTGACACCCAGAACAGTGGCTTGTGAGTTTTGTTTCCCAGGGAAAAATCCTTTAAAAAGATTCAGTGTGTTGCGGCCATAAATTGCCGGGTGCCTATTGGAATAGCACCTCTCGCAGGATTCCACCAAGACGCAAGATGGCAGCAGTGCCAACTTTGTCTGGTTTGAGAGTGCCAAGTGGGTCCTGAAAACTGACACCCAGCACAGTGGCTTGTGAGTTTTGTTTCCCAGGGAAAAAGCCTTTACAATGGTTCAGGGTCCTGGGGCCTTAAATCGCCGGGTGCCTTCTTGAATTGCGCCTCTCGCAGGATGCCTCCCAGACGCAAGGTGGAACCAGTGCCAACTTGGTCTGGTTTGAGGGTGTCAAGTGGGTCCTGCAAACGGACACCCAGAACAGTGGCTTGTGAGTTTTCTTTCCCAGGGAAAAATCCTGTATAATGGTTCAGGTTCCTGCGGCCTTAAATCGCCAGGTGCCTCCTGGAATTGCCCCTCTCGCAGGATACCTCGCAGACGCAAGGTGGCACCAGTTCCAACTTGGTCTGGTTTGAGAGTGCCAAGTGGGTCCTGAAAAATGACACTCAGAACAGTGGCTTGTGAGTTTTGTTTCCCAGGGAAAAAGCCTGTAGAATGGTTCAGGGTAATGCCGCCTTAAATTGCCGGGCGACTCTGGGAGATCCGCCTCTTGCAGGATGCCTCTCAGACGCAAGGTCGCACCAGTGCCAGCTCTGTCTGGTTTGAGAGTGTCAAGTGTGTCCGGAAAAATGACACCCAGAACAGTGGCTTGTGAGTTTTGTTTCCCCGGGAATAAGGCCTGTAGAAGGGTTCAGGGGCCTGAGGGCAAAAGAGGTAGGTGACTCATGGAATTCAGATCTCGCAGGATGCCTCCCAGACGCAAGGTGGCACCAGTGCCAACTTGCTCTGGTTTGAGAGTTCCATGTGGGTCCTGCAAACTGACACCCAGAACAGTGGCTTGTGAGTTTTGTTTCCCAGGGAAAAAGCCTGTACAATGGTTCAGGGTAATGCCGCCTTAAATTGCCGGGCGACTCTGTGAGATCCGCCTCTCGCAGGATGCCTCCCAGACGCAAGGTCGCACCAGTGCCAACTTTGGCTGGTTTGAGAGTTTCTAGTGCGTCCTTAAAAATGACACCCAAAACAGTGGCTTGTGAGTTTTGTTTCCCAGGGAAAAAGGCCTGTAGAAGGGTTCAGGGGCCTGAGGCCTTAAATCTCCGGGTACCTCCTGGAATTCGGCGTCTCGCAAGATGCCTCCCAGACCGAAAGTGGCACCAGAGCCAACTTGGTCTGGTTTGAGAGTGCCAAGTGGGTCCTGAAAACTGACACCCAGAACAGTGGCTTGTGAGTTTTGTTTCCCAGGGAAAAAGCCTCTACAATGGTTCAGGGTCCTGCGGCCTTAAATCGCCGGGTGCCTCCTGGAATTCCGCCTCTCGCAGGATGCCAACAAGACGCAAGGTGGCAGCAGTGCCAAGTTGGTCTGGTTTGAGAGTGTCAAGTGCGTCCTGCAAACTGACACCCAGAACAGTGGCTTGTGAGTTTTGTTTCCCAGGGAAAAAGGCCTGTAGAAGGGTTCAGGGGCCTGAGGCCAAAAGAGGTCAGGTGACTCATGGAATTCGGCCTCTCGCAGGATGCCTCGCAGACGCAAGGTGGCAGCAGTGCCAACTTGGTCTGGTTTGAGAGTGCCAAGTGGGTCCTGAAAAATGACACTCAGAACAGTGGCTTGTGAGTTTTTTTTCCCATGGAAAAAGCCTGTACAATGGTTCAGGGTAATGGCGCCTTAAATTGCCGGGTGACTCTGGGAGATCCGCCTCTTGCAGGATGCCTCCCAGACGCAAGATGGCACCACCGCCAACTTGGTCTGGTTTGAGGGTGTAAAGTGTGTCCGGAAAAATGACACCCAGAACAGTGGCTTGTGAGTTTTGTTTCCCCGGGAATAAGGCCTGTAGAAGGGTTCAGGGGCCTGAGGGTAAAAGAGGTCAGGTGACTCATGGAATTCGGCTCTCGCAGGATGCCTCCCAGACGGAAAGTGGCACCAGAGCCAACTTGGTCTGGTTTGAGAGTGCCAAGTGGGTCCTGAAAACTGACAGCCAGAACAGTGGCTTCTAAGTTTTGTTTCCCAAGGAAAAAGCCTGTACAATGGTTCAGGGTCCTGCGGCCTTAAATCGCCGGGTGCCTCCTGGAATTCCGACTCTCGCAGGATGCCACCAAGACGCAAGGTGGCAGCAGTGCCAACTTGGTCTGGTTTGAGAGTGTCAAGTGGGTCCTGAAAACTGACACCCAGAACAGTGGCTTGTGAGTTTTGTTTCTCAGGGAAAAAGCCTGTAAAATGGTTCAGGGTCCTGCGGACTTAAATTGCCGGGTGACTCCTGGAGATCTCCCTCTCGCAGGATGCCTCCCAGACGCAAAATGGCACCAGTGCCAACTTGGTCTGGTTTGAGAGTGCCAAGTGGGTCCTGCAAACTGACACCCTGAACAGTGGCTTCTGAATTTTGTTTCCCAGGGAAAAATCCTGTACAATGGTTCAGGGTAATGCCGCCTTAAATAGCCGGGTGACTCCTGGAGATCCACCTCTCGCAGGATGCCTCCCAGACGCAAGGTGGCAGCAGTGCCAAGTTGGTCTGGTTTGAGAGTGTCAAGTGTGTCCGGAAAAATGACACCCAGAACAGTGGCTTGTGAGTTTTGTTTCCCAGGGAAAAAGGGCTGTAGAAGGGTTCAGGGGCCTGAGGCCAAAAGAGGTCAGGTGACTCATGGAATTCGGCCTCTCGAAGGATGTCTCGCAGACGCAAGGTGGCAGCTGTGCCAACTTGGTCTGGTTTGAGAGTGCCAAGTGGGTCCTGAAAACTGACACTCAGAACAGTGGCTTGTGAGTTTTTTTTTCCCAGGGAAAAAGCCTGTACAATGGTTCAGGGTAATGCCGCCTTAAATTGCCGGGCGACTCTGGGAGATCCGCCTCTTGCAGGATGCCTCTCAGACGCAAGGTCGCACCAGTGCCAACTTGGTCTGGTTTGAGAGTGTCAAGTGTGTCCGGAAAAATGACACCCAGAACAGTGGCTTGTGAGTTTTGTTTCCCCGGGAATAAGGCCTGTAGAAGGGTTCAGGGGCCTGAGGGCAAAAGAGGTCAGGTGACTCATGGAATTCAGCTCTCGCAGTATGCCTCCCAGACGCAAGGTGGCACCAGTGCCAACTTGGTCTGGTTTGAGAGTTCCAAGTGGGTCCTGCAAACTGACACCCAGAACAGTGGCTTGTGAGTTTTCTTTCCCAGGGAAAAAGCCTGTACAATGGTTCAGGGACCTGCGGCCTTAAATCGCCGGGTGCCTCCTGGCGATCTGCCTCTTGCAGGATGCCTCCAGGACGCAAGGTGGCACCACTGCCAATTTAGTCTGGTTTGAGAGTGCCAAGTGGGTTCTGAAAAGTGACACCCAGAACAGTGGCTTGTGAGTTTTGTTTCCCAGGGAAAAAGCCTGTACAATGGTTCAGGGTCCTGCGGCCTTAAATCGCCGGGTGCCTCCTGGAATTCCGCCTCTCGCAGGATGCCAACAAGACGCAAGGTGGCAGCAGTGCCAAGTTGGTCTGGTTTGAGAGTGTCAAGTGCGTCCTGCAAACTGACACCCAGAACAGTGGCTTGTGAGTTTTGTTTCCCAGGGAAAAAGGCCTGTAGAAGGGTTCAGGGGCCTGAGGCTAAAAGAGGTCAGGTGACTAATGGAATTCGGCCTCTCGCAGGATGCCTCGCAGACGCAAGGTGGCAGCAGTGCCAACTTGGTCTGGTTTGAGAGTGCCAAGTGGGTCCTGAAAAATGACACTCAGAACAGTGGCTTGTGAGTTTTTTTTCCCATGGAAAAAGCCTGTACAATGGTTCAGGGTAATGGCGCCTTAAATTGCCGGGTGACTCTGGGAGATCCGCCTCTTGCAGGATGCCTCCCAGACGCAAGATGGCACCACCGCCAACTTGGTCTGGTTTGAGAGTGTCAAGTGTGTCCGGAAAAATGACACCCAGAACAGTGGCTTGTGAGTTTTGTTTCCCCGGGAATAAGGCCTGTAGAAGGGTTCAGGGGCCTGAGGGTAAAAGAGGTCAGGTGACTCATGGAATTCGGCTCTCGCAGGATGCCTCCCAGACGGAAAGTGGCACCAGAGCCAACTTGGTCTGGTTTGAGAGTGCCAAGTGGGTCCTGAAAACTGACAGCCAGAACAGTGGCTTCTAAGTTTTGTTTCCCAAGGAAAAAGCCTGTACAATGGTTCAGGGTCCTGCGGCCTTAAATCGCCGGGTGCCTCCTGGAATTCCGACTCTCGCAGGATGCCACCAAGACGCAAGGTGGCAGCAGTGCCAACTTGGTCTGGTTTGAGAGTGTCAAGTGGGTCCTGAAAACTGACACCCAGAACAGTGGCTTGTGAGTTTTGTTTCTCAGGGAAAAAGCCTGTAAAATGGTTGAGGGTAATACCGCCTGAAATTGCCGGGTGACTGGTGGAGATCCGCGTGTCGCAGGATGCCTCCCAGACGCAAAGTGGCACGAGTGCCAACTTGGTAGGGTTTGAGAGTGCCACGTGGGTGCTGAAAAATGACACCCAGAACAGTGGCTTGTGAGTTTTGTTTCCCAGGGAAAAATCCTGTATAAAGGTTCAGGGTCTTGCGGCCTTAAATTGCCGGGTGACTCCTGGAGATCCGCCTCTCGCAGGATGCCTCCCAGACGCAAGGTCGCAGCAGTGCACACTTTGGCTGGTTTGAGAGTGTCAAGTGGGTCCTGAAAACTGACACACAGAACAGTGGCTTGTGAGTTTTGTTTCCCAGGGAAAAAGCCTTTAAAATGGTTCAGGGTCCTGAAGCATTAAATAGCCGGGTGCCTCCTGGAATTCCGCCTATTGCAGGATGCCTCCCAGACGCAAGGTGGCACCAGTGCCAACTTGTCTGGTTTGAGAGTGCCAAGTGGGTCCTGCAAACTGACACCCAGAACAGTGGCTTGTGAGTTTTGTTTCCCAGGGAAAAAGCCTGTACAATGGTTCATGGTCCTGCGGCCTTAAATTGCCAGGTGCCTCCTGGATTTGCACCTCTCGCAGGATGCCTCGCAGACGCAAGGTTGCACCAGTTCCAACTTGCTCTGGTTTGAGAGTGCCAAGTAGGTCCTGAAAACTGACACCCAGAACAGTGGCTTGTGAGTTTTGTTTCCCAGGGAAAAAGGCCTGTAGAAGGGTTCAGGGGCCTGAGGCCAAAAGAGGTCAGGTGCCTCCTGGAATTCCGCCTCTCGCAGGATGCCTCCCAGACGAAAAGTGGTACGAGTGCCAACTTGGTAGGGTTTGAGAATGCCAAGTGGGTCCTGAAAACTTACACCCAGAACAGTGGCTTGTGAGTTTTCTTTCCCAGGGAAAAAGCCTGTAGAATGGTTTAGGGTCCTGCGGCCTTAAACTGCCGGGTGCCTCCTGGAGTTGCACCTCTCGCAGGATGCCTCCCAGACGCAAGGTGGCACCAGTGCCAACTTGGTCTGGTTTAAGAGTTTAAAGTAGGTCCTGAAAACTGACACCCAGAACAGTGGCTTGTGAGTTTTGTTTCCCTGGGAAAAATCCTGTATAAAGGTTCAGGGTCCTGCGGCCTTAAATTGCCGGGTGACTCCGGGAGATCCGCCTCTCGCAGGATGCCTCCAAACGCAAGGTGGCACCAGTGCAAACTTTGGCTGGTTTGAGAGTGTCAAGTGGGTCCTGAAAAATGACACCCAGAACAGTGGCTTGTGAGTTTTGTTTCCCAGGGAAAAAGGCCTGTAGAAGGGTTCAGGGGCCTGAGGCCAAAAGAGGTCAGGTGCCTCCTGGAATTGTACCTCTCGCAGGATGCCTCCCAGACATAAAGTGGCACGAGTGCCAACTTGGTCTGGTTTGAGAGTGCCAAGTGGGTCCTGAAAACTGACACCCAGAACAGTGGCTTGTGAGTTTTCTTTCCCAGGGAGAAAGCCTGTAGAATGGTTTAGGGTCCTGCGGCCTTAAAATGCCGGGTGCCTCCTGGAATTGCGCCTCTTGCAGGATGCCTCCCAGACGCAAGTTGGCAGCAGTGCCAACTTGGTCTGGTTTGAGAGTGCCAAGTGGGTCCTGAAAAATGACACCCAGAACAGTGGCTTGTGAGTTTTGTTTCCCAGAGAAAAAGGCCTGTAGAAGGATTCAGCGGCTTGAGGCCTTAAATCTCCGGGTGCCTCCTGAAATTCGGCATCTCGCAAGATGCCTCACAGACGGAAAGTGGCACCAGAGCCAACTTGGTCTGGTTTGAGAGTGCCAAGTGGGTCCTGAAAACTGACACCCAGAACAGTGGCTTGTGAGTTTTGTTTCCCAGGGAAAAAGCCTGTACAATGGTTCAGGGTCCTGCGGCCTTAAATCGCTGGTTGCCTCCTGGAATTACGCCTCTCGCAGGATGCCTCCCAGACGCAAGGTGGCGCCAGTGCCAACTTGCTCTGGTTTGAGGGTGTCAAGTGGGTCCTGCAAACTGACACCCAGAACAGTGGCTTGTGAATTTTCTTTCCCAGGGAAAAATCCTGTATAAAGGTTCAGGGTAATGCTGCCTTAAATTGCCGGGCGACTCTGGGAGATCCGCCTCTCACAGGATGCCTCCCAGACGCAAGGTGGCACCAGTGCCAACTTGGTCTTGCTTGAGAGTTTCAAGTGGGTCTTGAAAAATGACACCCAGAACAGTGGCTTGTGAGTTTTGTTTCCCAGAGAAAAAGGCCTGTAGAAGGGTTCAGGTGCCTGAGGCCAAAAGATGTCAGGTGACTCATGGAATTCGGCGTCTCGCAGGATGCCTCCCAGACGCAAAGTTTCACGAGTGCCAACTTGGTAGGGTTTGAGAGTGCCACGTGGGTCCTGAAAACTGACACCCAGAACAGCGGCTTGTGAGTTTTGTTTCTCAGGGAAAAAGCCTGTAAAATGGTTGAGGTTAATACCGCCTGAAATTGCCGGGTGACTGGTGGAGATCCGCGTCTCGCAGAATGCCTCCCAGACGCAAAGTGGCACGAGTGCCAACTTGGTAGGGTTTGAGAGTGCCACGTGGGTGCTGAAAAATAACACCCAGAACAGTGGCTTGTGAGTTTTGTTTCCCAGGGAAAAATCCTGTATAAAGGTTCAGGGTCCTGCGGCCTTAAATTGCCGGGTGACTCCTGGAGATCCGCCTCTCGCAGGATGCCTCCCAGACGCAAGGTCGCAGCAGTGCACACTTTGGCTGGTTTGAGAGTGTCAAGTGGGTCCTGAATAATGACACCCAGAACAGTGGCTTGTGAGTTTTTTTTCCCATGGAAAAAGCCTTTAAAATGGTTCAGGGTCCTGGAGCATTAAATATCTGGGTGCCTCCTGGAATTCCGCCTATTGCAGGATGCCTCCCAGACGTAAGGTGGCACCAGTGCAAACTTGGTCTGGTTTGAGAGTGTCAAGTGGGTCTTGCAAACTGACACCCAGAACAGTGGCTTGTGAGTTTTGTTTCCCAGGGAAAAATCCTGTAAAAAGATTCAGTGTGTTGCGGCCATAAATTGCCGGGTGCCTCCTGGAATAGCACCTCTCGCAGGATTCCACCAAGACGCAAGATGGCAGCAGTGCCAACTTTGTCTGGTTTGAGAGTGCCGAGTGGGTCCTGAAAAATGACACCCAGCACAGTGGCTTGTGAGTTTTGTTTCCCAGGGAAAAAGCCTTTACAATGGTTCAGGGTCCTGGGGCCTTAAATCGCCGGGTGCCTTCTTGAATTGCGCCTCTCGCAGGATGCCTCCCAGACGCAAGGTGGAACCAGTGCCAACTTGGTCTGGTTTGAGGGTGTCAAGTGTGTCCTGCAAACGGACACCCAGAACAGTGGCTTGTGAGTTTTCTTTCCCAGGGAAAAATCCTGTATAATGGTTCAGGTTCCTGCGGCCTTAAATCGCCAGGTGCCTCCTGGAATTGCACCTCTCGCAGGATACCTCGCAGACGCAAGGTGGCACCAGTTCCAACTTGGTCTGGTTTGAGAGTGCCAAGTGGGTCCTGAAAAATGACACTCAGAACAGTGGCTTGTGAGTTTTGTTTCCCAGGGAAAAAGCCTGTAGAATGGTTCAGGGTAATGCCGCCTTAAATTGCCGGGCGACTCTGGGAGATCCGCCTCTTGCAGGATGCCTCTCAGACGCAAGGTCACACCAGTGCCAACTTGTTCTGGTTTGAGAGTGTCAAGTGTGTCCGGAAAAATGACACCCAGAACAGTGGCTTGTGAGTTTTTTTTCCCCGGGAATAAGGCCTGTAGAAGGGTTCAGGGGCCTGAGGGCAAAAGAGGTAGGTGACTCATGGAATTCAGCTCTCGCAGGATGCCTCCCAGACGCAAGGTGGCACCAGTGCCAACTTGGTCTGGTTTGAGAGTTCCAAGTGGGTCCTGCAAACTGACACCCAGAACAGTGGCTTGTGAGTTTTGTTTCCCAGGGAAAAAGCCTGTACAATGGTTCAGGGTAATGCCGCCTTAAATTGCCGGGCGACTCTGTGAGATCCGCCTCTCGCAGGATGCCTCCCAGACGCAAGGTCGCACCAGTGCCAACTTTGGCTGGTTTGAGAGTTTCTAGTGCGTCCTTAAAAATGACACCCAAAACAGTGGCTTGTGAGTTTTGTTTCCCAGGGAAAAAGGCCTGTAGAAGGGTTCAGGGGCCGGAGGCCTTAAATCTCCGGGTACCTCCTGGAATTCGGCGTCTCGCAGGATGCCTCCCAGACGCAAGGTGGCAGCAGTGCCAAGTTGGTCTGGTTTGAGAGTGTCAAGTGGGTCCTGCAAACTGACACCCAGAACAGTGGCTTGTGAGTTTTGTTTCCCAGGGAAAAAGGGCTGTAGAAGGGTTCAGGGGCCTGAGGCCAAAAGAGGTCAGGTGACTCATGGAATTCGGCCTCTCGAAGGATGTCTCGCAGACGCAAGGTGGCAGCTGTGCCAACTTGGTCTGGTTTGAGAGTGCCAAGTGGGTCCTGAAAACTGACACTCAGAACAGTGGCTTGTGAGTTTTTTTTTCCCAGGGAAAAAGCCTGTACAATGGTTCAGGGTAATGCCGCCTTAAATTGCCGGGCGACTCTGGGAGATCCGCCTCTTGCAGGATGCCTCTCAGACGCAAGGTCGCACCAGTGCCAACTTGGTCTGGTTTGAGAGTGTCAAGTGTGTCCGGAAAAATGACACCCAGAACAGTGGCTTGTGAGTTTTGTTTCCCCGGGAATAAGGCCTGTAGAAGGGTTCAGGGGCCTGAGGGCAAAAGAGGTCAGGTGACTCATGGAATTCAGCTCTCGCAGTATGCCTCCCAGACGCAAGGTGGCACCAGTGCCAACTTGGTCTGGTTTGAGAGTTCCAAGTGGGTCCTGCAAACTGACACCCAGAACAGTGGCTTGTGAGTTTTCTTTCCCAGGGAAAAAGCCTGTACAATGGTTCAGGGACCTGCGGCCTTAAATCGCCGGGTGCCTCCTGGCGATCTGCCTCTTGCAGGATGCCTCCAGGACGCAAGGTGGCACCACTGCCAATTTAGTCTGGTTTGAGAGTGCCAAGTGGGTTCTGAAAAGTGACACCCAGAACAGTGGCTTGTGAGTTTTGTTTCCCAGGGAAAAAGCCTGTACAATGGTTCAGGGTCCTGCGGCCTTAAATCGCCGGGTGCCTCCTGGAATTCCGCCTCTCGCAGGATGCCAACAAGACGCAAGGTGGCAGCAGTGCCAAGTTGGTCTGGTTTGAGAGTGTCAAGTGCGTCCTGAAAACTGACACCCAGAACAGTGGCTTGTGAGTTTTGTTTCCCAGGGAAAAAGGCCTGTAGAAGGGTTCAGGGGCCTGAGGCCAAAAGAGGTCAGGTGACTCATGGAATTCGGCCTCTCGCAGGATGCCTCGCAGACGCAAGGTGGCAGCAGTGCCAACTTGGTCTGGTTTGAGAGTGCCAAGTGGGTCCTGAAAAATGACACTCAGAACAGTGGCTTGTGAGTTTTTTTTCCCATGGAAAAAGCCTGTACAATGGTTCAGGGTAATGGCGCCTTAAATTGCCGGGTGACTCTGGGAGATCCGCCTCTTGCAGGTTGCCTCCCAGACGCAAGATGGCACCACCGCCAACTTGGTCTGGTTTGAGAGTGTCAAGTGTGTCCGGAAAAATGACACCCAGAACAGTGGCTTGTGAGTTTTGTTTCCCCGGGAATAAGGCCTGTAGAAGGGTTCAGGGGCCTGAGGGTAAAAGAGGTCAGGTGACTCATGGAATTCGGCTCTCGCAGGATGCCTCCCAGACGGAAAGTGGCACCAGAGCCAACTTGGTCTGGTTTGAGAGTGCCAAGTGGGTCCTGAAAACTGACAGCCGGAACAGTGGCTTCTAAGTTTTGTTTCCCAAGGAAAAAGCCTGTACAATGGTTCAGGGTCCTGCGGCCTTAAATCGCCGGGTGCCTCCTGGAATTCCGACTCTCGCAGGATGCCACCAAGACGCAAGGTGGCAGCAGTGCCAACTTGGTCTGGTTTGAGAGTGTCAAGTGGGTCCTGAAAACTGACACCCAGAACAGTGGCTTGTGAGTTTTGTTTCTCAGGGAAAAAGCCTGTAAAATGGTTGAGGGTAATACCGCCTGAAATTGCCGGGTGACTGGTGGAGATCCGCGTGTCGCAGGATGCCTCCCAGACGCAAAGTGGCACGAGTGCCAACTTGGTAGGGTTTGAGAGTGCCACGTGGGTGCTGAAAAATGACACCCAGAACAGTGGCTTGTGAGTTTTGTTTCCCAGGGAAAAATCCTGTATAAAGGTTCAGGGTCTTGCGGCCTTAAATTGCCGGGTGACTCCTGGAGATCCGCCTCTCGCAGGATGCCTCCCAGACGCAAGGTCGCAGCAGTGCACACTTTGGCTGGTTTGAGAGTGTCAAGTGGGTCCTGAAAACTGACACACAGAACAGTGGCTTGTGAGTTTTGTTTCCCAGGGAAAAAGCCTTTAAAATGGTTCAGGGTCCTGAAGCATTAAATAGCCGGGTGCCTCCTGGAATTCCGCCTATTGCAGGATGCCTCCCAGACGCAAGGTGGCACCAGTGCCAACTTGTCTGGTTTGAGAGTGCCAAGTGGGTCCTGCAAACTGACACCCAGAACAGTGGCTTGTGAGTTTTGTTTCCCAGGGAAAAAGCCTGTACAATGGTTCATGGTCCTGCGGCCTTAAATTGCCAGGTGCCTCCTGGATTTGCACCTCTCGCAGGATGCCTCGCAGACGCAAGGTTGCACCAGTTCCAACTTGCTCTGGTTTGAGAGTGCCAAGTAGGTCCTGAAAACTGACACCCAGAACAGTGGCTTGTGAGTTTTGTTTCCCAGAGAAAAAGGCCTGTAGAAGGGTTCAGGTGCCTGAGGCCAAAAGATGTCAGGTGACTCATGGAATTCGGCGTCTCGCAGGATGCCTCCCAGACGCAAAGTTTCACGAGTGCCAACTTGGTAGGGTTTGAGAGTGCCACGTGGGTCCTGAAAACTGACACCCAGAACAGCGGCTTGTGAGTTTTGTTTCTCAGGGAAAAAGCCTGTAAAATGGTTGAGGTTAATACCGCCTGAAATTGCCGGGTGACTGGTGGAGATCCGCGTCTCGCAGGATGCCTCCCAGACGCAAAGTGGCACGAGTGCCAACTTGGTAGGGTTTGAGAGTGCCACGTGGGTGCTGAAAAATAACACCCAGAACAGTGGCTTGTGAGTTTTGTTTCCCAGGGAAAAATCCTGTATAAAGGTTCAGGGTCCTGCGGCCTTAAATTGCCGGGTGACTCCTGGAGATCCGCCTCTCGCAGGATGCCTCCCAGACGCAAGGTCGCAGCAGTGCACACTTTGGCTGGTTTGAGAGTGTCAAGTGGGTCCTGAATAATGACACCCAGAACAGTGGCTTGTGAGTTTTTTTTCCCATGGAAAAAGCCTTTAAAATGGTTCAGGGTCCTGGAGCATTAAATATCCGGGTGCCTCCTGGAATTCCGCCTATTGCAGGATGCCTCCCAGACGTAAGGTGGCACCAGTGCAAACTTGGTCTGGTTTGAGAGTGTCAAGTGGGTCTTGCAAACTGACACCCAGAACAGTGGCTTGTGAGTTTTGTTTCCCAGGGAAAAATCCTGTAAAAAGATTCAGTGTGTTGCGGCCATAAATTGCCGGGTGCCTCCTGGAATAGCACCTCTCGCAGGATTCCACCAAGACGCAAGATGGCAGCAGTGCCAACTTTGTCTGGTTTGAGAGTGCCAAGTGGGTCCTGAAAACTGACACCCAGCACAGTGGCTTGTGAGTTTTGTTTCCCAGGGAAAAAGCCTTTACAATGGTTCAGGGTCCTGGGGCCTTAAATCGCCGGGTGCCTTCTTGAATTGCGCCTCTCGCAGGATGCCTCCCAGACGCAAGGTGGAACCAGTGCCAACTTGGTCTGGTTTGAGGGTGTCAAGTGTGTCCTGAAAACGGACACCCAGAACAGTGGCTTGTGAGTTTTCTTTCCCAGGGAAAAATCCTGTATAATGGTTCAGGTTCCTGCGGCCTTAAATCGCCAGGTGCCTCCTGGAATTGCCCCTCTCGCAGGATACCTCGCAGACGCAAGGTGGCACCAGTTCCAACTTGGTCTGGTTTGAGAGTGCCAAGTGGGTCCTGAAAAATGACACTCAGAACAGTGGCTTGTGAGTTTTGTTTCCCAGGGAAAAAGCCTGTAGAATGGTTCAGGGTAATGCCGCCTTAAATTGCCGGGCGACTCTGGGAGATCCGCCTCTTGCAGGATGCCTCTCAGACGCAAGGTCGCACCAGTGCCAACTTGGTCTGGTTTGAGAGTGTCAAGTGTGTCCGGAAAAATGACACCCAGAACAGTGGCTTGTGAGTTTTGTTTCCCCGGGAATAAGGCCTGTAGAAGGGTTCAGGGGCCTGAGGGCAAAAGAGGTAGGTGACTCATGGAATTCAGCTCTCGCAGGATGCCTCCCAGACGCAAGGTGGCACCAGTGCCAACTTGCTCTGGTTTGAGAGTTCCAAGTGGGTCCTGCAAACTGACACCCAGAACAGTGGCTTGTGAGTTTTGTTTCCCAGGGAAAAAGCCTGTACAATGGTTCAGGGTAATGCCGCCTTAAATTGCCGGGCGACTCTGTGAGATCCGCCTCTCGCAGGATGCCTCCCAGACGCAAGGTCGCACCAGTGCCAACTTTGGCTGGTTTGAGAGTTTCTAGTGCGTCCTTAAAAATGACACCCAAAACAGTGGCTTGTGAGTTTTGTTTCCCAGGGAAAAAGGCCTGTAGAAGGGTTCAGGGGCCTGAGGCCTTAAATCTCCGGGTACCTCCTGGAATTCGGCGTCTCGCAAGATGCCTCCCAGACCGAAAGTGGCACCAGAGCCAACTTGGTCTGGTTTGAGAGTGCCAAGTGGGTCCTGAAAACTGACACCCAGAACAGTGGCTTGTGAGTTTTGTTTCCCAGGGAAAAAGCCTGTACAATGGTTCAGGGTCCTGCGGCCTTAAATCGCCGGGTGCCTCCTGGAATTCCGCCTCTCGCAGGATGCCAACAAGACGCAAGGTGGCAGCAGTGCCAAGTTGGTCTGGTTTGAGAGTGTCAAGTGCGTCCTGCAAACTGACACCCAGAACAGTGGCTTGTGAGTTTTGTTTCCCAGGGAAAAAGGCCTGTAGAAGGGTTCAGGGGCCTGAGGGCAAAAGAGGTCAGGTGACTCATGGAATTCAGCTCTCGCAGTATGCCTCCCAGACGCAAGGTGGCACCAGTGCCAACTTGGTCTGGTTTGAGAGTTCCAAGTGGGTCCTGCAAACTGACACCCAGAACAGTGGCTTGTGAGTTTTCTTTCCCAGGGAAAAAGCCTGTACAATGGTTCAGGGACCTGCGGCCTTAAATCGCCGGGTGCCTCCTGGCGATCTGCCTCTTGCAGGATGCCTCCAGGACGCAAGGTGGCACCACTGCCAATTTAGTCTGGTTTGAGAGTGCCAAGTGGGTTCTGAAAAGTGACACCCAGAACAGTGGCTTGTGAGTTTTGTTTCCCAGGGAAAAAGCCTGTACAATGGTTCAGGGTCCTGCGGCCTTAAATCGCCGGGTGCCTCCTGGAATTCCGCCTCTCGCAGGATGCCAACAAGACGCAAGGTGGCAGCAGTGCCAAGTTGGTCTGGTTTGAGAGTGTCAAGTGCGTCCTGAAAACTGACACCCAGAACAGTGGCTTGTGAGTTTTGTTTCCCAGGGAAAAAGGCCTGTAGAAGGGTTCAGGGGCCTGAGGCCAAAAGAGGTCAGGTGACTCATGGAATTCGGCCTCTCGCAGGATGCCTCGCAGACGCAAGGTGGCAGCAGTTCCAACTTGGTCTGGTTTGAGAGTGCCAAGTGGGTCCTGAAAAATGACACTCAGAACAGTGGCTTGTGAGTTTTTTTTCCCATGGAAAAAGCCTGTACAATGGTTCAGGGTAATGGCGCCTTAAATTGCCGGGTGACTCTGGGAGATCCGCCTCTTGCAGGTTGCCTCCCAGACGCAAGATGGCACCACCGCCAACTTGGTCTGGTTTGAGAGTGTCAAGTGTGTCCGGAAAAATGACACCCAGAACAGTGGCTTGTGAGTTTTGTTTCCCCGGGAATAAGGCCTGTAGAAGGGTTCAGGGGCCTGAGGGTAAAAGAGGTCAGGTGACTCATGGAATTCGGCTCTCGCAGGATGCCTCCCAGACGGAAAGTGGCACCAGAGCCAACTTGGTCTGGTTTGAGAGTGCCAAGTGGGTCCTGAAAACTGACAGCCGGAACAGTGGCTTCTAAGTTTTGTTTCCCAAGGAAAAAGCCTGTACAATGGTTCAGGGTCCTGCGGCCTTAAATCGCCGGGTGCCTCCTGGAATTCCGACTCTCGCAGGATACCACCAAGACGCAAGGTGGCAGCAGTGCCAACTTGGTCTGGTTTGAGAGTGTCAAGTGGGTCCTGAAAACTGACACCCAGAACAGTGGCTTGTGAGTTTTGTTTCTCAGGGAAAAAGCCTGTAAAATGGTTGAGGGTAATACCGCCTGAAATTGCCGGGTGACTGGTGGAGATCCGCGTGTCGCAGGATGCCTCCCAGACGCAAAGTGGCACGAGTGCCAACTTGGTAGGGTTTGAGAGTGCCACGTGGGTGCTGAAAAATGACACCCAGAACAGTGGCTTGTGAGTTTTGTTTCCCAGGGAAAAATCCTGTATAAAGGTTCAGGGTCTTGCGGCCTTAAATTGCCGGGTGACTCCTGGAGATCCGCCTCTCGCAGGATGCCTCCCAGACGCAAGGTCGCAGCAGTGCACACTTTGGCTGGTTTGAGAGTGTCAAGTGGGTCCTGAAAACTGACACACAGAACAGTGGCTTGTGAGTTTTGTTTCCCAGGGAAAAAGCCTTTAAAATGGTTCAGGGTCCTGAAGCATTAAATAGCCGGGTGCCTCCTGGAATTCCGCCTATTGCAGGATGCCTCCCAGACGCAAGGTGGCACCAGTGCCAACTTGTCTGGTTTGAGAGTGCCAAGTGGGTCCTGCAAACTGACACCCAGAACAGTGGCTTGTGAGTTTTGTTTCCCAGGGAAAAAGCCTGTACAATGGTTCATGGTCCTGCGGCCTTAAATTGCCAGGTGCCTCCTGGATTTGCACCTCTCGCAGGATGCCTCGCAGACGCAAGGTTGCACCAGTTCCAACTTGCTCTGGTTTGAGAGTGCCAAGTAGGTCCTGAAAACTGACACCCAGAACAGTGGCTTGTGAGTTTTGTTTCCCAGGGAAAAAGGCCTGTAGAAGGGTTCAGGGGCCTGAGGCCAAAAGAGGTCAGGTGCCTCCTGGAATTCCGCCTCTCGCAGGATGCCTCCCAGACGAAAAGTGGTACGAGTGCCAACTTGGTAGGGTTTGAGAATGCCAAGTGGGTCCTGAAAACTTACACCCAGAACAGTGGCTTGTGAGTTTTCTTTCCCAGGGAAAAAGCCTGTAGAATGGTTTAGGGTCCTGCGGCCTTAAACTGCCGGGTGCCTCCTGGAGTCACCTCTCGCAGGATGCCTCCCAGACGCAAGGTGGCACCAGTGCCAACTTGGTCTGGTTTAAGAGTTTAAAGTAGGTCCTGAAAACTGACACCCAGAACAGTGGCTTGTGAGTTTTGTTTCCCTGGGAAAAATCCTGTATAAAGGTTCAGGGTCCTGCGGCCTTAAATTGCCGGGTGACTCCGGGAGATCCACCTCTCGCAGGATGCCTCCAAACGCAAGGTGGCACCAGTGCAAACTTTGGCTGGTTTGAGAGTGTCAAGTGGGTCCTGAAAAATGACACCCAGAACAGTGGCTTGTGAGTTTTGTTTCCCAGGGAAAAAGGCCTGTAGAAGGGTTCAGGGGCCTGAGGCCAAAAGAGGTCAGGTGCCTCCTGGAATTGTACCTCTCGCAGGATGCCTCCCAGACATAAAGTGGCACGAGTGCCAACTTGGTCTGGTTTGAGAGTGCCAAGTGGGTCCTGAAAACTGACACCCAGAACAGTGGCTTGTGAGTTTTCTTTCCCAGGGAGAAAGCCTGTAGAATGGTTTAGGGTCCTGCGGCCTTAAAATGCCGGGTGCCTCCTGGAATTGCGCCTCTTGCAGGATGCCTCCCAGACGCAAGGTGGCAGCAGTGCCAACTTGGTCTGGTTTGAGAGTGCCAAGTGGGTCCTGAAAAATGACACCCAGAACAGTGGCTTGTGAGTTGTGTTTCCCAGAGAAAAAGGCCTGTAGAAGGATTCAGCGGCTTGAGGCCTTAAATCTCCGGGTGCCTCCTGAAATTCGGCATCTCGCAAGATGCCTCACAGACGGAAAGTGGCACCAGAGCCAACTTGGTCTGGTTTGAGAGTGCCAAGTGGGTCCTGAAAACTGACACCCAGAACAGTGGCTTGTGAGTTTTGTTTCCCTGGGAAAAATCCTGTATAAAGGTTCAGGGTAATGCTGCCTTAAATTGCCGGGCGACTCTGGGAGATCCGCCTCTCACAGGATGCCTCCCAGACGCAAGGTGGCACCAGTGCCAACTTGGTCTTGCTTGAGAGTTTCAAGTGGGTCTTGAAAAATGACACCCAGAACAGTGGCTTGTGAGTTTTGTTTCCCAGAGAAAAAGGCCTGTAGAAGGGTTCAGGTGCCTGAGGCCAAAAGATGTCAGGTGACTCATGGAATTCGGCGTCTCGCAGGATGCCTCCCAGACGCAAAGTTTCACGAGTGCCAACTTGGTAGGGTTTGAGAGTGCCACGTGGGTCCTGAAAACTGACACCCAGAACAGCGGCTTGTGAGTTTTGTTTCTCAGGGAAAAAGCCTGTAAAATGGTTGAGGTTAATACCGCCTGAAATTGCCGGGTGACTGGTGGAGATCCGCGTCTCGCAGGATGCCTCCCAGACGCAAAGTGGCACGAGTGCCAACTTGGTAGGGTTTGAGAGTGCCACGTGGGTGCTGAAAAATAACACCCAGAACAGTGGCTTGTGAGTTTTGTTTCCCAGGGAAAAATCCTGTATAAAGGTTCAGGGTCCTGCGGGCTTAAATTGCCGGGTGACTCCTGGAGATCCGCCTCTCGCAGGATGCCTCCCAGACGCAAGGTCGCAGCAGTGCACACTTTGGCTGGTTTGAGAGTGTCAAGTGGGTCCTGAATAATGACACCCAGAACAGTGGCTTGTGAGTTTTTTTTCCCATGGAAAAAGCCTTTAAAATGGTTCAGGGTCCTGGAGCATTAAATATCCGGGTGCCTCCTGGAATTCCGCCTATTGCAGGATGCCTCCCAGACGTAAGGTGGCACCAGTGCAAACTTGGTCTGGTTTGAGAGTGTCAAGTGGGTCTTGCAAACTGACACCCAGAACAGTGGCTTGTGAGTTTTGTTTCCCAGGGAAAAATCCTGTAAAAAGATTCAGTGTGTTGCGGCCATAAATTGCCGGGTGCCTCCTGGAATAGCACCTCTCGCAGGATTCCACCAAGACGCAAGATGGCAGCAGTGCCAACTTTGTCTGGTTTGAGAGTGCCAAGTGGGTCCTGAAAACTGACACCCAGCACAGTGGCTTGTGAGTTTTGTTTCCCAGGGAAAAAGCCTTTACAATGGTTCAGGGTCCTGGGGCCTTAAATCGCCGGGTGCCTTCTTGAATTGCGCCTCTCGCAGGATGCCTCCCAGACGCAAGGTGGAACCAGTGCCAACTTGGTCTGGTTTGAGGGTGTCAAGTGTGTCCTGAAAACGGACACCCAGAACAGTGGCTTGTGAGTTTTCTTTCCCAGGGAAAAATCCTGTATAATGGTTCAGGTTCCTGCGGCCTTAAATCGCCAGGTGCCTCCTGGAATTGCCCCTCTCGCAGGATACCTCGCAGACGCAAGGTGGCACCAGTTCCAACTTGGTCTGGTTTGAGAGTGCCAAGTGGGTCCTGAAAAATGACACTCAGAACAGTGGCTTGTGAGTTTTGTTTCCCAGGGAAAAAGCCTGTAGAATGGTTCAGGGTAATGCCGCCTTAAATTGCCGGGCGACTCTGGGAGATCCGCCTCTTGCAGGATGCCTCTCAGACGCAAGGTCGCACCAGTGCCAACTTGGTCTGGTTTGAGAGTGTCAAGTGTGTCCGGAAAAATGACACCCAGAACAGTGGCTTGTGAGTTTTGTTTCCCCGGGAATAAGGCCTGTAGAAGGGTTCAGGGGCCTGAGGGCAAAAGAGGTAGGTGACTCATGGAATTCAGCTCTCGCAGGATGCCTCCCAGACGCAAGGTGGCACCAGTGCCAACTTGCTCTGGTTTGAGAGTTCCAAGTGGGTCCTGCAAACTGACACCCAGAACAGTGGCTTGTGAGTATTGTTTCCCAGGGAAAAAGCCTGTACAATGGTTCAGGGTAATGCCGCCTTAAATTGCCGGGCGACTCTGTGAGATCCGCCTCTCGCAGGATGCCTCCCAGACGCAAGGTCGCACCAGTGCCAACTTTGGCTGGTTTGAGAGTTTCTAGTGCGTCCTTAAAAATGACACCCAAAACAGTGGCTTGTGAGTTTTGTTTCCCAGGGAAAAAGGCCTGTAGAAGGGTTCAGGGGCCTGAGGCCTTAAATCTCCGGGTACCTCCTGGAATTCGGCGTCTCGCAAGATGCCTCCCAGACCGAAAGTGGCACCAGAGCCAACTTGGTCTGGTTTGAGAGTGCCAAGTGGGTCCTGAAAACTGACACCCAGAACAGTGGCTTGTGAGTTTTGTTTCCCAGGGAAAAAGCCTGTACAATGGTTCAGGGTCCTGCGGCCTTAAATCGCCGGGTGCCTCCTGGAATTCCGCCTCTCGCAGGATGCCAACAAGACGCAAGGTGGCAGCAGTGCCAAGTTGGTCTGGTTTGAGAGTGTCAAGTGCGTCCTGCAAACTGACACCCAGAACAGTGGCTTGTGAGTTTTGTTTCCCAGGGAAAAAGGCCTGTAGAAGGGTTCAGGGGCCTGAGGCCAAAAGAGGTCAGGTGACTCATGGAATTCAGCTCTCGCAGTATGCCTCCCAGACGCAAGGTGGCACCAGTGCCAACTTGGTCTGGTTTGAGAGTTCCAAGTGGGTCCTGCAAACTGACACCCAGAACAGTGGCTTGTGAGTTTTCTTTCCCAGGGAAAAAGCCTGTACAATGGTTCAGGGACCTGCGGCCTTAAATCGCCGGGTGCCTCCTGGCGATCTGCCTCTTGCAGGATGCCTCCAGGACGCAAGGTGGCACCACTGCCAATTTAGTCTGGTTTGAGAGTGCCAAGTGGGTTCTGAAAAGTGACACCCAGAACAGTGGCTTGTGAGTTTTGTTTCCCAGGGAAAAAGCCTGTACAATGGTTCAGGGTCCTGCGGCCTTAAATCGCCGGGTGCCTCCTGGAATTCCGCCTCTCGCAGGATGCCAACAAGACGCAAGGTGGCAGCAGTGCCAAGTTGGTCTGGTTTGAGAGTGTCAAGTGCGTCCTGAAAACTGACACCCAGAACAGTGGCTTGTGAGTTTTGTTTCCCAGGGAAAAAGGCCTGTAGAAGGGTTCAGGGGCCTGAGGCCAAAAGAGGTCAGGTGACTCATGGAATTCGGCCTCTCGCAGGATGCCTCGCAGACGCAAGGTGGCAGCAGTTCCAACTTGGTCTGGTTTGAGAGTGCCAAGTGGGTCCTGAAAAATGACACTCAGAACAGTGGCTTGTGAGTTTTTTTTCCCATGGAAAAAGCCTGTACAATGGTTCAGGGTAATGGCGCCTTAAATTGCCGGGTGACTCTGGGAGATCCGCCTCTTGCAGGTTGCCTCCCAGACGCAAGATGGCACCACCGCCAACTTGGTCTGGTTTGAGAGTGTCAAGTGTGTCCGGAAAAATGACACCCAGAACAGTGGCTTGTGAGTTTTGTTTCCCAGGGAAAAAGCCTGTACAATGGTTCAGGGTAATGGCGCCTTAAATTGCCGGGTGACTCTGGGAGATCCGCCTCTTGCAGGATGCCTCCCAGACGCAAGATGGCACCACCGCCAACTTGGTCTGGTTTGAGAGTGTCAAGTGTGTCCGGAAAAATGACACCCAGAACAGTGGCTTGTGAGTTTTGTTTCCCCGGGAATAAGGCCTGTAGAAGGGTTCAGGGGCCTGAGGGTAAAAGAGGTCAGGTGACTCATGGAATTCGGCTCTCGCAGGATGCCTCCCAGACGGAAAGTGGCACCAGAGCCAACTTGGTCTGGTTTGAGAGTGCCAAGTGGGTCCTGAAAACTGACAGCCAGAACAGTGGCTTCTAAGTTTTGTTTCCCAAGGAAAAAGCCTGTACAATGGTTCAGGGTCCTGCGGCCTTAAATCGCCGGGTGCCTCCTGGAATTCCGACTCTCGCAGGATGCCACCAAGACGCAAGGTGGCAGCAGTGCCAACTTGGTCTGGTTTGAGAGTGTCAAGTGGGTCCTGAAAACTGACACCCAGAACAGTGGCTTGTGAGTTTTGTTTCTCAGGGAAAAAGCCTGTAAAATGGTTCAGGGTCCTGCGGACTTAAATTGCCGGGTGACTCGTGGAGATCTCCCTCTCGCAGGATGCCTCCCAGACGCAAAATGGCACCAGTGCCAACTTGGTCTGGTTTGAGAGTGCCAAGTGGGTCCTGCAAACTGACACCCTGAACAGTGGCTTCTGAATTTTGTTTCCCAGGGAAAAATCCTGTACAATGGTTCAGGGTAATGCCGCCTTAAATAGCCGGGTGACTCCTGGAGATCCACCTCTCGCAGGATGCCTCCCAGACGCAAGGTGGCACCAGTGCCAACTTGGTCTGGTTTGAGAGTGTCAAGTGGGTCCTGCAAACTGACACCCAGAACAGTGGCTTGTGAGTTTTGTTTCCCAGGGAAAAAGGGCTGTAGAAGGGTTCAGGGGCCTGAGGCCAAAAGAGGTCAGGTGACTCATGGAATTCGGCCTCTCGAAGGATGTCTCGCAGACGCAAGGTGGCAGCTGTGCCAACTTGGTCTGGTTTGAGAGTGCCAAGTGGGTCCTGAAAACTGACACTCAGAACAGTGGCTTGTGAGTTTTTTTTTCCCAGGGAAAAAGCCTGTACAATGGTTCAGGGTAATGCCGCCTTAAATTGCCGGGCGACTCTGGGAGATCCGCCTCTTGCAGGATGCCTCTCAGACGCAAGGTCGCACCAGTGCCAACTTGGTCTGGTTTGAGAGTGTCAAGTGTGTCCGGAAAAATGACACCCAGAACAGTGGCTTGTGAGTTTTGTTTCCCCGGGAATAAGGCCTGTAGAAGGGTTCAGGGGCCTGAGGGCAAAAGAGGTCAGGTGACTCATGGAATTCAGCTCTCGCAGTATGCCTCCCAGACGCAAGGTGGCACCAGTGCCAACTTGGTCTGGTTTGAGAGTTCCAAGTGGGTCCTGCAAACTGACACCCAGAACAGTGGCTTGTGAGTTTTCTTTCCCAGGGAAAAAGCCTGTACAATGGTTCAGGGACCTGCGGCCTTAAATCGCCGGGTGCCTCCTGGCGATCTGCCTCTTGCAGGATGCCTCCAGGACGCAAGGTGGCACCACTGCCAATTTAGTCTGGTTTGAGAGTGCCAAGTGGGTTCTGAAAAGTGACACCCAGAACAGTGGCTTGTGAGTTTTGTTTCCCAGGGAAAAAGCCTTTACAATGGTTCAGGGTAATACCGTCTGAAATTGCTGGGTGACTCCTGGAGATCTGCCTCTCGCAGGAAGCCTCCCAAACGCAAAGTGGCACGAGTGCCAACTTGGTAGGGTTTGAGAGTGCCACGTGGGTCCTGAAAACTGACACCCAGAACAGTGGCTTGTGAGTTTTGTTTCCCAGGGAAAAAGCCTGTACAATGGTTCAGGGTATGGCCGCCTTAAATACCCGGGTGACTCCTGGAGATCCGCCTCTCGCAGGATGCCTCCCAGACGCAAGGTGGCACCAGTGCCAACTTGGTCTGGTTTGACAGTGTCAAAAGGGTCCTGAAAACTGACACCCAGTACAGCGGCTTGTGAGATTTGTTTCCCAGGGAAAAAGCCTGTATAAAAGTTCAGGGTCCTGCGGCCTTAAATTTCCGGGTGCCTCCTGGAATAGCACCTCTCGAAGGATGTCACAAAGACGCAAGGCGACACCAGTGCCAACTTTGGCTGGTTTGAGAGTGTCAAGTGCGTCCTGCAAACTGACACCCAGAACAGTGGCTTGTGAGTTTTGTTTCTCAGGGAAAAAGCCTGTACAATGGTTCAGGGTCCTGCGGCCTTAAATTGCCGGGTGCCTCCTGGAATTCCGCATCTCGCCAGGTGTTTCCCAGACGCTAAGCAACACCAGTGCCAACTTGGTCTGGTTTAAGAGTGCCAAGTGGGTCCTGAAAACTGACACCCAGAACAGTGGCTTGTGAGTTTTGTTTCCCAGGGAAAAAGCCTGTACAATGGTTCAGGTTCCTGCGGCCTTAAATTGCCGGGTGCCTCCTGGAATTCGGCGTCTTGCAAGATGCCTCCCAGACGCAAGGTGGCACCAGTGCCAACTTGGTCTGGTTTGAGAGTGGCAAGTGGGTCCTGCAAACTGACATCCAGAACAGTGGCTTCTGAATTTTGTTTCCCAGGGAAAAAGCCTCTATAATGGTTCATGGTCCTGGGGCCTTAAATTGCCAGGTGCCTCCTGGAATTGCACCTCTCGCAGGATGCCTCGCAGACGCAAGGTTGCACCAGTTCCAACTTGCTCTGGTTTGAGAGTGCCAAGTAGGTTCTTAAAACTGACACACAGAACAGTGACTTGTGAGTTTTGTTTCCCAGGGAAAAAGGCCTGTAGAAGGATTCAGGGGCCTGAGGCCAAAAGAGGTCAGGTGCCTCCTGGAATTCCGCCTCTCGCAGGATGCCTCCCAGACGTAAAGTGGTACGAGTGCCAACTTGGTAGGGTTTGAGAATGCCAAGTGGGTCCTGAAAACTGACACCCAGAACAGTGGCTTGTGAGTTTTCTTTCCCAGGGAAAAAGCCTGTACAATGGCTTTGAGTCCTGCGGCCTTAAATTGCCGGGTGCCTCCTGGAATTGCACCTCTCGCAGGACGCCTCCCAGACGCAACGTGGCACCAGTGCCAACTTGATCTCGTTTAAGAGTTTCAAGTGGGTCCTGAAAACTGACACCCAGAACAGTGGCTTGTGAGTTTTGTTTCCCTGGGAAAAATCCTGTATAAAGGTTCAGGGTCCTGCGGCCTTAATTTGCCGGGTGCCTCCTGGAATTCACCTCTTGCATGATGCCTCCCAGACGCAAGGTGACAGCAGTGCGAACTTGGTCTGGTTTGAGAGTGCCAAGTGGGTCCTGAAAACTGACACGCAGAACAGTGGCTTGTGAGTTTTGTTTCCCAGGGAAAAAGCCTTTAAAATGGTTCAGGGTCCTGGAGCATTAAATAGCCGGGTGCCTCCTGGAATTCCGCCTCTTGCAGGATGCCTCCTAGACGCAAGGTGGCAGCAGTGCCAACTTGGTCTGGTTTGAGAGTGCCAAGTGGTTCCTGAAAAATGACACCCAGAACAGTGGCTTGTGAGTTTTTTTTCCCAGGGAAAAAGCCTGTACAATGTTCAGGATAATGCCGCCTTAAATTGCAGGGTGACTCTGGGAGATCCGCCTCTCGCAGGATGCCTCCCAGACGCAAGGTCGCACCAGTGCCAACTTGGTCTGGTTTGAGAGTGCCAAGTGGGTCCTGAATAATGACACCCAGAACAGTGGCTTGTGAGTTTTGTTTCCCAGGGAAAAAGCCTTTAAAATGGTTCAGGGTCCTGGAGCATTAAATAGCCGTGTGCCTCCTGGAATTCCGCCCCTTGCAGGATGCCTCCCAGGCGCAAGGTGGCACCAGTGCCATCTTGGTCTGGTTTGAGAGTGCCAAGTGGGTACTGTAAACTGACACCCAGAACAGTGGCTTGTGAGTTTTGTTTCCCAGGGAAAAAGGCCTGTAGAAGGATTCAGCGGCTTGAGGCCTTAAATCTCCGGTTGCCTCCTGGAATTTGGCATCTCGCAAGATGCCTCACAGACGGAAAGTGGCACCAGAGCCAACTTGGTCTGGTTTGAGAGTGCCAAGTGGGTCCTGAAAACTGACACCCAGAACAGTGGCTTGTGAGTTTTGTTTCCCAGGGAAAAAGCCTGTACAATGGTTCAGGGTCCTGCGGCCTTAAATCGCTGGTTGCCTCCTGGAATTGCGCCTCTCGCAGGATGCCTCCCAGACGCAAGGTGGCACCAGTGCCAACTTGGCTGGTTTGAGGGTGTCAAGTGGGTCCTGAAAAATGACACCCAGAACAGTGTCTTGTGAGTTTTGTTTCCCAGAGAAAAAGGCCTGTAGAAGGGTTCAGGTGCCTGAGGCCAAAAGATGTCTGGTGACTCATGGAATTTGGCGTCTCGCAGGATGCCTCCCAGACGCAAAGTTTCACGAGTGCCAACTTGGTAGGGTTTGAGAGTGCCACGTGGGTCCTGAAAACTAACACCCAGAACAGTGGCTTGTGAGTTTTCTTTCCCAGGGAAAAAGCCTGTACAATGGCTTAGAGTCCTGCGGCCTTAAATTGCCTGGTGCCTCCTGGAATTGCGCCTCTCGCAGGATGCCTCCAAGACGCATGGTTGCACCAGTGCTAAGTTGGTCTGGTTTGAGAGTGTCAAGTGGGTCCTGAAAAATGACACCCAGAACTGCGGCTTGTGAGTTTTGTTTCTCAGGGAAAAAGCCTGTAAAATGGTTGAGGGTAATAGCGCCTGAAATTGCCGGGTGACTGGTGGAGATCCGCGTGTCGCAGGATGCCTCCCAGTCGCAAAGTGGCACGAGTGCCAACTTGGTAGGGTTTGAGAGTGCCACGTGGGTGCTGAAAAATGACACCCAGAACAGTGGCTTGTGAGTTTTTTTTCCCAGGGAAAAATCCTGTATAAAGGTTCAGGGTCTTGCGGCCTTAAATTGCCGGGTGACTCCTGGAGATCCGCCTCTCGCAGGATGCCTCCCAGACGCAAGGTCGCAGCAGTGCACACTTTGGCTGGTTTGAGAGTGTCAAGTGGGTCCTGAAAACTGACACACAGAACAGTGGCTTGTGAGTTTTGTTTCCCAGGGAAAAAGCCTTTAAAATGGTTCAGGGTCCTGAAGCATTAAATAGCCGGGTGCCTCCTGGAATTCCGCCTATTGCAGGATGCCTCCCAGACGGAAGGTGGCACCAGTGCAAACTTGGTCTGGTTTGAGAGTGTCAAGTGGGTCCTGCAAACTGACACCCAGAACAGTGGCTTGTGAGTTTTGTTTCCCAGGGAAAAATCCTGTAAAAAGGTTCAGTGTGTTGCGGCCTTAAATTACCGGGTGCCTCCTTGAATAGCACCTCTCGCAGGATGCCACCAAGACGCAAGGTGGCAGCAGTGCCAACTTTGTCTGGTTTGAGAGTACCAAGTGGGTCCTGCAAACTGACACCCAGAACAGTGGCTTGTGAGTTTTGTTTCCCAGGGAAAAAGCCTTTACAATGGTTCAGGGTCCTGGGGCCTTAAATCGCCGGGTGCCTTCTTGAATTGCACCTCTCGCAGGATACCTCGCAGACGCAAGGTGGCAGCAGTTCCAACTTGGTCTGGTTTGAGAGTGTCAAGTGTGTCCTGAAAAATGACATCCAGAACAGTGGCTTGTGAGTTTTGTTTCCCAGGGAAAAAGGCCTGTAGAAGGGTTCAGGGGCCTGAGGCCAAAAGAGGTCAGGTGACTCATGGAATTCGGCCTCTCGCAGGATGCCTCGCAGACGCAAGGTGGCACCAGTGCCAACTTGGTCTGGTTTGAGAGTGGCAAGTGGGTCCTGCAAACTGACATCCAGAACAGTGGCTTCTGAATTTTGTTTCCCAGGGAAAAAGCCTCTATAATGGTTCATGGTCCTGGGGCCTTAAATTGCCAGGTGCCTCCTGGAATTGCACCTCTCGCAGGATGCCTCGCAGACGCAAGGTTGCACCAGTTCCAACTTGCTCTGGTTTGAGAGTGCCAAGTAGGTTCTTAAAACTGACACACAGAACAGTGACTTGTGAGTTTTGTTTCCCAGGGAAAAAGGCCTGTAGAAGGATTCAGGGGCCTGAGGCCAAAAGAGGTCAGGTGCCTCCTGGAATTCCGCCTCTCGCAGGATGCCTCCCAGACGTAAAGTGGTACGAGTGCCAACTTGGTAGGGTTTGAGAATGCCAAGTGGGTCCTGAAAACTGACACCCAGAACAGTGGCTTGTGAGTTTTCTTTCCCAGGGAAAAAGCCTGTACAATGGCTTTGAGTCCTGCGGCCTTAAATTGCCGGGTGCCTCCTGGAATTGCACCTCTCGCAGGACGCCTCCCAGACGCAACGTGGCACCAGTGCCAACTTGATCTCGTTTAAGAGTTTCAAGTGGGTCCTGAAAACTGACACCCAGAACAGTGGCTTGTGAGTTTTGTTTCCCTGGGAAAAATCCTGTATAAAGGTTCAGGGTCCTGCGGCCTTAATTTGCCGGGTGCCTCCTGGAATTCACCTCTTGCATGATGCCTCCCAGACGCAAGGTGACAGCAGTGCGAACTTGGTCTGGTTTGAGAGTGCCAAGTGGGTCCTGAAAACTGACACGCAGAACAGTGGCTTGTGAGTTTTGTTTCCCAGGGAAAAAGCCTTTAAAATGGTTCAGGGTCCTGGAGCATTAAATAGCCGGGTGCCTCCTGGAATTCCGCCTCTTGCAGGATGCCTCCTAGACGCAAGGTGGCAGCAGTGCCAACTTGGTCTGGTTTGAGAGTGCCAAGTGGTTCCTGAAAAATGACACCCAGAACAGTGGCTTGTGAGTTTTTTTTCCCAGGGAAAAAGCCTGTACAATGTTCAGGATAATGCCGCCTTAAATTGCAGGGTGACTCTGGGAGATCCGCCTCTCGCAGGATGCCTCCCAGACGCAAGGTCGCACCAGTGCCAACTTGGTCTGGTTTGAGAGTGCCAAGTGGGTCCTGAATAATGACACCCAGAACAGTGGCTTGTGAGTTTTGTTTCCCAGGGAAAAAGCCTTTAAAATGGTTCAGGGTCCTGGAGCATTAAATAGCCGGGTGCCTCCTGGAATTCCGCCCCTTGCAGGATGCCTCCCAGGCGCAAGGTGGCACCAGTGCCATCTTGGTCTGGTTTGAGAGTGCCAAGTGGGTACTGTAAACTGACACCCAGAACAGTGGCTTGTGAGTTTTGTTTCCCAGGGAAAAAGGCCTGTAGAAGGATTCAGCGGCTTGAGGCCTTAAATCTCCGGTTGCCTCCTGGAATTTGGCATCTCGCAAGATGCCTCACAGACGGAAAGTGGCACCAGAGCCAACTTGGTCTGGTTTGAGAGTGCCAAGTGGGTCCTGAAAACTGACACCCAGAACAGTGGCTTGTGAGTTTTGTTTCCCAGGGAAAAAGCCTGTACAATGGTTCAGGGTCCTGCGGCCTTAAATCGCTGGTTGCCTCCTGGAATTGCGCCTCTCGCAGGATGCCTCCCAGACGCAAGGTGGCACCAGTGCCAACTTGGCTGGTTTGAGGGTGTCAAGTGGGTCCTGAAAAATGACACCCAGAACAGTGGCTTGTGAGTTTTGTTTCCCAGAGAAAAAGGCCTGTAGAAGGGTTCAGGTGCCTGAGGCCAAAAGATGTCTGGTGACTCATGGAATTTGGCGTCTCGCAGGATGCCTCCCAGACGCAAAGTTTCACGAGTGCCAACTTGGTAGGGTTTGAGAGTGCCACGTGGGTCCTGAAAACTAACACCCAGAACAGTGGCTTGTGAGTTTTCTTTCCCAGGGAAAAAGCCTGTACAATGGCTTAGAGTCCTGCGGCCTTAAATTGCCTGGTGCCTCCTGGAATTGCGCCTCTCGCAGGATGCCTCCAAGACGCATGGTTGCACCAGTGCTAAGTTGGTCTGGTTTGAGAGTGTCAAGTGGGTCCTGAAAAATGACACCCAGAACTGCGGCTTGTGAGTTTTGTTTCTCAGGGAAAAAGCCTGTAAAATGGTTGAGGGTAATAGCGCCTGAAATTGCCGGGTGACTGGTGGAGATCCGCGTGTCGCAGGATGCCTCCCAGACGCAAAGTGGCACGAGTGCCAACTTGGTAGGGTTTGAGAGTGCCACGTGGGTGCTGAAAAATGACACCCAGAACAGTGGCTTGTGAGTTTTTTTTCCCAGGGAAAAATCCTGTATAAAGGTTCAGGGTCTTGCGGCCTTAAATTGCCGGGTGACTCCTGGAGATCCGCCTCTCGCAGGATGCCTCCCAGACGCAAGGTCGCAGCAGTGCACACTTTGGCTGGTTTGAGAGTGTCAAGTGGGTCCTGAAAACTGACACACAGAACAGTGGCTTGTGAGTTTTGTTTCCCAGGGAAAAAGCCTTTAAAATGGTTCAGGGTCCTGAAGCATTAAATAGCCGGGTGCCTCCTGGAATTCCGCCTATTGCAGGATGCCTCCCAGACGGAAGGTGGCACCAGTGCAAACTTGGTCTGGTTTGAGAGTGTCAAGTGGGTCCTGCAAACTGACACCCAGAACAGTGGCTTGTGAGTTTTGTTTCCCAGGGAAAAATCCTGTAAAAAGGTTCAGTGTGTTGCGGCCTTAAATTACCGGGTGCCTCCTTGAATAGCACCTCTCGCAGGATGCCACCAAGACGCAAGGTGGCAGCAGTGCCAACTTTGTCTGGTTTGAGAGTACCAAGTGGGTCCTGCAAACTGACACCCAGAACAGTGGCTTGTGAGTTTTGTTTCCCAGGGAAAAAGCCTTTACAATGGTTCAGGGTCCTGGGGCCTTAAATCGCCGGGTGCCTTCTTGAATTGCACCTCTCGCAGGATACCTCGCAGACGCAAGGTGGCAGCAGTTCCAACTTGGTCTGGTTTGAGAGTGTCAAGTGTGTCCTGAAAAATGACATCCAGAACAGTGGCTTGTGAGTTTTGTTTCCCAGGGAAAAAGGCCTGTAGAAGGGTTCAGGGGCCTGAGGCCAAAAGAGGTCAGGTGACTCATGGAATTCGGCCTCTCGCAGGATGCCTCGCAGACGCAAGGTGGCAGCAGTGCCAACTTGGTCTGGTTTGAGAGTGCCAAGTGGGTCCTGAAAAATGACACTCAGAACAGTGGCTTGTGAGTTTTTTTTTCCCATGGAAAAAGCCTGTACAATGGTTCAGGGTAATGCCGCCTTAAATTGCCGCGCGACTCTGGGAGATCCGCCTCTTGCAGGATGCCTCCCAGACGCAAGGTGGCACCAGTGCCAACTTGGTCTGGTTTGAGAGTGTCAAGTGTGTCCGGAAAAATGACACCCAGAACAGTGGCTTGTGAGTTTTGTTTCCCCGGGAATAAGGCCTGTAGAAGGGTTCAGGGGCCCGAGGGTAAAAGAGGTCGGGTGACTCATGGAATTCAGCTCTCGCAGGATGCCTCCCAGACGCAAGGTGGCACCAGAGCCAACTTGCTCTGGTTTGAGAGTTCCAAGTGGGTCCTGCAAACTGACACCCAGAACAGTGGCTTGTGAGTTTTCTTTCCCAGGGAAAAAGCCTGTACAATGGTTCAGGGACCTGCGGCCTTAAATCGCCGGGTGCCTCCTGGAGATCTGCCTCTTGCAGGATGCCTCCCAGACGCAAGGTGGCACCAGTGCCAATTTAGTCTTGTTTGAGAGTGCCAAGTGGGTTCTGAAAAGTGACACCCAGAACAGTGGCTTGTGAGTTTTGTTTCCCAGGGAAAAAGCCTGTACAATGGTTCAGGGTCCTGCAGCCTTAAATTTCCGGGTGCCTCCTGGAATTCGGCCTCTCGCAAGATGCCTCCCAGACGCAAAGTGGCACGAGTGCCAACTTGGTAGGGTTTGAGAGTGCCACGTGGGTCCTGAAAACTGACACCCAGAACAGTGGCTTGTGAGTTTTGTTTCCCAGGGAAAAAGCCTGTACAATGGTTCAGGGTCTGGCCGCCTTAAATACCCGGGTGACTCCTGGAAATCCGCCTCTCGCAGGATGCCTCCCAGACGCAAGGTGGCACCAGTGCCAACTTGGTCTGGTTTGACAGTGTCAAAAGGGTCCTGAAAACTGACACCCAGAACAGCGGCTTGTGAGATTTGTTTCCCAGGGAAAAAGCCCGTATAAAGGTTCAGGGTCCTGCGGCCTTAAATTTCCGGGTGCCTCCTGGAATAGCACCTCTCGAAGGATGTCACAAAGACGCAAGGTGACACCAGTGCCAACTTGCTCTGGTTTGAGAGTGCCACGTGGGTCCTGAAAACTGACACCCAGAACAGTGGTATGTGAGTTTTGTTTCCCAGGGAAAAAGCCTGTACAATGGTTCAGGGTCTGGCTGCCTTAAATACCCGGGTGACTCCTGGAAATCCGCCTCTCGCAGGATGCCTCCCAGACGCAAGGTGGCACCAGTGCCAACTTGGTCTGGTTTGAGAGTGTCAAGTGTGTCCGGAAAAATGACACCCAGAACAGTGGCTTGTGAGTTTTGTTTCCCCGGGAATAAGGCCTGTAGAAGGGTTCAGGGGCCTGAGGGTAAAAGAGGTCGGGTGACTCATGGAATTCAGCTCTCGCAGGATGCCTCCCAGACGCAAGGTGGCAGCAGTGCCAACTTGCTCTGGTTTGAGAGTTCCAAGTGGGTCCTGCAAACTGACACCCAGAACAGTGGCTTGTGAGTTTTCTTTCCCAGGGAAAAAGCCTGTACAATGGTTCAGGGACCTGCGGCCTTAAATCGCCGGGTGCCTCCTGGAGATCTGCCTCTTGCAGGATGCCTCCCAGACGCAAGGTGGCACCAGTGCCAATTTAGTCTTGTTTGAGAGTGCCAAGTGGGTTCTGAAAAGTGACACCCAGAACAGTGGCTTGTGAGTTTTGTTTCCCAGGGAAAAAGCCTTTACAATGGTTCAGGGTCCTGCAGCCTTAAATTTCCGGGTGCCTCCTGGAATTCGGCCTCTCGCAAGATGCCTCCCAGACGCAAAGTGGCACGAGTGCCAACTTGGTAGGGTTTGAGAGTGCCACGTGGGTCCTGAAAACTGACACCCAGAACAGTGGCTTGTGAGTTTTGTTTCCCAGGGAAAAAGCCTGTACAATGGTTCAGGGTCTGGCCGCCTTAAATACCCGGGTGACTCCTGGAAATCCGCCTCTCGCAGGATGCCTCCCAGACGCAAGGTGGCACCAGTGCCAACTTGGTCTGGTTTGACAGTGTCAAAAGGGTCCTGAAAACTGACACCCAGAACAGCGGCTTGTGAGATTTGTTTCCCAGGGAAAAAGCCTGTATAAAGGTTCAGGGTCCTGCGGCCTTAAATTTCCGGGTGCCTCCTGGAATAGCACCTCTCGAAGGATGTCACAAAGACGCAAGGTGACACCAGTGCCAACTTGCTCTGGTTTGAGAGTGCCACGTGGGTCCTGAAAACTGACACCCAGAACAGTGGCTTGTGAGTTTTGTTTCCCAGGGAAAAAGCCTGTACAATGGTTCAGGGTCCTGGGGCCTTAAATCGCCGGGTGCCTTCTTGAATTGCGCCTCTCGCAGGATGCCTCCCAGACGCAAGGTGGAACCAGTGCCAACTTGGTCTGGTTTGAGGGTGTCAAGTGTGTCCTGAAAACGGACACCCAGAACAGTGGCTTGTGAGTTTTCTTTCCCAGGGAAAAATCCTGTATAATGGTTCAGGTTCCTGCGGCCTTAAATCGCCAGGTGCCTCCTGGAATTGCCCCTCTCGCAGGATACCTCGCAGACGCAAGGTGGCACCAGTTCCAACTTGGTCTGGTTTGAGAGTGCCAAGTGGGTCCTGAAAAATGACACTCAGAACAGTGGCTTGTGAGTTTTGTTTCCCAGGGAAAAAGCCTGTAGAATGGTTCAGGGTAATGCCGCCTTAAATTGCCGGGCGACTCTGGGAGATCCGCCTCTTGCAGGATGCCTCTCAGACGCAAGGTCGCACCAGTGCCAACTTGGTCTGGTTTGAGAGTGTCAAGTGTGTCCGGAAAAATGACACCCAGAACAGTGGCTTGTGAGTTTTGTTTCCCCGGGAATAAGGCCTGTAGAAGGGTTCAGGGGCCTGAGGGCAAAAGAGGTAGGTGACTCATGGAATTCAGCTCTCGCAGGATGCCTCCCAGACGCAAGGTGGCACCAGTGCCAACTTGCTCTGGTTTGAGAGTTCCAAGTGGGTCCTGCAAACTGACACCCAGAACAGTGGCTTGTGAGTATTGTTTCCCAGGGAAAAAGCCTGTACAATGGTTCAGGGTAATGCCGCCTTAAATTGCCGGGCGACTCTGTGAGATCCGCCTCTCGCAGGATGCCTCCCAGACGCAAGGTCGCACCAGTGCCAACTTTGGCTGGTTTGAGAGTTTCTAGTGCGTCCTTAAAAATGACACCCAAAACAGTGGCTTGTGAGTTTTGTTTCCCAGGGAAAAAGGCCTGTAGAAGGGTTCAGGGGCCTGAGGCCTTAAATCTCCGGGTACCTCCTGGAATTCGGCGTCTCGCAAGATGCCTCCCAGACCGAAAGTGGCACCAGAGCCAACTTGGTCTGGTTTGAGAGTGCCAAGTGGGTCCTGAAAACTGACACCCAGAACAGTGGCTTGTGAGTTTTGTTTCCCAGGGAAAAAGCCTGTACAATGGTTCAGGGTCCTGCGGCCTTAAATCGCCGGGTGCCTCCTGGAATTCCGCCTCTCGCAGGATGCCAACAAGACGCAAGGTGGCAGCAGTGCCAAGTTGGTCTGGTTTGAGAGTGTCAAGTGCGTCCTGCAAACTGACACCCAGAACAGTGGCTTGTGAGTTTTGTTTCCCAGGGAAAAAGGCCTGTAGAAGGGTTCAGGGGCCTGAGGCCAAAAGAGGTCAGGTGACTCATGGAATTCAGCTCTCGCAGTATGCCTCCCAGACGCAAGGTGGCACCAGTGCCAACTTGGTCTGGTTTGAGAGTTCCAAGTGGGTCCTGCAAACTGACACCCAGAACAGTGGCTTGTGAGTTTTCTTTCCCAGGGAAAAAGCCTGTACAATGGTTCAGGGACCTGCGGCCTTAAATCGCCGGGTGCCTCCTGGCGATCTGCCTCTTGCAGGATGCCTCCAGGACGCAAGGTGGCACCACTGCCAATTTAGTCTGGTTTGAGAGTGCCAAGTGGGTTCTGAAAAGTGACACCCAGAACAGTGGCTTGTGAGTTTTGTTTCCCAGGGAAAAAGCCTGTACAATGGTTCAGGGTCCTGCGGCCTTAAATCGCCGGGTGCCTCCTGGAATTCCGCCTCTCGCAGGATGCCAACAAGACGCAAGGTGGCAGCAGTGCCAAGTTGGTCTGGTTTGAGAGTGTCAAGTGCGTCCTGAAAACTGACACCCAGAACAGTGGCTTGTGAGTTTTGTTTCCCAGGGAAAAAGGCCTGTAGAAGGGTTCAGGGGCCTGAGGCCAAAAGAGGTCAGGTGACTCATGGAATTCGGCCTCTCGCAGGATGCCTCGCAGACGCAAGGTGGCAGCAGTTCCAACTTGGTCTGGTTTGAGAGTGCCAAGTGGGTCCTGAAAAATGACACTCAGAACAGTGGCTTGTGAGTTTTTTTTCCCATGGAAAAAGCCTGTACAATGGTTCAGGGTAATGGCGCCTTAAATTGCCGGGTGACTCTGGGAGATCCGCCTCTTGCAGGTTGCCTCCCAGACGCAAGATGGCACCACCGCCAACTTGGTCTGGTTTGAGAGTGTCAAGTGTGTCCGGAAAAATGACACCCAGAACAGTGGCTTGTGAGTTTTGTTTCCCAGGGAAAAAGCCTGTACAATGGTTCAGGGTAATGGCGCCTTAAATTGCCGGGTGACTCTGGGAGATCCGCCTCTTGCAGGATGCCTCCCAGACGCAAGATGGCACCACCGCCAACTTGGTCTGGTTTGAGAGTGTCAAGTGTGTCCGGAAAAATGACACCCAGAACAGTGGCTTGTGAGTTTTGTTTCCCCGGGAATAAGGCCTGTAGAAGGGTTCAGGGGCCTGAGGGTAAAAGAGGTCAGGTGACTCATGGAATTCGGCTCTCGCAGGATGCCTCCCAGACGGAAAGTGGCACCAGAGCCAACTTGGTCTGGTTTGAGAGTGCCAAGTGGGTCCTGAAAACTGACAGCCAGAACAGTGGCTTCTAAGTTTTGTTTCCCAAGGAAAAAGCCTGTACAATGGTTCAGGGTCCTGCGGCCTTAAATCGCCGGGTGCCTCCTGGAATTCCGACTCTCGCAGGATGCCACCAAGACGCAAGGTGGCAGCAGTGCCAACTTGGTCTGGTTTGAGAGTGTCAAGTGGGTCCTGAAAACTGACACCCAGAACAGTGGCTTGTGAGTTTTGTTTCTCAGGGAAAAAGCCTGTAAAATGGTTCAGGGTCCTGCGGACTTAAATTGCCGGGTGACTCGTGGAGATCTCCCTCTCGCAGGATGCCTCCCAGACGCAAAATGGCACCAGTGCCAACTTGGTCTGGTTTGAGAGTGCCAAGTGGGTCCTGCAAACTGACACCCTGAACAGTGGCTTCTGAATTTTGTTTCCCAGGGAAAAATCCTGTACAATGGTTCAGGGTAATGCCGCCTTAAATAGCCGGGTGACTCCTGGAGATCCACCTCTCGCAGGATGCCTCCCAGACGCAAGGTGGCACCAGTGCCAACTTGGTCTGGTTTGAGAGTGTCAAGTGGGTCCTGCAAACTGACACCCAGAACAGTGGCTTGTGAGTTTTGTTTCCCAGGGAAAAAGGGCTGTAGAAGGGTTCAGGGGCCTGAGGCCAAAAGAGGTCAGGTGACTCATGGAATTCGGCCTCTCGAAGGATGTCTCGCAGACGCAAGGTGGCAGCTGTGCCAACTTGGTCTGGTTTGAGAGTGCCAAGTGGGTCCTGAAAACTGACACTCAGAACAGTGGCTTGTGAGTTTTTTTTTCCCAGGGAAAAAGCCTGTACAATGGTTCAGGGTAATGCCGCCTTAAATTGCCGGGCGACTCTGGGAGATCCGCCTCTTGCAGGATGCCTCTCAGACGCAAGGTCGCACCAGTGCCAACTTGGTCTGGTTTGAGAGTGTCAAGTGTGTCCGGAAAAATGACACCCAGAACAGTGGCTTGTGAGTTTTGTTTCCCCGGGAATAAGGCCTGTAGAAGGGTTCAGGGGCCTGAGGGCAAAAGAGGTCAGGTGACTCATGGAATTCAGCTCTCGCAGTATGCCTCCCAGACGCAAGGTGGCACCAGTGCCAACTTGGTCTGGTTTGAGAGTTCCAAGTGGGTCCTGCAAACTGACACCCAGAACAGTGGCTTGTGAGTTTTCTTTCCCAGGGAAAAAGCCTGTACAATGGTTCAGGGACCTGCGGCCTTAAATCGCCGGGTGCCTCCTGGCGATCTGCCTCTTGCAGGATGCCTCCAGGACGCAAGGTGGCACCACTGCCAATTTAGTCTGGTTTGAGAGTGCCAAGTGGGTTCTGAAAAGTGACACCCAGAACAGTGGCTTGTGAGTTTTGTTTCCCAGGGAAAAAGCCTTTACAATGGTTCAGGGTAATACCGTCTGAAATTGCTGGGTGACTCCTGGAGATCTGCCTCTCGCAGGAAGCCTCCCAAACGCAAAGTGGCACGAGTGCCAACTTGGTAGGGTTTGAGAGTGCCACGTGGGTCCTGAAAACTGACACCCAGAACAGTGGCTTGTGAGTTTTGTTTCCCAGGGAAAAAGCCTGTACAATGGTTCAGGGTATGGCCGCCTTAAATACCCGGGTGACTCCTGGAGATCCGCCTCTCGCAGGATGCCTCCCAGACGCAAGGTGGCACCAGTGCCAACTTGGTCTGGTTTGACAGTGTCAAAAGGGTCCTGAAAACTGACACCCAGTACAGCGGCTTGTGAGATTTGTTTCCCAGGGAAAAAGCCTGTATAAAAGTTCAGGGTCCTGCGGCCTTAAATTTCCGGGTGCCTCCTGGAATAGCACCTCTCGAAGGATGTCACAAAGACGCAAGGCGACACCAGTGCCAACTTTGGCTGGTTTGAGAGTGTCAAGTGCGTCCTGCAAACTGACACCCAGAACAGTGGCTTGTGAGTTTTGTTTCTCAGGGAAAAAGCCTGTACAATGGTTCAGGGTCCTGCGGCCTTAAATTGCCGGGTGCCTCCTGGAATTCCGCATCTCGCCAGGTGTTTCCCAGACGCTAAGCAACACCAGTGCCAACTTGGTCTGGTTTAAGAGTGCCAAGTGGGTCCTGAAAACTGACACCCAGAACAGTGGCTTGTGAGTTTTGTTTCCCAGGGAAAAAGCCTGTACAATGGTTCAGGTTCCTGCGGCCTTAAATTGCCGGGTGCCTCCTGGAATTCGGCGTCTTGCAAGATGCCTCCCAGACGCAAGGTGGCACCAGTGCCAACTTGGTCTGGTTTGAGAGTGGCAAGTGGGTCCTGCAAACTGACATCCAGAACAGTGGCTTCTGAATTTTGTTTCCCAGGGAAAAAGCCTCTATAATGGTTCATGGTCCTGGGGCCTTAAATTGCCAGGTGCCTCCTGGAATTGCACCTCTCGCAGGATGCCTCGCAGACGCAAGGTTGCACCAGTTCCAACTTGCTCTGGTTTGAGAGTGCCAAGTAGGTTCTTAAAACTGACACACAGAACAGTGACTTGTGAGTTTTGTTTCCCAGGGAAAAAGGCCTGTAGAAGGATTCAGGGGCCTGAGGCCAAAAGAGGTCAGGTGCCTCCTGGAATTCCGCCTCTCGCAGGATGCCTCCCAGACGTAAAGTGGTACGAGTGCCAACTTGGTAGGGTTTGAGAATGCCAAGTGGGTCCTGAAAACTGACACCCAGAACAGTGGCTTGTGAGTTTTCTTTCCCAGGGAAAAAGCCTGTACAATGGCTTTGAGTCCTGCGGCCTTAAATTGCCGGGTGCCTCCTGGAATTGCACCTCTCGCAGGACGCCTCCCAGACGCAACGTGGCACCAGTGCCAACTTGATCTCGTTTAAGAGTTTCAAGTGGGTCCTGAAAACTGACACCCAGAACAGTGGCTTGTGAGTTTTGTTTCCCTGGGAAAAATCCTGTATAAAGGTTCAGGGTCCTGCGGCCTTAATTTGCCGGGTGCCTCCTGGAATTCACCTCTTGCATGATGCCTCCCAGACGCAAGGTGACAGCAGTGCGAACTTGGTCTGGTTTGAGAGTGCCAAGTGGGTCCTGAAAACTGACACGCAGAACAGTGGCTTGTGAGTTTTGTTTCCCAGGGAAAAAGCCTTTAAAATGGTTCAGGGTCCTGGAGCATTAAATAGCCGGGTGCCTCCTGGAATTCCGCCTCTTGCAGGATGCCTCCTAGACGCAAGGTGGCAGCAGTGCCAACTTGGTCTGGTTTGAGAGTGCCAAGTGGTTCCTGAAAAATGACACCCAGAACAGTGGCTTGTGAGTTTTTTTTCCCAGGGAAAAAGCCTGTACAATGTTCAGGATAATGCCGCCTTAAATTGCAGGGTGACTCTGGGAGATCCGCCTCTCGCAGGATGCCTCCCAGACGCAAGGTCGCACCAGTGCCAACTTGGTCTGGTTTGAGAGTGCCAAGTGGGTCCTGAATAATGACACCCAGAACAGTGGCTTGTGAGTTTTGTTTCCCAGGGAAAAAGCCTTTAAAATGGTTCAGGGTCCTGGAGCATTAAATAGCCGTGTGCCTCCTGGAATTCCGCCCCTTGCAGGATGCCTCCCAGGCGCAAGGTGGCACCAGTGCCATCTTGGTCTGGTTTGAGAGTGCCAAGTGGGTACTGTAAACTGACACCCAGAACAGTGGCTTGTGAGTTTTGTTTCCCAGGGAAAAAGGCCTGTAGAAGGATTCAGCGGCTTGAGGCCTTAAATCTCCGGTTGCCTCCTGGAATTTGGCATCTCGCAAGATGCCTCACAGACGGAAAGTGGCACCAGAGCCAACTTGGTCTGGTTTGAGAGTGCCAAGTGGGTCCTGAAAACTGACACCCAGAACAGTGGCTTGTGAGTTTTGTTTCCCAGGGAAAAAGCCTGTACAATGGTTCAGGGTCCTGCGGCCTTAAATCGCTGGTTGCCTCCTGGAATTGCGCCTCTCGCAGGATGCCTCCCAGACGCAAGGTGGCACCAGTGCCAACTTGGCTGGTTTGAGGGTGTCAAGTGGGTCCTGAAAAATGACACCCAGAACAGTGTCTTGTGAGTTTTGTTTCCCAGAGAAAAAGGCCTGTAGAAGGGTTCAGGTGCCTGAGGCCAAAAGATGTCTGGTGACTCATGGAATTTGGCGTCTCGCAGGATGCCTCCCAGACGCAAAGTTTCACGAGTGCCAACTTGGTAGGGTTTGAGAGTGCCACGTGGGTCCTGAAAACTAACACCCAGAACAGTGGCTTGTGAGTTTTCTTTCCCAGGGAAAAAGCCTGTACAATGGCTTAGAGTCCTGCGGCCTTAAATTGCCTGGTGCCTCCTGGAATTGCGCCTCTCGCAGGATGCCTCCAAGACGCATGGTTGCACCAGTGCTAAGTTGGTCTGGTTTGAGAGTGTCAAGTGGGTCCTGAAAAATGACACCCAGAACTGCGGCTTGTGAGTTTTGTTTCTCAGGGAAAAAGCCTGTAAAATGGTTGAGGGTAATAGCGCCTGAAATTGCCGGGTGACTGGTGGAGATCCGCGTGTCGCAGGATGCCTCCCAGACGCAAAGTGGCACGAGTGCCAACTTGGTAGGGTTTGAGAGTGCCACGTGGGTGCTGAAAAATGACACCCAGAACAGTGGCTTGTGAGTTTTTTTTCCCAGGGAAAAATCCTGTATAAAGGTTCAGGGTCTTGCGGCCTTAAATTGCCGGGTGACTCCTGGAGATCCGCCTCTCGCAGGATGCCTCCCAGACGCAAGGTCGCAGCAGTGCACACTTTGGCTGGTTTGAGAGTGTCAAGTGGGTCCTGAAAACTGACACACAGAACAGTGGCTTGTGAGTTTTGTTTCCCAGGGAAAAAGCCTTTAAAATGGTTCAGGGTCCTGAAGCATTAAATAGCCGGGTGCCTCCTGGAATTCCGCCTATTGCAGGATGCCTCCCAGACGGAAGGTGGCACCAGTGCAAACTTGGTCTGGTTTGAGAGTGTCAAGTGGGTCCTGCAAACTGACACCCAGAACAGTGGCTTGTGAGTTTTGTTTCCCAGGGAAAAATCCTGTAAAAAGGTTCAGTGTGTTGCGGCCTTAAATTACCGGGTGCCTCCTTGAATAGCACCTCTCGCAGGATGCCACCAAGACGCAAGGTGGCAGCAGTGCCAACTTTGTCTGGTTTGAGAGTACCAAGTGGGTCCTGCAAACTGACACCCAGAACAGTGGCTTGTGAGTTTTGTTTCCCAGGGAAAAAGCCTTTACAATGGTTCAGGGTCCTGGGGCCTTAAATCGCCGGGTGCCTTCTTGAATTGCACCTCTCGCAGGATACCTCGCAGACGCAAGGTGGCAGCAGTTCCAACTTGGTCTGGTTTGAGAGTGTCAAGTGTGTCCTGAAAAATGACATCCAGAACAGTGGCTTGTGAGTTTTGTTTCCCAGGGAAAAAGGCCTGTAGAAGGGTTCAGGGGCCTGAGGCCAAAAGAGGTCAGGTGACTCATGGAATTCGGCCTCTCGCAGGATGCCTCGCAGACGCAAGGTGGCACCAGTGCCAACTTGGTCTGGTTTGAGAGTGGCAAGTGGGTCCTGCAAACTGACATCCAGAACAGTGGCTTCTGAATTTTGTTTCCCAGGGAAAAAGCCTCTATAATGGTTCATGGTCCTGGGGCCTTAAATTGCCAGGTGCCTCCTGGAATTGCACCTCTCGCAGGATGCCTCGCAGACGCAAGGTTGCACCAGTTCCAACTTGCTCTGGTTTGAGAGTGCCAAGTAGGTTCTTAAAACTGACACACAGAACAGTGACTTGTGAGTTTTGTTTCCCAGGGAAAAAGGCCTGTAGAAGGATTCAGGGGCCTGAGGCCAAAAGAGGTCAGGTGCCTCCTGGAATTCCGCCTCTCGCAGGATGCCTCCCAGACGTAAAGTGGTACGAGTGCCAACTTGGTAGGGTTTGAGAATGCCAAGTGGGTCCTGAAAACTGACACCCAGAACAGTGGCTTGTGAGTTTTCTTTCCCAGGGAAAAAGCCTGTACAATGGCTTTGAGTCCTGCGGCCTTAAATTGCCGGGTGCCTCCTGGAATTGCACCTCTCGCAGGACGCCTCCCAGACGCAACGTGGCACCAGTGCCAACTTGATCTCGTTTAAGAGTTTCAAGTGGGTCCTGAAAACTGACACCCAGAACAGTGGCTTGTGAGTTTTGTTTCCCTGGGAAAAATCCTGTATAAAGGTTCAGGGTCCTGCGGCCTTAATTTGCCGGGTGCCTCCTGGAATTCACCTCTTGCATGATGCCTCCCAGACGCAAGGTGACAGCAGTGCGAACTTGGTCTGGTTTGAGAGTGCCAAGTGGGTCCTGAAAACTGACACGCAGAACAGTGGCTTGTGAGTTTTGTTTCCCAGGGAAAAAGCCTTTAAAATGGTTCAGGGTCCTGGAGCATTAAATAGCCGGGTGCCTCCTGGAATTCCGCCTCTTGCAGGATGCCTCCTAGACGCAAGGTGGCAGCAGTGCCAACTTGGTCTGGTTTGAGAGTGCCAAGTGGTTCCTGAAAAATGACACCCAGAACAGTGGCTTGTGAGTTTTTTTTCCCAGGGAAAAAGCCTGTACAATGTTCAGGATAATGCCGCCTTAAATTGCAGGGTGACTCTGGGAGATCCGCCTCTCGCAGGATGCCTCCCAGACGCAAGGTCGCACCAGTGCCAACTTGGTCTGGTTTGAGAGTGCCAAGTGGGTCCTGAATAATGACACCCAGAACAGTGGCTTGTGAGTTTTGTTTCCCAGGGAAAAAGCCTTTAAAATGGTTCAGGGTCCTGGAGCATTAAATAGCCGGGTGCCTCCTGGAATTCCGCCCCTTGCAGGATGCCTCCCAGGCGCAAGGTGGCACCAGTGCCATCTTGGTCTGGTTTGAGAGTGCCAAGTGGGTACTGTAAACTGACACCCAGAACAGTGGCTTGTGAGTTTTGTTTCCCAGGGAAAAAGGCCTGTAGAAGGATTCAGCGGCTTGAGGCCTTAAATCTCCGGTTGCCTCCTGGAATTTGGCATCTCGCAAGATGCCTCACAGACGGAAAGTGGCACCAGAGCCAACTTGGTCTGGTTTGAGAGTGCCAAGTGGGTCCTGAAAACTGACACCCAGAACAGTGGCTTGTGAGTTTTGTTTCCCAGGGAAAAAGCCTGTACAATGGTTCAGGGTCCTGCGGCCTTAAATCGCTGGTTGCCTCCTGGAATTGCGCCTCTCGCAGGATGCCTCCCAGACGCAAGGTGGCACCAGTGCCAACTTGGCTGGTTTGAGGGTGTCAAGTGGGTCCTGAAAAATGACACCCAGAACAGTGGCTTGTGAGTTTTGTTTCCCAGAGAAAAAGGCCTGTAGAAGGGTTCAGGTGCCTGAGGCCAAAAGATGTCTGGTGACTCATGGAATTTGGCGTCTCGCAGGATGCCTCCCAGACGCAAAGTTTCACGAGTGCCAACTTGGTAGGGTTTGAGAGTGCCACGTGGGTCCTGAAAACTAACACCCAGAACAGTGGCTTGTGAGTTTTCTTTCCCAGGGAAAAAGCCTGTACAATGGCTTAGAGTCCTGCGGCCTTAAATTGCCTGGTGCCTCCTGGAATTGCGCCTCTCGCAGGATGCCTCCAAGACGCATGGTTGCACCAGTGCTAAGTTGGTCTGGTTTGAGAGTGTCAAGTGGGTCCTGAAAAATGACACCCAGAACTGCGGCTTGTGAGTTTTGTTTCTCAGGGAAAAAGCCTGTAAAATGGTTGAGGGTAATAGCGCCTGAAATTGCCGGGTGACTGGTGGAGATCCGCGTGTCGCAGGATGCCTCCCAGACGCAAAGTGGCACGAGTGCCAACTTGGTAGGGTTTGAGAGTGCCACGTGGGTGCTGAAAAATGACACCCAGAACAGTGGCTTGTGAGTTTTTTTTCCCAGGGAAAAATCCTGTATAAAGGTTCAGGGTCTTGCGGCCTTAAATTGCCGGGTGACTCCTGGAGATCCGCCTCTCGCAGGATGCCTCCCAGACGCAAGGTCGCAGCAGTGCACACTTTGGCTGGTTTGAGAGTGTCAAGTGGGTCCTGAAAACTGACACACAGAACAGTGGCTTGTGAGTTTTGTTTCCCAGGGAAAAAGCCTTTAAAATGGTTCAGGGTCCTGAAGCATTAAATAGCCGGGTGCCTCCTGGAATTCCGCCTATTGCAGGATGCCTCCCAGACGGAAGGTGGCACCAGTGCAAACTTGGTCTGGTTTGAGAGTGTCAAGTGGGTCCTGCAAACTGACACCCAGAACAGTGGCTTGTGAGTTTTGTTTCCCAGGGAAAAATCCTGTAAAAAGGTTCAGTGTGTTGCGGCCTTAAATTACCGGGTGCCTCCTTGAATAGCACCTCTCGCAGGATGCCACCAAGACGCAAGGTGGCAGCAGTGCCAACTTTGTCTGGTTTGAGAGTACCAAGTGGGTCCTGCAAACTGACACCCAGAACAGTGGCTTGTGAGTTTTGTTTCCCAGGGAAAAAGCCTTTACAATGGTTCAGGGTCCTGGGGCCTTAAATCGCCGGGTGCCTTCTTGAATTGCACCTCTCGCAGGATACCTCGCAGACGCAAGGTGGCAGCAGTTCCAACTTGGTCTGGTTTGAGAGTGTCAAGTGTGTCCTGAAAAATGACATCCAGAACAGTGGCTTGTGAGTTTTGTTTCCCAGGGAAAAAGGCCTGTAGAAGGGTTCAGGGGCCTGAGGCCAAAAGAGGTCAGGTGACTCATGGAATTCGGCCTCTCGCAGGATGCCTCGCAGACGCAAGGTGGCAGCAGTGCCAACTTGGTCTGGTTTGAGAGTGCCAAGTGGGTCCTGAAAAATGACACTCAGAACAGTGGCTTGTGAGTTTTTTTTTCCCATGGAAAAAGCCTGTACAATGGTTCAGGGTAATGCCGCCTTAAATTGCCGCGCGACTCTGGGAGATCCGCCTCTTGCAGGATGCCTCCCAGACGCAAGGTGGCACCAGTGCCAACTTGGTCTGGTTTGAGAGTGTCAAGTGTGTCCGGAAAAATGACACCCAGAACAGTGGCTTGTGAGTTTTGTTTCCCCGGGAATAAGGCCTGTAGAAGGGTTCAGGGGCCCGAGGGTAAAAGAGGTCGGGTGACTCATGGAATTCAGCTCTCGCAGGATGCCTCCCAGACGCAAGGTGGCACCAGAGCCAACTTGCTCTGGTTTGAGAGTTCCAAGTGGGTCCTGCAAACTGACACCCAGAACAGTGGCTTGTGAGTTTTCTTTCCCAGGGAAAAAGCCTGTACAATGGTTCAGGGACCTGCGGCCTTAAATCGCCGGGTGCCTCCTGGAGATCTGCCTCTTGCAGGATGCCTCCCAGACGCAAGGTGGCACCAGTGCCAATTTAGTCTTGTTTGAGAGTGCCAAGTGGGTTCTGAAAAGTGACACCCAGAACAGTGGCTTGTGAGTTTTGTTTCCCAGGGAAAAAGCCTGTACAATGGTTCAGGGTCCTGCAGCCTTAAATTTCCGGGTGCCTCCTGGAATTCGGCCTCTCGCAAGATGCCTCCCAGACGCAAAGTGGCACGAGTGCCAACTTGGTAGGGTTTGAGAGTGCCACGTGGGTCCTGAAAACTGACACCCAGAACAGTGGCTTGTGAGTTTTGTTTCCCAGGGAAAAAGCCTGTACAATGGTTCAGGGTCTGGCCGCCTTAAATACCCGGGTGACTCCTGGAAATCCGCCTCTCGCAGGATGCCTCCCAGACGCAAGGTGGCACCAGTGCCAACTTGGTCTGGTTTGACAGTGTCAAAAGGGTCCTGAAAACTGACACCCAGAACAGCGGCTTGTGAGATTTGTTTCCCAGGGAAAAAGCCCGTATAAAGGTTCAGGGTCCTGCGGCCTTAAATTTCCGGGTGCCTCCTGGAATAGCACCTCTCGAAGGATGTCACAAAGACGCAAGGTGACACCAGTGCCAACTTGCTCTGGTTTGAGAGTGCCACGTGGGTCCTGAAAACTGACACCCAGAACAGTGGTATGTGAGTTTTGTTTCCCAGGGAAAAAGCCTGTACAATGGTTCAGGGTCTGGCTGCCTTAAATACCCGGGTGACTCCTGGAAATCCGCCTCTCGCAGGATGCCTCCCAGACGCAAGGTGGCACCAGTGCCAACTTGGTCTGGTTTGAGAGTGTCAAGTGTGTCCGGAAAAATGACACCCAGAACAGTGGCTTGTGAGTTTTGTTTCCCCGGGAATAAGGCCTGTAGAAGGGTTCAGGGGCCTGAGGGTAAAAGAGGTCGGGTGACTCATGGAATTCAGCTCTCGCAGGATGCCTCCCAGACGCAAGGTGGCAGCAGTGCCAACTTGCTCTGGTTTGAGAGTTCCAAGTGGGTCCTGCAAACTGACACCCAGAACAGTGGCTTGTGAGTTTTCTTTCCCAGGGAAAAAGCCTGTACAATGGTTCAGGGACCTGCGGCCTTAAATCGCCGGGTGCCTCCTGGAGATCTGCCTCTTGCAGGATGCCTCCCAGACGCAAGGTGGCACCAGTGCCAATTTAGTCTTGTTTGAGAGTGCCAAGTGGGTTCTGAAAAGTGACACCCAGAACAGTGGCTTGTGAGTTTTGTTTCCCAGGGAAAAAGCCTTTACAATGGTTCAGGGTCCTGCAGCCTTAAATTTCCGGGTGCCTCCTGGAATTCGGCCTCTCGCAAGATGCCTCCCAGACGCAAAGTGGCACGAGTGCCAACTTGGTAGGGTTTGAGAGTGCCACGTGGGTCCTGAAAACTGACACCCAGAACAGTGGCTTGTGAGTTTTGTTTCCCAGGGAAAAAGCCTGTACAATGGTTCAGGGTCTGGCCGCCTTAAATACCCGGGTGACTCCTGGAAATCCGCCTCTCGCAGGATGCCTCCCAGACGCAAGGTGGCACCAGTGCCAACTTGGTCTGGTTTGACAGTGTCAAAAGGGTCCTGAAAACTGACACCCAGAACAGCGGCTTGTGAGATTTGTTTCCCAGGGAAAAAGCCTGTATAAAGGTTCAGGGTCCTGCGGCCTTAAATTTCCGGGTGCCTCCTGGAATAGCACCTCTCGAAGGATGTCACAAAGACGCAAGGTGACACCAGTGCCAACTTGCTCTGGTTTGAGAGTGCCACGTGGGTCCTGAAAACTGACACCCAGAACAGTGGCTTGTGAGTTTTGTTTCCCAGGGAAAAAGCCTGTACAATGGTTCAGGGTCTGACCGCCTTAAATACCCGGGTGACTCCTGGAAATCCGCCTCTCGCAGGATGCCTCCCAGACGCAAGGTGGCACCAGTGCCAACTTGGTCTGGTTTGACAGTGTCAAAAGGGTCCTGAAAACTGACACCCAGAACAGCGGCTTGTGAGATTTGTTTCCCAGGGAAAAAGCCTGTATAAAGGTTCAGGGTCCTGCGGCCTTAAATTTCCGGGTGCCTCCTGGAATAGCACCTCTCGAAGGATGTCACAAAGACGCAAGGTGACACCAGTGCCAACTTGCTCTGGTTTGAGAGTGCGAATTGGGTCCTGAAAACTGACACCCAGAAGAGTGGCTTGTGAGTTTTGTTTCCCAGGGAAAAAGCCTGTACAATGGTTCAGGGTAATGCCGCCTTAAATTGCCGGGCGACTCTTGGAGATCCGCGTCTCGCAGGATGCCTCCCAGACGCAAGGTCGCACCAGTGCCAACATTGGCTGGTTTGAGAATTTCAAGTGGGTCCTGAAAAATGACACCCAGAACAGTGAGTTTTGTTTCCCAGGGAAAAAGGCCTGTAGAAGGGTTCAGGGTCCTGAGGCCTTAAATCTCCGGGTACCTCCTGGAATTGTACCTCTCGCAGGATGCCTCCCAGACATAAAGTGGCACGAGTGCCAACTTGGTCTGGTTTGAGAGTGCCAAGTGGGTCCTGAAAACTGACACCCAGAACAGTGGCTTGTGAGTTTTCTTTCCCAGGGAAAAAGCCTGTAGAATGGTTTAGGGTCCTGCGGCCTTAAAATGCCGGGTGCCTCCTGGAATTGCGCCTCTTGCAGGATGCGTCCCAGGCGCAAGGTGGCACCAGTGCCAACTTGGTCTGGTTTGAGAGTGCCAAGTGGGTCCTGTAAACTGACACCCAGAACAGTGGCTTGTGAGTTTTGTTTCCCAGGGAAAAAGGCCTGTAGAAGGATTCAGCGGCTTGAGGCCTTAAATCTCCGGTTGCCTCCTGGAATTCGGCATCTCGCAAGATGCCTCTCAGACGCAAGGTCGCACCAGTGCCAACTTGGTCTGGTTTGAGAGTGTCAAGTGTGTCCGGAAAAATGACACCCAGAACAGTGGCTTGTGAGTTTTGTTTCCCCGGGAATAAGGCCTGTAGAAGGGTTCAGGGGCCTGAGGGCAAAAGAGGTCAGGTGACTCATGGAATTCAGCTCTCGCAGTATGCCTCCCAGACGCAAGGTGGCACCAGTGCCAACTTGCTCTGGTTTGAGAGTTCCAAGTGGGTCCTGCAAACTTACACCCAGAACAGTGGCTTGTGAGTTTTGTTTCCCAGGGAAAAAGCCTGTACAATGGTTCAGGGACCTGCGGCCTTAAATCGCCGGGTGCCTCCTGGAGATCTGCCTCTTGCAGGATGCCTCCAGGACGCAAGGTGGCACCACTGCCAATTTAGTCTGGTTTGAGAGTGCCAAGTGGGTTCTGAAAAGTGACACCCAGAACAGTGGCTTGTGAGTTTTGTTTCCCAGGGAAAAAGCCTTTAAAATGGTTCAGGGTAATACCGTCTGAAATTGCTGGGTGACTCCTGGAGATCTGCCTCTCGCAGGAAGCCTCCCAAACGCAAAGTGGCACGAGTGCCAACTTGGTAGGGTTTGAGAGTGCCACGTGGGTCCTCAAAACTGACACCCAGAACAGTGGCTTGTGAGTTTTGTTTCCCAGGGAAAAAGCCTGTACAATGGTTCAGGGTATGGCCGCCTTAAATACCCGGGTGACTCCTGGAGATCCGCCTCTCTCAGGATGCCTCCCAGACGCAAGGTGGCACCAGTGCCAACTTAGTCTGGTTTGACAGTGTCAAAAGGGTCCTGAAAACTGACACCCAGAACAGCGGCTTGTGAGATTTGTTTCCCAGGGAAAAAGCCTGTATAAAAGTTCAGGGTCCTGCGGCCTTAAATTTCCGGGTGCCTCCTGGAATAGCACCTCTTGAAGGATGTCACAAAGACGCAAGGCGACACCAGTGCCAACTTGCTCTGGTTTGAGAGTGCGAAGTGGGTCCTGAAAACTGACACCCAGAAGAGTGGCTTGTGAGTTTTGTTTCCCAGGGAAAAAGCCTGTACAATGGTTCAGGGTAATGCCGCCTTAAATTGCCGGGCGACTCTGTGAGATCCGCCTCTCGCAGGATGCCTCCCAGACGCAAGGTCGCACCAGTGCCAACTTTGGCTGGTTTGAGAGTGTCAAGTGGGTCCTGCAAACTGACACCCAGAACAGTGGCTTGTGAGTTTTGTTTCTCAGGGAAAAAGCCTGTACAATGGTTCATGGTCCTGCGGCCTTAAATTGCCGGGTGACTCCTGGAGATCTCCCTCTCGCAGGATGCCTCCCAGACGCAAGGTCGCACCAGTGCCAACTTGGTCTGGTTTGAGAGTGCCAAGTGGGTCCTGCAAATTGACACCCAGAACAGTGGCTTGTGAGTTTTCTTTCCCAGGGAGAAAGCCTGTAGAATGGTTTAGGTTCCTGCGGCCTTAAAATGCCGGGTGCGTCCTGGAATTGCGCCTCTTGCAGGATGCCTCCTAGACGCAAGGTGGCACCAGTGCCAACTTGGTCTGGTTTGAGAGTGTCAAGTAGGTCCTGCAAACTGACACCCAGAACAGTGGCTTGTGAGTTTTGTTTCCCAGGGAAAAAGCCTCTATAATGGTTCATGGTCCTGGGGCCTTAAATTGCCAGGTGCCTCCTGGAATTGCACCTCTCGCAGGATGCCTCGCAGACGCAAGGTTGCACTAGTTCCAACTTGCTCTGGTTTGAGAGTGCCAAGTAGGTTCTTAAAACTGACACACAGAACAGTGACTTCTGAGTTTTGTTTCCCAGGGAAAAAGGCCTGTAGAAGGATTCAGGGGCCTGAGGCCAAAAGAGGTCAGGTGCCTCCTGGAATTCCGCCTCTCGCAGGATGCCTCCCAGACGTAAAGTGGTACGAGTGCCAACTTGGTAGGGTTTGAGAATGCCAAGTGGGTCCTGAAAACTGACACCCAGAACAGTGGCTTGTGAGTTTTCTTTCCCAGGGAAAAAGCCTGTACAATGGCTTTGAGTCCTGCGGCCTTAAATTGCCGGGTGCCTCCTGGAATTGCACCTCTCGCAGGACGCCTCCCAGACGCAACGTGGCACCAGTGCCAAATTGATCTCGTTTAAGAGTTTCAAGTGGGTCCTGAAAACTGACACCCAGAAGAGTGGCTTGTGAGTTTTGTTTCCCTGGGAAAAATCCTGTATAAAGGTTCAGGGTCCTGCGGCCTTAAATTGCCGGGTGCCTCCTGGAATTCACCTCTTGCATGACGCCTCCCAGACGCAAGGTGACAGCAGTTCCAACTTGGTCTGGTTTGAGAGTGCCAAGTGGGTCCTGCAAACTGACACCCAGAACAGTGGCTTGTGAGTTTTGTTTCCCAGGGAAAAAGCCTTTAAAATTGTTCAGGGTCCTGGAGCATTAAATAGCCGGGTGCATCCTGGAATTCCGCCTCTTGCAGGATGCCTCCCAGACGCAAGGTAGCACCACTGCCAACTTGGTCTGGTTTGAGAGTGCGAAGTGGATCCTGCAAACTGACACCCAGAACAGTGGCTTGTGAGTTTTGTTTCCCAGGGAAAAATCCTGTATAAAGGTTCAGGGTAATGCTGCCTTAAATTGCCGGGTGACTCTGGGAGATCCGCCTCTCGAAGGATGCCTCCCAGACGCAAGGTGGCACCAGTGCCAACTTGGTCTGGTTTGAGAGTGTCAAGTGGGTCCTGAAAAATGACACCCAGAACAGTGGCTTGTGAGTTTTGTTTCCCAGAGAAAAAGGCCTTTAGAAGGGTTAAGGGGCCTGAGGCCAAAAGATGTCAGGCGACTCATGGAATTCGGCGTCTCGCAGGATGCCTCCCAGACGCAAAGTTGCACGAGTGCCAACTTGGTAGGGTTTGAGAGTGCCACGTGGGTCCTGAAAACTGACACCCAGAACAGTGGCTTGTGAGTTTTCTCTCCCAGGGAAAAAGCCTGTACAATTGCTTTGAGTCCTGCGGCCTTAAATCGCCGGGTGCCTCCTGGAATTGCGCCTCTCGCAGGATGCCTCCAAGACGCAAGGTGGCACCATTGCCAAGTTGGTCTGGTTTGAGAGTGTCAAGTGGGTCCTGAAAAATGACACCCAGAACTGCGGCTTGTGTGTTTTGTTTCTCAGGGAAAAAGCCTGTAAAATGGTTGAGGGTAATACCGCCTGAAATTGCCGGGTGACTCTGGGAGATCCGCGTCTCGCAGGATGCCTCCCAGACGCAAAGTGGGACGAGTGCCAACTTGGTAGGGTTTGAGAGTGCCACGTGGGTGCTGAAAAATGACACCCAGAACAGTGGCTTGTGAGTTTTGTTTCCCAGGGAAAAATCCTGTATAAAGGTTCAGGGTCCTGCGGCCTTAAATTGCCGGGTGACTCCTGGAGATCCGCCTCTCGCAGGATGCCTCCCAGACGCAAGGTCGCAGCAGTGCACACTTTGGCTGGTTTGAGAGTGTCAAGTGGGTCCTGAATAATGACACCCAGAACAGTGGCTTGTGAGTTTTGTTTCCCAGGGAAAAAGCCTTTAAAATGGTTCAGGGTCCTGAAGCATTAAATAGCCGGGTGCCTCCTGGAATTCCGCCTATTGCAGGATGCCTCCCAGACGCAAGGTGGCACCAGTGCAAACTTGGTCTGGTTTGAGAGTGTCAAGTGGGTCCTGCAAACTGACACCCAGAACAGTGGCTTGTGAGTTTTGTTTCCCAGGGAAAAATCCTGTAAAAAGGTTCACTGTGTTGCGGCCTTAAATTGCCGGGTGCCTCCTGGAATAGCACCTCTCGCAGGATGCCACCAAGACGCAAGGTGGCAGCAGTGCCAACTTTGTCTGGTTTGAGAGTGCCAAGTGGGTCCTGAAAACTGACACCCAGAACAGTGGCTTGTGAGTTTTGTTTCCCAGGGAAAAAGCCTTTACAATGGTTCAGGGTCCTGGGGCCTTAAATCGCCGGGTGCCTTCTTGAATTGCGCCTCTCGCAGGATGCCTCCCAGACGCAAGGTGGAACCAGTGCCAACTTGCTCTGGTTTTAGAGTTCCAAGTGGGTCCTGCAAACTGACACCCAGAACAGTGGCTTGTGAGTTTTCTTTCCCAGGGAAAAAGCCTGTACAATGGTTCAGGGACCTGCGGCCTTAAATCGCCGGGTGCCTCCTGGAGATCTGCCTCTCGCAGGATGCCTCCCAGACGCAAGGTGGCACCAGTGCCAATTTAGTCTGGTTTGAGAGTGCCAAGTGGGTTCTGAAAAGTGACACCCAGAACAGTGGCTTGTGAGTTTTGTTTCCCAGGGAAAAAGCCTATACAATGGTTCAGGGTAATACGGTCTGAAATTGCTGGGTGACTCCTCGAGATCTGCCTCTCGCAGGAAGCCTCCCAAACGCAAAGTGGCACGAGTGCCAACTTGGTAGGGTTTGAGAGTGCCACGTGGGTCCTCAAAACTGACACCCAGAACAGTGGCTTGTGAGTTTTGTTTCCCAGGGAAAAAGCCTGTACAATGGTTCAGGGTCTGGCCGCCTTAAATACCCGGGTGACTCCTGGAGATCCGCCTCTCGCAGGATGCCTCCCAGACGCAAGGTGGCACCAGTGCCAACTTGGTCTGGTTTGACAGTGTCAAAAGGGTCCTGAAAACTGACACCCAGAACACCGGCTTGTGAGATTTGTTTCCCAGGGAAAACGCCTTTATAAAGGTTCAGGGTCCTGCGGCCTTAAATTTCCGGGTGCCTCCTGGAATAGCACCTCTCGAAGGATGTCACAAAGACGCAAGGTGACACCAGTGTCAACTTGCTCTGGTTTGAGAGTGCCAAGTGGGTCCTGAAAACTGACACCCAGAACAGTGGCTTGTGAGTTTTGTTTCCCAGGGAAAAAGCCTGTACAATGGTTCAGGGTAATGCCGCCTTAAATTGCCGGGCGACTCTGTGAGATCCGCCTCTCGCAGGATGCCTCCCAGACGCAAGGTCGCACCAGTACCAACTTTGGCTGGTTTGAGAGTTTCTAGTGCGTCCTTAAAAATGACAGCCAGAACAGTGGCTTGTGAGTTTTGTTTCCCAGGGAAAAAGGCCTGTAGAAGGGTTCAGGGGCCTGAGGCCTTAAATCTCCGGGTACCTCCTGGAATTCGGCGTCTCACAAGATGCCTCCCAGACGGAAAGTGGCACCAGAGCCAACTTGGTCTGGTTTGAGAGTGCCAAGTGGGTCCTGTAAACTGACACCCAGAACAGTGGCTTCTAAGTTTTGTTTCCCAGGGAAAAAGCCTGTACAATGGTTCAGGGTCCTGCGGCCTTAAATCGCCGGGTGCCTCCTGGAATTCCGCCTCTCGCAGGATGCCACCAAGACGAAAGGTGGCAGCAGTGCCAAGTTGGTCTGGTTTGAGAGTGTCAAGTGGGTCCTGAAAACTGACACCCAGAACAGTGGCTTGTGAGTTTTGTTTCTCAGGGAAAAAGCCTGTACAATGGTTCAGGGATCTGCGGCCTTAAATTGCCGGGTGACTCCTGGAGATCTCCCTCTCGCAGGATGCCTCCCAGACGGAAAGTGGCACCAGAGCCAACTTGGTCTGGTTTGAGAGTGCCAAGTGGGTCCTGTAAACTGACACCCAGAACAGTGGCTTCTAAGTTTTGTTTCCCAGGGAAAAAGCCTGTACAATGGTTCAGGGTCCTGCGGCCTTAAATCGCCGGGTGCCTCCTGGAATTCCGCCTCTCGCAGGATGCCACCAAGACGCAAGGTGGCAGCAGTGCCAAGTTGGTCTGGTTTGAGAGTGTCAAGTGGGTCCTGAAAACTGACACCCAGAACAGTGGCTTGTGAGTTTTGTTTCTCAGGGAAAAAGCCTGTACAATGGTTCAGGGATCTGCGGCCTTAAATTGCCGGGTGACTCCTGAAGATCTCCCTCTCGCAGGATGCCTCCCAGACGCAAAATGGCACCAGTGCCAACTTGGTCTGGTTTGAGAGTGCCAAGTAGGTCTTGCAAACTGACACCCAGAACAGTGGCTTCTGAGTTTTTTTTCCCAGGGAAAAAGCCTGTACAATGGTACAGGGTAATGCCGCCTTAAATAGCCTGGTGACTCCTGGAGATCCACCTCTCGCAGGATGCCTCCTAGACGCAAGGTGGCACCAGTGCGAACTTGGTCTGGTTTGAGAGTGTCAAGTGGGTCCTGAAAACTGACACCCAGAACAGTGGCTTGTGAGTTTTGTTTCCCAGGGAAAAAGCCTGTACAATGGTTCATGGTCCTGCGGCCTTAAATTGCCAGGTGCCTCCTGGAATTGCACCTCTCGCAGGATGCCTCGCAGACGCAAGGTGGCACCAGTTCCAACTTTCTCTGGTTTGAGAGTGCCAAGTAGGTCCTGAAAACTGACACACAGAACAGTGACTTGTGAGTTTTGTTTCCGAGGGAAAAAGGCCTGTAGAAGGGTTCAGGGGCCTGAGGCCAAAAGAGGTCAGGTGCCTCCTGGAATTCCGCCTCTCGCAGGATGCCTCCCAGACGTAAAGTGGTACGAGTGCCAACTTGGTAGGGTTTGAGAATGCCAAGTGTGTCCTGCAAACTGACACCCAGAACAGTGGCTTGTGAGTTTTCTTTCCCAGGGAAAAAGCCTGTAGAATGGTTTAGGGTCCTGCGGCTTTAAATTGCCGGGTGCCTCCTGGAATTGCACCTCTCGCAGGATGCCTCCCAGACGCAACGTGGCACCAGTGCCAACTTGGTCTGGTTTGAGAGTTTAAAGTGGGTCCTGAAAACTGACACCCAGAACAGTGGCTTGTGAGTTTTGTTTCCCTGGGAAAAATCCTGTATATCGGTTCAGGGTCCTGCGGCCTTAAATTGCCGGGTGCCTCCTGGAATTCACCTCTTGCAGGATGCCTCCCAGACGCAAGGTGACAGCAGTGCCAACTTGGTGTGGTTTGAGAGTGCCAAGTGGGTCCTGAAAACTGACACCCAGAACAGTGGCTTGTGAGTTTTGTTTCCCAGGGAAAAAGCCTGTAGAATGGTTCAGGGTAATGCCGCCTTAAATTGCCGGGTGACTCCGGGAGATCCGCCTCTCGCAGGATGCCTCCCAGACGCAAGGTCGCTCCAGTGCAAACTTTGGCTGGTTTGAGAGTGTCAAGTGGGTCCTGAAAAATGACACCCAGAACAGTGGCTTGTGAGTTTTGTTTCCCAGGGAAAAAGCCTTTAAAATGGTTCAGGGTCCTGGAGCATTAAATAGCCGGGTGCCTCCTGGAATTCCGCCTCTTGCAGGATGCCTCCCAGACGCAAGGTGGCACCACTGCCAACTTGGTCTGGCTTGAGAGTGCCAAGTGGGTCCTGCAAACTGACACCCAGAACAGTGGCTTGTGAGTTTTCTTTCCCAGGGAAAAATCCTGTATAAAGGTTCAGGATCCTGCGGCCTTAAATTGCCGGGTGACTCTGGGACATCCGGATCTCGCAGGATGCCTCCCAGACGCAAGGTGGCACCAGTGCCAACTTGGTCTGGTTTGAGAGTGTCAAGTGGGTCCTGAAAACTGACACCCAGAACAGTGGCTTGTGAGTTTTGTTTCCCAGGGAAAAAGCCTGTACAATGGTTCATGGTCCTGCGGCCTTAAATTGCCAGGTGCCTCCTGGAATTGCACCTCTCGCAGGATGCCTCGCAGACGCAAGGTGGCACCAGTTCCAACTTTCTCTGGTTTGAGAGTGCCAAGTAGGTCCTGAAAACTGACACACAGAACAGTGACTTGTGAGTTTTGTTTCCGAGGGAAAAAGGCCTGTAGAAGGGTTCAGGGGCCTGAGGCCAAAAGAGGTCAGGTGCCTCCTGGAATTCCGCCTCTCGCAGGATGCCTCCCAGACGTAAAGTGGTACGAGTGCCAACTTGGTAGGGTTTGAGAATGCCAAGTGTGTCCTGCAAACTGACACCCAGAACAGTGGCTTGTGAGTTTTCTTTCCCAGGGAAAAAGCCTGTAGAATGGTTTAGGGTCCTGCGGCTTTAAATTGCCGGGTGCCTCCTGGAATTGCACCTCTCGCAGGATGCCTCCCAGACGCAACGTGGCACCAGTGCCAACTTGGTCTGGTTTGAGAGTTTAAAGTGGGTCCTGAAAACTGACACCCAGAACAGTGGCTTGTGAGTTTTGTTTCCCTGGGAAAAATCCTGTATATCGGTTCAGGGTCCTGCGGCCTTAAATTGCCGGGTGCCTCCTGGAATTCACCTCTTGCAGGATGCCTCCCAGACGCAAGGTGACAGCAGTGCCAACTTGGTGTGGTTTGAGAGTGCCAAGTGGGTCCTGAAAACTGACACCCAGAACAGTGGCTTGTGAGTTTTGTTTCCCAGGGAAAAAGCCTGTAGAATGGTTCAGGGTAATGCCGCCTTAAATTGCCGGGTAACTCCGGGAGATCCGCCTCTCGCAGGATGCCTCCCAGACGCAAGGTCGCTCCAGTGCAAACTTTGGCTGGTTTGAGAGTGTCAAGTGGGTCCTGAAAAATGACACCCAGAACAGTGGCTTGTGAGTTTTGTTTCCCAGGGAAAAAGCCTTTAAAATGGTTCAGGGTCCTGGAGCATTAAATAGCCGGGTGCCTCCTGGAATTCCGCCTCTTGCAGGATGCCTCCCAGACGCAAGGTGGCACCACTGCCAACTTGGTCTGGCTTGAGAGTGCCAAGTGGGTCCTGCAAACTGACACCCAGAACAGTGGCTTGTGAGTTTTGTTTCCCAGGGAAAAATCCTGTATAAAGGTTCAGGATCCTGCGGCCTTAAATTGCCGGGTGACTCTGGGACATCCGCATCTCGCAGGATGCCTCCCAGACGCAAGGTGGCACCAGTGCCAACTTGGTCTGGTTTGAGAGTGTCAAGTGGGTCCTGAAAACTGACACCCAGAACAGTGGCTTGTGAGTTTTGTTTCCCAGAGAAAAAGGCCTGTAGAAGGGTTAAGGGGCCTGAGGCCAAAAGATGTCAGGTGGCTCATGGAATTCGGCCTCTCGCAGGATGCCTCCCAGACGCAAAGTTGCACGAGTGCCAACTTGGTAGGGTTTGAGAGTGCCACGTGGGTCCTGAAAACTGACACCCAGAACAGTGGCTTGTGAGTTTTCTTTCCCAGGGAAAAAGCCTGTACAATGGTTCAGGGTCCTGCGGCCTTAAATTGCCGGGTGCCTCCTGGAATTCCGCCTCTTGCAGGATGCCACCAAGACGCAAGGTGGCAGCAGTGCCAAGTTGGTCTGGTTTGAGAGTGTCAAGTGGGTCCTGAAAACTGACACCCAGAACAGTGGCTTGTGAGTTTTGTTTCTCAGAGAAAAAGCCTGTACAATGGTTCAGGGACCTGCGGCCTTAAATTGCCGGGTGACTCCTGGAGATCTCCCTATCGCAGGATGCCTCCCAGACGCAAAATGGCACCAGTGCCAACTTGGTCTGGTTTGAGAGTGCCAAGTGGGTCCTGCAAACTGACACCCAGAACAGTGGCTTCTGAGTTTTGTTTCCCAGGGAAAAAGCCTGTACAATGGTTCAGGGTAATGCCGCCTTAAATAGCCGGGTGACTCCTGGAGATCCACCTCTCGCAGGATGCCTCCTAGACGCAAGGTGGCACCAGTGCCAACTTGGTCTGGTTTGAGAGTGTCAAGTGGGTCCTGAAAACTGACACCCAGAACAGTGGCTTGTGAGTTTTGTTTCCCAGGGAAAAAGCCTGTATAATGGTTCATGGTCCTGCGGCCTTTAATTGTCAGGTGCCTCCTGGAATTGCACCTCTCGCGGGATGCCTCGCAGACGCAAGGTTGCACCAGTTCCAACTTGCTCTGGTTTGAGAGTGCCAAGTAGGTCCTGAAAACTGACACACAGAACAGTGACTTGTGAGTTTTGTTTCCTAGGGAAAAAGGCCTGTAGAAGGGTTCAGGGGCCTGAGGCCAAAAGAGGTCAGTTGTTTCCTGGAATTCCGCCTCTCGCAGGATGCCTCCCAGACGTAAAGTGGTACGAGTGCCAACTTGGTAGGGTTTGAGAATGCCAAGTGTGTCCTGAAAACTGACACCCAGAACAGTGGCTTGTGAGTTTTTTTTCCCTGGGAAAAATCCTGTATAAAGGTTCAGGGTCCTGCGGCCTTAAATTGCCGGGTGCCTCCTGGAATTCACCTCTTGCAGGATGCCTCCCAGACGCAAGGTGACAGCAGTGCAAACTTGGTCTGGTTTGAGAGTGCCAAGTGGGTCCTGAAAACTGACACCCAGAACAGTGGCTTGTGAGTTTTGTTTCCCTGGGAAAAATCCTGTATAAAGGTTCAGGGTAATGCCGCCTTAAATTGCCGGGTGACTCCGGGAGATCCGCCTCTCGCAGGATGCCTCCCAGACGCAAGGTCGCACCAGTGCAAACTTTGGCTGGTTTGAGAGTGTCAAGTGGGTCCTGAAAAATGACACCCAGAACAGTGGCTTGTGAGTTTTATTTCCCAGAGAAAAAGGCCTGTAGAAGGGTTAAGGGGCCTGAGGCCAAAATATGTCAGGTGACTCATGGAATTCGGCGTCTCGCAGGATGCCTCCCAGACGCAAAGTTGCACGAGTGCCAACTTGGTAGGCTTTGAGAGTGCCACGTGGGTCCTGAAAACTGACACCCAGGACAGTGGCTTGTGAGTTTTGTTTCCCAGGGAAAAAGCCTGTATAATGGTTCATGGTCCTGCGGCCTTAAATTGCCAGGTGCCTCCTGGAATTGCACCTCTCGCAGGATGCCTCGCAGACGCAAGGTGGCACCAGTTCCAACTTGCTCTGGTTTGAGAGTGCAAGTAGGTCCTGAAAACTGACACACAGAACAGTGAGTTGTGAGTTTTGTTTCCCAGGGAAAAAGGCCTGTAGAAGGGTTCAGGGGCCTGAGGCCAAAAGAGGTCAGTTGTTTCCTGGAATTCCGCCTCTCGCAGGATGCCTCCCAGACGTAAAGTGGTACGAGTGCCAACTTGGTAGGGCTTGAGAATGCCAAGTGGGTCCTGAAAACTGACACCCAGAACAGTGGCTTGTGAGTTTTTTTTCCCTGGGAAAAATCCTGTATAAAGGTTCAGGGTCCTGCGGCCTTAAATTGCCGGGTGCCTCCTGGAATTCACCTCTTGCAGGATGCCTCCCAGACGCAAGGTGACAGCAGTGCCAACTTGGTCTGGTTTGAGAGTGCCAAGTGGGTCCTGAAAACTGACACCCAGAACAGTGGCTTGTGAGTTTTGTTTCCCAGGGAAAAAGCCTGTAGAACGGTTCAGGGTAATGCCGCCTTAAATTGCCGGGTGACTCCGGGAGATCCGCCTCTCGCAGGATGCCTCCCAGACGCAAGGTCGCACCAGTGCAAACTTTGGCTGGTTTGAGAGTGTCAAGTGGGTCCTGAAAAATGACACCCAGAACAGTGGCTTGTGAGTTTTATTTCCCAGAGAAAAAGGCCTGTAGAAGGGTTAAGGGGCCTGAGGCCAAAAGATGTCAGGTGACTCATGGAATTCTGCGTCTCGCAGGATGCCTCCCGGACGCAAAGTTGCACGAGTGCCAACTTGGTAGGGTTTGAGAGTGCCACGTGGGTCCTGAAAACTGACACCCAGAACAGTGGCTTGTGAGTTTTCTTTCCCAGGGAAAAAGCCTGTACAATGGCTTTGAGTCCTGCGGCCTTAAATTGCCGGGCGACTCTGTGAGATCCGCCTCTTGCAGGATGCCTCCCAGACGCAAGGTGGCACCAGTGCCAACTTGGTCTGGTTTGAGAGTGTCAAGTGGGTCCTGAAAAATGACACCCAGAACTGCGGCTTGTGAGTTTTGTTTCTCAGGGAAAAAGCCTGTAAAATGGTTGAGGGTAATACCGCCTGAAATTGCCGGGTGACTCGTAGAGATCCGCGTCTCGCAGGATGCCTCCCAGACGCAAAGTGGCACGAGTGCCAACTTGGTAGGGTTTGAGAGTGCCACGTGGGTGCTGAAAAATGACACCCAGAACAGTGGCTTGTGAGTTTTGTTTCCCAGGGAAAAATCCTGTATAAAGGTTCAGGGTAATGCCGCCTCAAACTGCCGGGTGACTCCTGGAGATCCGCCTCTCGCAGGATGCCTCCCAGACGCAAGGTCGCAGCAGTGCACACTTTGGCTGGTTTGAGAGTGTCAAGTGGGTCCTGAATAATGACACCCAGAACAGTGGCTTGTGAGTTTTGTTTCCCAGGGAAAAAGCCTTTAAAATGGTTCAGGGTCCTGGAGCATCAAATAGCCGGGTGCCTCCTGGAATTCCGCCTATTGCAGGATGCCTCCCAGACGCAAGGTGGCACCAGTGCAAACTTGGTCTGGTTTGAGAGTGTAAAGTGGGTCCTGCAAACTGACACCCAGAACAGTGGCTTGTGAGTTTTGTTTCCCAGGGAAAAAGCCTGTAGAATGGTTCAGGGTAATGCCGCCTTAAATCGCCGGGTGCCTCCTGGAATTCCGCCTCTCGCAGGATGCCACCAAGACGCAAGGTGGCAGCAGTGCCAAGTTGGTCTGGTTTGAGAGTGTCAAGTGGGTCCTGAAAACTTACCCCCAGAACAGTGGCTTGTGAGTTTTGTTTCTCAGGGAAAAAGCCTGTACAATGGTTCAGGGATCTGCGGCCTTAAATTGCCGGGTGACTCCTGGAGATCTCCCTCTCGCAGGATGCCTCCCAGACGGAAAGTGGCACCAGAGCCAACTTGGTCTGGTTTGAGAGTGCCAAGTGGGTCCTGTAAACTGACACCCAGAACAGTGGCTTCTAAGTTTTGTTTCCCAGGGAAAAAGCCTGTACAATGGTTCAGGGTCCTGCGGCCTTAAATCGCCGGGTGCCTCCTGGAATTCCGCCTCTCGCAGGATGCCACCAAGACGCAAGGTGGCAGCAGTGCCAAGTTGGTCTGGTTTGAGAGTGTCAAGTGGGTCCTGAAAACTGACACCCAGAACAGTGGCTTGTGAGTTTTGTTTCTCAGGGAAAAAGCCTGTACAATGGTTCAGGGATCTGCGGCCTTAAATTGCCGGGTGACTCCTGGAGATCTCCCTCTCGCAGGATGCCTCCAAGACGCAAAATGGCACCAGTGCCAACTTGGTCTGGTTTGAGAGTGCCAAGTGGGTCCTGCAAACTGACACCCAGAACAGTGGCTTCTGAGTTTTGTTTCCCAGGGAAAAAGCCTGTACAATGGTACAGGGTAATGCCGCCTTAAATAGCCTCGTGACTCCTGGAGATCCACCTCTCGCAGGATGCCTCCTAGACGCAAGGTGGCACCAGTGCCAACTTGGTCTGGTTTGAGAGTGTCAAGTGGGTCCTGAAAACTTACACCCAGAACAGTGGCTTGTGAGTTTTGTTTCCCAGGGAAAAAGCCTGTATAATGGTTCATGGTCCTGCGGCCTTAAATTGCCAGGTGCCTCCTGGAATTGCACCTCTCGCAGGATGCCTCGCAGACGCAAGGTTGCACCAGTTCCAACTTGCTCTGGTTTGAGAGTGCCAAGTAGGTCCTGAAAACTGACACACAGAACAGTGACTTGTGAGTTTTGTTTCCCAGGGAAAAAGGCCTGTAGAAGGGTTCAGGGGCCTGAGGCCAAAAGAGGTCAGGTGCCTCCTGGAATTCCGCCTCTCGCAGGATGCCTCCCAGACGTAAAGTGGTACGAGTGCCAACTTGGTAGGGTTTGAGAATGCCAAGTGTGTCCTGAAAACTGACACCCAGAACAGTGGCTTGTGAGTTTTCTTTCCCAGGGAAAAAGCCTGTAGAATGGTTTAGGGTCCTGCGGCTTTAAATTGCCGGGTGCCTCCTGGAATTGCACCTCTCGCAGGATGCCTCCCAGACGCAACGTGGCACCAGTGCCAACTTGGTCTGGTTTTAGAGTGTCAAGTGGGTCCTGAAAACTGACACCCAGAACAGTGGCTTGTGAGTTTTGTTTCCCTGGGAAAAATCCTGTATAAAGGTTCAGGGTCCTGCGGCCTTAAATTGCCGGGTGCCTCCTGGAATTCACCTCTTGCAGGATGCCTCCCAGACGCAAGGTGACAGCAGTGCCAACTTGGTGTGGTTTGAGAGTGCCAAGTGGGTCCTGAAAACTGACACCCAGAACAGTGGCTTGTGAGTTTTGTTTCCCAGGGAAAAAGCCTGTAGAATGGTTCAGGGTAATGCCGCCTTAAATTGCCGGGTGACTCCGGGAGATCCGCCTCTCGCAGGATGCCTCCCAGACGCAAGGTCGCTCCAGTGCAAACTTTGGCTGGTTTGAGAGTGTCAAGTGGGTCCTGAAAAATGACACCCAGAACAGTGGCTTGTGAGTTTTGTTTCCCAGGGAAAAAGCCTTTAAAATGGTTCAGGGTCCTGGAGCATTAAATAGCCGGGTGCCTCCTGGAATTCCGCCTCTTGCAGGATGCCTCCCAGACGCAAGGTGGCACCACTGCCAACTTGGTCTGGCTTGAGAGTGCCAAGTGGGTCCTGCAAACTGACACCCAGAACAGTGGCTTGTGAGTTTTGTTTCCCAGGGAAAAATCCTGTATAAAGGTTCAGGGTCCTGCGGCCTTAAATTGCCGGGTGACTCTGGGAGATCCGCCTCTCGCAGGATGCCTCCCAGACGCAAGGTGGCACCAGTGCCAACTTGGTCTGGTTTGAGAGTGTCAAGTGGGTCCTGAAAAGTGACACCCAGAACAGTGGCTTGTGAGTTTTGTTTCCCAGAGAAAAAGGCCTGTAGAAGGGTTAAGGGGCCTGAGGCCAAAAGATGTCAGGTGGCTCATGGAATTCGGCCTCTCGCAGGATGCCTCCCAGACGCAAAGTTGCACGAGTGCCAACTTGGTAGGGTTTGAGAGTGCCACGTGGGTCCTGAAAACTGACACCCAGAACAGTGGCTTGTGAGTTTTCTTTCCCAGGGAAAAAGCCTGTAGAATGGTTCAGGGTCCTGCGGCCTTAAATTGCCGGGTGCCTCCTGGAATTCCACCTCTTGCAGGATGCCTCCCAAAAGCAAGGTGACAGCAGTGCAAACTTGGTCTGGTTTGAGAGTGCCAAGTGGGTCCTGAAAACTGACACCCAGAACAGTGGCTTGTGAGTTTTGTTTCCCAGGGAAAAAGCCTGTACAATGGTTCAGGGTAATGCCGCCTTAAATTGCCGGGTGACTCCGGGAGATCCGCCTCTCGCAGGATGCCTCCCAGACGCAAGGTCGCTCCAGTGCAAACTTTGGCTGGTTTGAGAGTGTCAAGTGGGTCCTGAAAAATGACACCCAGAACAGTGGCTTGTGAGTTTTGTTTCCCAGGGAAAAAGCCTTTAAAATGGTTCAGGGTCCTGGAGCATTAAATAGCCGGGTGCCTCCTGGAATTCCGCCTCTTGCAGGATGCCTCCCAGACGCAAGGTGGCACCACTGCCAACTTGGTCTGGCTTGAGAGTGCCAAGTGGGTCCTGCAAACTGACACCCAGAACAGTGGCTTGTGAGTTTTGTTTCCCAGGGAAAAATCCTGTATAAAGGTTCAGGGTCCTGCGGCCTTAAATTGCCGGGTGACTCTGGGAGATCCGCCTCTCGCAGGATGCCTCCCAGACGCAAGGTGGCAGCAGTGCCAAGTTGGTCTGGTTTGAGAGTGTCAAGTGGGTCCTGAAAACTGACACCCAGAACAGTGGCTTGTGAGTTTTGTTTCCCAGAGAAAAAGGCCTGTAGAAGGGTTAAGGGGCCTGAGGCCAAAAGATGTCAGGTGACTCATGGAATTCGGCCTCTCGCAGGATGCCTCCCAGACGCAAAGTTGCACGAGTGCCAACTTTGTAGGGTTTGAGAGTGCCACGTGGGTCCTGAAAACTGACATCCAGAACAGTGGCTTGAGAGTTTTCTTTCCCAGGGAAAAAGCCTGCACAATGGTTCAGGGTCCTGCGGCCTTAAATTGCCGGGTGCCTCCTGGAATTCCGCCTCTTGCAGGATGCCACCAAGACGCAAGGTGGCAGCAGTGCCAAGTTGGTCTGGTTTGAGAGTGTCAAGTGGGTCCTGAAAACTGACACCCAGAACAGTGGCTTGTGAGTTTTGTTTCTCAGAGAAAAAGCCTGTACAATGGTTCAGGGACCTGCGGCCTTAAATTGCCGGGTGACTCCTGGAGATCTCCCTATCGCAGGATGCCTCCCAGACGCAAAATGGCACCAGTGCCAACTTGGTCTGGTTTGAGAGTGCCAAGTGGGTCCTGAAAACTGACACCCAGAACAGTGGCTTCTGAGTTTTGTTTCCCAGGGAAAAAGCCTGTACAATGGTTCAGGGTAATGCCGCCTTAAATAGCCGGGTGACTCCTGAAGATCCACCTCTCGCAGGATGCCTCCTAGACGCAAGGTGGCACCAGTGCCAACTTGGTCTGGTTTGAGAGTGTCAAGTGGGTCCTGAAAACTGACACCCAGAACAGTGGCTTGTGAGTTTTATTTCCCAGAGAAAAAGGCCTGTAGAAGGGTTAAGGGGCCTGAGGCCAAAAGATGTCAGGTGACTCATGGAATTCGGCGTCTCGCAGGATGCCTCCCAGACGCAAAGTTGCACGAGTGCCAACTTGGTAGGGTTTGAGAGTGCCACGTGGGTCCTGAAAACTGACACCCAGAACAGTGGCTTGTGAGTTTTGTTTCCCAGGGAAAAAGCCTGTATAATGGTTCATGGTCCTGCGGCCTTAAATTGCCAGGTGCCTCCTGGAATTGCACCTCTCGCAGGATGCCTCGCAGACGCAAGGTGGCACCAGTTCCAACTTGCTCTGGTTTGAGAGTGCCAAGTAGGTCCTGAAAACTGACACACAGAACAGTGACTTGTGAGTTTTGTTTCCCAGGGAAAAAGGCCTGTAGAAGGGTTCAGGGGCCTGAGGCCAAAAGAGGTCAGGTGCCTCCTGGAATTCCGCCTCTCGCAGGATGCCTCCCAGACGTAAAGTGGTACGAGTGCCAACTTGGTAGGGTTTGAGAATGCCAAGTGTGTCCTGAAAACTGACACCCAGAACTGTGGCTTGTGAGTTTTGTTTCTCAGGGAAAAAGCCTGTACAATGGTTCAGGGATCTGCGGCCTTAAATTGCCGGGTGACTCCTGGAGATCTCCCTCTCGCAGGATGCCTCCAAGACGCAAAATGGCACCAGTGCCAACTTGGTCTGGTTTGAGAGTGCCAAGTGGGTCCTGCAAACTGACACCCAGAACAGTGGCTTCTGAGTTTTGTTTCCCAGGGAAAAAGCCTGTACAATGGTACAGGGTAATGCCGCCTTAAATAGCCTGGTGACTCCTGGAGATCCACCTCTCGCAGGATGCCTCCTAGACGCAAGGTGGCACCAGTGCCAACTTGGTCTGGTTTGAGAGTGTCAAGTGGGTCCTGAAAACTGACACCCAGAACAGTGGCTTGTGAGTTTTGTTTCCCAGGGAAAAAGCCTGTATAATGGTTCATGGTCCTGCGGCCTTAAATTGCCAGGTGCCTCCTGGAATTGCACCTCTCGCAGGATGCCTCGCAGACGCAAGGTTGCACCAGTTCCAACTTGCTCTGGTTTGAGAGTGCCAAGTAGGTCCTGAAAACTGACACACAGAACAGTGACTTGTGAGTTTTGTTTCCCAGGGAAAAAGGCCTGTAGAAGGGTTCAGGGGCCTGAGGCCAAAAGAGGTCAGGTGCCTCCTGGAATTCCGCCTCTCGCAGGATGCCTCCCAGACGTAAAGTGGTACGAGAGCCAACTTGGTAGGGTTTGAGAATGCCAAGTGTGTCCTGAAAACTGACACCCAGAACAGTGGCTTGTGAGTTTTCTTTCCCAGGGAAAAAGCCTGTAGAATGGTTTAGGGTCCTGCGGCTTTAAATTGCCGGGTGCCTCCTGGAATTGCACCTCTCGCAGGATGCCTCCCAGACGCAACGTGGCACCAGTGCCAACTTGGTCTGGTTTTAGAGTGTCAAGTGGGTCCTGAAAACTGACACCCAGAACAGTGGCTTGTGAGTTTTGTTTCCCTGGGAAAAATCCTGTATAAAGGTTCAGGGTCCTGCGGCCTTAAATTGCCGGGTGCCTCCTGGAATTCACCTCTTGCAGGATGCCTCCCAGACGCAAGGTGACAGCAGTGCCAACTTGGTGTGGTTTGAGAGTGCCAAGTGGGTCCTGAAAACTGACACCCAGAACAGTGGCTTGTGAGTTTTGTTTCCCAGGGAAAAAGCCTGTACAATGGTTCAGGGTAATGCCGCCTTAAATTGCCGGGTGACTCCGGGAGATCCGCCTCTCGCAGGATGCCTCCCAGACGCAAGGTCGCTCCAGTGCAAACTTTGGCTGGTTTGAGAGTGTCAAGTGGGTCCTGAAAAATGACACCCAGAACAGTGGTTTGTGAGTTTTGTTTCCCAGGGAAAAAGCCTTTAAAATGGTTCAGGGTCCTGGAGCATTAAATAGCCGGGTGCCTCCTGGAATTCGGCCTCTTGCAGGATGCCTCCCAGACGCAAGGTGGCACCACTGCCAACTTGGTCTGGCTTGAGAGTGCCAAGTGGGTCCTGCAAACTGACACCCAGAACAGTGGCTTGTGAGTTTTGTTTCCCAGGGAAAAATCCTGTATAAAGGTTCAGGGTCCTGCGGCCTTAAATTGCCGGGTGACTCTGGGAGATCCGCCTCTCGCAGGATGCCTCCCAGACGCAAGGTGGCACCAGTGCCAACTTGGTCTGGTTTGAGAGTGTCAAGTGGGTCCTGAAAAGTGACACCCAGAACAGTGGCTTGTGAGTTTTGTTTCCTAGAGAAAAAGGCCTGTAGAAGGGTTAAGGGGCCTGAGGCCAAAAGATGTCAGGTGACTCATGGAATTCGGCCTCTCGCAGGATGCCTCCCAGACGCAAAGTTGCACGAGTGCCAACTTTGTAGGGTTTGAGAGTGCCACGTGGGTCCTGAAAACTGACACCCAGAACAGTGGCTTGTGAGTTTTCTTTCCCAGGGAAAAAGCCTGTACAATGGTTCAGGGTCCTGCGGCCTTAAATTGCCGGGTGCCTCCTGGAATTCCGCCTCTTGCAGGATGCCACCAAGACGCAAGGTGGCAGCAGTGCCAAGTTGGTCTGGTTTGAGAGTGTCAAGTGGGTCCTGCAAACTGACACCCAGAACAGTGGCTTCTGAGTTTTGTTTCCCAGGGAAAAATCCTGTATAAATGGTCAGGTTCCTACGGCCTTAAATTGCCGGGTGGCTCTTGGAATTGCACCTCTCGCAGGATGCCTCCCAGACGCAAGGTGGCACCAGTGCCAACTTGGTCTGGTTTGAGAGTGCCAAGTGGGTCCTGAAAACTGACACCCAGAACAGTGGCTTGTGAGTTTTGTTTCCCAGGGAAAAAGCCTGTACAATGGTTCAGGGTAATGCCGCCTTAAATTGCCGGGCGACTCTGTGAGATCCGCCTCTTGCAGGATGCCTCCCAGACGCAAGGTGGCACCAGTGCCAACTTGGTCTGGTTTGAGAGTGTCAAGTGTGTCTGGAAAAATGACACCCAGAACAGTGGCTTGTGAGTTTTGTTTCCCCGGGAATAAGGCCTTTAGAAGGGTTCAGGGGCCTGAGGGTAAAAGAGGTCAGGTGACTCATGGAATTCAGCTCTCGCAGGATGCCTCCCAGACGCAAGGTGGCACCAGTGCCAACTTGCTCTGGTTTGAGAGTTCCAAGTGGGTCCTGCAAACTGACACCCAGAACAGTGGCTTCTGAGTTTTCTTTCCCAGGGAAAAAGCCTGTACAATGGTTCAGGGACCTGCGGCCTTAAATCGCCGGGTGCCTCCTGCAGATCTGCCTCTCGCAGGATGCCTCCCAGACGCAAGGTGGCACCAGTGCCAATTTAGTCTGGTTTGAGAGTGCCAAGTGGGTTCTGAAAAGTGACACCCAGAACAGTGGCTTGTGAGTTTTGTTTCCCAGGGAAAAGGCCTTTACAATGGTTCAGGGTCCTGCAGCCTTAAATTTCCGGGTGCCTCCTGGAATTCGGCCTCTCGCAGGATGCCTCCCAGACGCAAAGTTGCACGAGTGCCAACTTGGTAGGGTTTGAGAGTGCCACGTGGGTCCTGAAAACTGACACCCAGAACAGTGGCTTGTGAGTTTTCTTTCCCAGGGAAAAAGCCTGTAGAATGGTTCAGGGTCCTGCGGCCTTAAATTGCCGGGTGCCTCCTGGAATTCCACCTCTTGCAGGATGCCTCCCAGACGCAAGGTGACAGCAGTGCAAACTTGGTCTGGTTTGAGAGTGCCAAGTGGGTCCTGAAAACTGACACCCAGAACAGTGGCTTGTGAGTTTTGTTTCCCAGGGAAAAAGCCTGTACAATGGTTCAGGGTAATGCCGCCTTAAATTGCCGGGTGACTCCGGGAGATCCGCCTCTCGCAGGATGCCTCCCAGACGCAGGGTCGCTCCAGTGCAAACTTTGGCTGGTTTGAGAGTGTCAAGTGGGTCCTGAAAAATGACACCCAGAACAGTGGCTTGTGAGTTTTGTTTCCCAGGGAAAAAGCCTTTAAAATGGTTCAGGGTCCTGGAGCATTAAATAGCCGGGTGCCTCCTGGAATTCCGCCTCTTGCAGGATGCCTCCCAGACGCAAGGTGGCACCACTGCCAACTTGGTCTGGCTTGAGAGTGCCAAGTGGGTCCTGCAAACTGACACCCAGAACAGTGGCTTGTGAGTTTTGTTTCCCAGGGAAAAATCCTGTATAAAGGTTCAGGGTCCTGCGGCCTTAAATTGCCGGGTGACTCTGGGAGATCCGCCTCTCGCAGGATGCCTCCCAGACGCAAGGTGGCAGCAGTGCCAAGTTGGTCTGGTTTGAGAGTGTCAAGTGGGTCCTGAAAACTGACACCCAGAACAGTGGCTTGTGAGTTTTGTTTCCCAGAGAAAAAGGCCTGTAGAAGGGTTAAGGGGCCTGAGGCCAAAAGATGTCAGGTGACTCATGGAATTCGGCCTCTCGCAGGATGCCTCCCAGACGCAAAGTTGCACGAGTGCCAACTTTGTAGGGTTTGAGAGTGCCACGTGGGTCCTGAAAACTGACATCCAGAACAGTGGCTTGAGAGTTTTCTTTCCCAGGGAAAAAGCCTGCACAATGGTTCAGGGTCCTGCGGCCTTAAATTGCCGGGTGCCTCCTGGAATTCCGCCTCTTGCAGGATGCCACCAAGACGCAAGGTGGCAGCAGTGCCAAGTTGGTCTGGTTTGAGAGTGTCAAGTGGGTCCTGAAAACTGACACCCAGAACAGTGGCTTGTGAGTTTTGTTTCTCAGAGAAAAAGCCTGTACAATGGTTCAGGGACCTGCGGCCTTAAATTGCCGGGTGACTCCTGGAGATCTCCCTATCGCAGGATGCCTCCCAGACGCAAAATGGCACCAGTGCCAACTTGGTCTGGTTTGAGAGTGCCAAGTGGGTCCTGAAAACTGACACCCAGAACAGTGGCTTCTGAGTTTTGTTTCCCAGGGAAAAAGCCTGTTCAATGGTTCAGGGTAATGCCGCCTTAAATAGCCGGGTGACTCCTGAAGATCCACCTCTCGCAGGATGCCTCCTAGACGCAAGGTGGCACCAGTGCCAACTTGGTCTGGTTTGAGAGTGTCAAGTGGGTCCTGAAAACTGACACCCAGAACAGTGGCTTGTGAGTTTTATTTCCCAGAGAAAAAGGCCTGTAGAAGGGTTAAGGGGCCTGAGGCCAAAAGATGTCAGGTGACTCATGGAATTCGGCGTCTCGCAGGATGCCTCCCAGACGCAAAGTTGCACGAGTGCCAACTTGGTAGGGTTTGAGAGTGCCACGTGGGTCCTGAAAACTGACACCCAGAACAGTGGCTTGTGAGTTTTGTTTCCCAGGGAAAAAGCCTGTATAATGGTTCATGGTCCTGCGGCCTTAAATTGCCAGGTGCCTCCTGGAATTGCACCTCTCGCAGGATGCCTCGCAGACGCAAGGTGGCACCAGTTCCAACTTGCTCTGGTTTGAGAGTGCCAAGTAGGTCCTGAAAACTGACACACAGAACAGTGACTTGTGAGTTTTGTTTCCCAGGGAAAAAGGCCTGTAGAAGGGTTCAGGGGCCTGAGGCCAAAAGAGGTCAGGTGCCTCCTGGAATTCCGCCTCTCGCAGGATGCCTCCCAGACGTAAAGTGGTACGAGTGCCAACTTGGTAGGGTTTGAGAATGCCAAGTGTGTCCTGAAAACTGACACCCAGAACTGTGGCTTGTGAGTTTTGTTTCTCAGGGAAAAAGCCTGTACAATGGTTCAGGGATCTGCGGCCTTAAATTGCCGGGTGACTCCTGGAGATCTCCCTCTCGCAGGATGCCTCCAAGACGCAAAATGGCACCAGTGCCAACTTGGTCTGGTTTGAGAGTGCCAAGTGGGTCCTGCAAACTGACACCCAGAACAGTGGCTTCTGAGTTTTGTTTCCCAGGGAAAAAGCCTGTACAATGGTACAGGGTAATGCCGCCTTAAATAGCCTGGTGACTCCTGGAGATCCACCTCTCGCAGGATGCCTCCTAGACGCAAGGTGGCACCAGTGCCAACTTGGTCTGGTTTGAGAGTGTCAAGTGGGTCCTGAAAACTGACACCCAGAACAGTGGCTTGTGAGTTTTGTTTCCCAGGGAAAAAGCCTGTATAATGGTTCATGGTCCTGCGGCCTTAAATTGCCAGGTGCCTCCTGGAATTGCACCTCTCGCAGGATGCCTCGCAGACGCAAGGTTGCACCAGTTCCAACTTGCTCTGGTTTGAGAGTGCCAAGTAGGTCCTGAAAACTGACACACAGAACAGTGACTTGTGAGTTTTGTTTCCCAGGGAAAAAGGCCTGTAGAAGGGTTCAGGGGCCTGAGGCCAAAAGAGGTCAGGTGCCTCCTGGAATTCCGCCTCTCGCAGGATGCCTCCCAGACGTAAAGTGGTACGAGAGCCAACTTGGTAGGGTTTGAGAATGCCAAGTGTGTCCTGAAAACTGACACCCAGAACAGTGGCTTGTGAGTTTTCTTTCCCAGGGAAAAAGCCTGTAGAATGGTTTAGGGTCCTGCGGCTTTAAATTGCCGGGTGCCTCCTGGAATTGCACCTCTCGCAGGATGCCTCCCAGACGCAACGTGGCACCAGTGCCAACTTGGTCTGGTTTTAGAGTGTCAAGTGGGTCCTGAAAACTGACACCCAGAACAGTGGCTTGTGAGTTTTGTTTCCCTGGGAAAAATCCTGTATAAAGGTTCAGGGTCCTGCGGCCTTAAATTGCCGGGTGCCTCCTGGAATTCACCTCTTGCAGGATGCCTCCCAGACGCAAGGTGACAGCAGTGCCAACTTGGTGTGGTTTGAGAGTGCCAAGTGGGTCCTGAAAACTGACACCCAGAACAGTGGCTTGTGAGTTTTGTTTCCCAGGGAAAAAGCCTGTACAATGGTTCAGGGTAATGCCGCCTTAAATTGCCGGGTGACTCCGGGAGATTCGCCTCTCGCAGGATGCCTCCCAGACGCAAGGTCGCTCCAGTGCAAACTTTGGCTGGTTTGAGAGTGTCAAGTGGGTCCTGAAAACTGACACCCAGAACAGTGGCTTGTGAGTTTTGTTTCCCAGGGAAAAAGCCTTTAAAGTGGTTCAGGGTCCTGGAGCATCAAATAGCCGGGTGCCTCCTGGAATACTGCCAATTGCAGGATGCCTCCCAGACGCAAGGTGGCAGCAGTGCCAACTTGGTCTGGTTTGTGAGTGCCAAGTGGGTCCTGAAAAATGACACTCAGAACAGTGGCTTGTGAGTTTTGTTTCCCAGGGAAAAAGCCTTTAAAATGCTTCAGGGTCCTGGAGCATCAAATAGCCGGGTGCCTCCTGGAATTCCGCCTCTTGCAGGATGCCTCCCAGACGCAAGGTGGCACCAGTGCAAACTTGGTCTGGTTTTAGAGTGTCAAGTGGGTCCTGCAAACTGACACTCAGAACAGTGGCTTGTGAGTTTTGTTTCCCAGGGAAAAATCCTGTATAAAGGTTCAGGGTCCTGCGGCCTTAAATTGCCGGGTGACTCTGGGAGATCCGCCTCTCGCAGGATGCCTCCCAGACGCAAGGTGGCACCAGTGCCAACTTGGTCTGGTTTGAGAGTGTCAAGTGGGTCCTGAAAAGTGACACCCAGAACAGTGGCTTGTGAGTTTTGTTTCCCAGAGAAAAAGGCCTGTAGAAGGGTTAAGGGGCCTGAGGCCAAAAGATGTCAGGTGACTCATGGAATTCGGCCTCTCGCAGGATGCCTCCCAGACGCAAAGTTGCACGAGTGCCAACTTTGTAGGGTTTGAGAGTGCCACGTGGGTCCTGAAAACTGACACCCAGAACAGTGGCTTGTGAGTTTTCTTTCCCAGGGAAAAAGCCTGTACAATGGTTCAGGGTCCTGCGGCCTTAAATTGCCGGGTGCCTCCTGGAATTCCGCCTCTTGCAGGATGCCACCAAGACGCAAGGTGGCAGCAGTGCCAAGTTGGTCTGGTTTGAGAGTGTCAAGTGGGTCCTGCAAACTGACACCCAGAACAGTGGCTTCTGAGTTTTGTTTCCCAGGGAAAAATCCTGTATAAATGGTCAGGGTCCTACGGACTTAAATTGCCGGGTGGCTCTTGGAATTGCACCTCTCGCAGGATGCCTCCCAGACGCAAGGTGGCACCAGTGCCAACTTGGTCTGGTTTGAGAGTGCCAAGTGGGTCCTGAAAACTGACACCCAGAACAGTGGCTTGTGAGTTTTGTTTCCCAGGGAAAAAGCCTGTAGAATGGTTCAGGGTAATGCCGCCTTAAATTGCCGGGCGACTCTGTGAGATCCGCCTCTTGCAGGATGCCTCCCAGACGCAAGGTGGCACCAGTGCCAACTTGGTCTGGTTTGAGAGTGTCAAGTGTGTCTGGAAAAATGACACCCAGAACAGTGGCTTGTGAGTTTTGTTTCCCCGGGAATAAGGCCTTTAGAAGGGTTCAGGGGCCTGAGGGTAAAAGAGGTCAGGTGACTCATGGAATTCAGCTCTCGCAGGATGCCTCCCAGACGCAAGGTGGCACCAGTGCCAACTTGCTCTGGTTTGAGAGTGCCAAGTGGGTCCTGCAAACTGACACCCAGAACAGTGGCTTGTGAGTTTTCTTTCCCAGGGAAAAAGCCTGTACAATGGTTCAGGGACCTGCGGCCTTAAATCGCCGGGTGCCTCCTGGAGATCTGCCTCTCGCAGGATGCCTCCCAGACGCAAGGTGGCACCAGTGCCAATTTAGTCTGGTTTGAGAGTGCCAAGTGGGTTCTGAAAAGTGACACCCAGAACAGTGGCTTGTGAGTTTTGTTTCCCAGGGAAAAGGCCTTTACAATGGTTCAGGGTCCTGCAGCCTTAAATTTCCGGGTGCCTCCTGGAATTCGGCCTCTCGCAAGATGCCTCCCAGACGCCAAGTGGCACGAGTGCCAACTTGGTAGGGTTTGAGAGTGCCACGTGGGTCCTGAAAACTGACACCCAGAACAGTGGCTTGTGAGTTTTGTTTCCCAGGGAAAAAGCCTGTACAATGGTTCAGGGTCTGGCCGCCTTAAATACCCGGGTGACTCCTGGAGATCCGCCTCTCGCAGGATGCCTCCCAGACGCAAGGTGGCACCAGTGCCAACTTGGTCTGGTTTGACAGTGTCAAAAGGGTCCTGAAAACTGACACCCAGAACAGCGGCTTGTGAGATTTGTTTCCCAGGGAAAAAGCCTGTATAAAGGTTCAGGGTCCTGCGGCCTTAAATTTCCGGGTGCCTCCTGGAATAGCACCTCTCGAAGGATGTCACAAAGACGCAAGGTGACACCAGTGCCAACTTGCTCTGGTTTGAGAGTGCGAAGTGGGTCCTGAAAACTGACACCCAGAAGAGTGGCTTGTGAGTTTTGTTTCCCAGGGAAAAAGCCTGTACAATGGTTCAGGGTAATGCAGCCTTAAATTGCCGGGCGACTCTGTGAGATCCGCCTCTCGCAGGATGCCTCCCAGACGCAAGGTCGCACCAGTGCCAACTTTGGCTGCTTTGAGAGTTTCAAGTGGGTCCTTAAAAATGACACCCAGAACAGTGGCTTGTGAGTTTTGTTTCCATGGGAAAAAGGCCTGTAGAAGGGTTCAGGGTCCTGAGGCCTCAAATCTCCGGGTACCTCCTGGAATTCGGCGTCTCGCAAGATGCCTCCCAGACGGAAAGTGGCACCAGAGCCAACTTGGTCTGGTTTGAGAGTGCCAAGTGGGTCCTGAAAACTGACACCCAGAACAGTGGCTTCTAAGTTTTGTTTCCCAGGGAAAAAGCCTGTACAATGGTTCAGGGTCCTGCGGCCTTAAATCGCCGGGTGCCTCCTGGAATTCCGCCTCTCGCAGGATGCCACCAAGACGCAAGGTGGCAGCAGTGCCAAGTTGGTCTGGTTTGAGAGTGTCAAGTGGGTCCTGAAAACTGACACCCAGAACAGTGGCGTGTGAGTTTTGTTTCTCAGGGAAAAAGCCTGTACAATGGTTCAGGGTCCTGCGGCCTTAAATTGCCGGGTGACTCCCAGAGATCTCCCTCTCGCAGGATGCCTCCCAGAAGCAAGGTGGCAGCAGTGCCAACTTGGTCTGGTTTGAGAGTGCCAAGTGGGTCCTGAAAACTGACACCCAGAACAGTGGCTTGTGAGTTTTGTTTCCCAGGGAAAAAGCCTGTAGAATGGTTCAGGGTAATGCCGCCTTAAATTGCCGGGTGACTCCGGGAGATCCGCCTCTCGCAGGATGCCTCCCAGACGCAAGGTGGCACCAGTGCAAACTTTGGCTGGTTTGAGAGTGTCAAGTGGGTCCTGAAAAATGACACCCAGAACAGTGGCTTGTGAGTTTTGTTTCCCAGGGAAAAAGGCCTGTAGAATGGTTCAGGGGCCTGAGGCCAAAAGAGGTCAGGTGCCTCCTGGAATTGTACCTTTCGCAGGATGCCTCCCAGACATAAAGTGGCACGAGTGCCAACTCTGTTGGGTTTGAGAGTGCCAAGTGGGTCCTGCAAACTGACACCCAGAACAGTGGCTTGTGAGTTTTCTTTCCCAGGGAAAAAGCCTGCAGAATGGTATAGGGTCCTGCGGCCTTAAAATGCCGGGTGCCTTCTGGAATTGCGCCTCTTGCAGGATGCCTCCCAGACGCAAGGTGGCAGCAGTGCCAACTTGGTCTGGTTTGAGAGTGCCAAGTGGGTCCTGAAAAATGACACTCAGAACAGTGGCTTGTGAGTTTTGTTTCCCAGGGAAAAAGCCTTTAAAGTGGTTCAGGGTCCTGGAGCATCAAATAGCCGGGTGCCTCCTGGAATACTGCCAATTGCAGGATGCCTCCCAGACGCAAGGTGGCAGCAGTGCCAACTTGGTCTGGTTTGTGAGTGCCAAGTGGGTCCTGAAAAATGACACTCAGAACAGTGGCTTGTGAGTTTTGTTTCCCAGGGAAAAAGCCTTTAAAATGCTTCAGGGTCCTGGAGCATCAAATAGCCGGGTGCCTCCTGGAATTCCGCCTATTGCAGGATGCCTCCCAGACGCAAGGTGGCACCAGTGCAAACTTGGTCTGGTTTTAGAGTGTCAAGTGGGTCCTGCAAACTGACACCCAGAACAGTGGCTTGTGAGTTTTGTTTCCCAGGGAAAAATCCTGTAAAAAGGTTCAGTGTGTTGCGGCCTTAAATTGCCGGGTGCCTCCTGGAATAGCACCTCTCGCAGGATGCCTCCCAGACGCAAGGTGGCACCAGTGCCAACTTGGTCTGGTTTGAGAGTTCCAAGTGGGTCCTGAAAACTGACACCCAGAACAGTGGCTTGTGAGTTTTGTTTCCCAGGGAAAAAGCCTTTACAATGGTTCAGGGTCCTGGGGCCTTAAATCGCCGGGTGCCTTCTTGAATTGCACCTCTCGCAGGATACCTCGCAGACGCAAGGTGGCCGCAGTTCCAACTTGGTCTGGTTTGAGAGTGTCAAGTGTGTCCTGAAAAATGACATCCAGAACAGTGGCTCGTGAGTTTTGTTTCCCAGGGAAAAAGGCCTGTAGAAGGGTTCAGGGGCCTGGGGCCAAAAGAGGTCAGGTGACTCATGGAATTCGGCCTCTCGCAGGATGCCTCGCAGACGCAAGGTGGCAGCAGTGCCAACTTGGTCTGGTTTGAGAGTGCCAAGTGGGTCCTGAAAAATGACACTCAGAACAGTGGCTTGTGATTTTTTTTTTCCCATGGAAAAAGCCTGTACAATGGTTCAGGGTAATGCCGCCTTAAATTGCCGGGCGACTCTGTGAGATCCGCCTCTTGCAGGATGCCTCCCAGACGCAAGGTGGCACCAGTGCCAACTTGGTCTGGTTTGAGAGTGTCAAGTGGGTCCTGAAAAATGACACCCAGAACAGTGGCTTGTGAGTTTTGTTTCCCCGGGAATAAGGCCTGTAGAAGGGTTCAGGGGCCTGAGGGCAAAAGAGGTCAGGTGACTCATGGAATTCAGCTCTCGCAGGATGCCTCCCTGACGCAAGGTGGCACCAGTGCCAACATGCTCTGGTTTGAGAGTTCCAAGTGGGTCCTGAAAACTGACACCCAGAACAGTGGCTTGTGAGTTTTGTTTCCCAGGGAAAAAGCCTGTACAATTGTTCAGGGACCTGCAGGCTTAAATCGCCGGGTGCCTCCTGGAGATCTGCCTCTCGCAGGATGCCTCCCAGACGCAAGGTGGCACCAGTGCCAATTTAGTCTGGTTTGAGAGTGCCAAGTGGGTTCTGAAAAGTGACACCCAGAACAGTGGCTTGTGAGTGTTGTTTCCCAGGGAAAAAGCCTTTACAATGGTTAAGAGTAATACCGCCTGAAATTCCTGGGTGACTCCTGGAGATCTGCCTCTCGCAGGAAGCCTCCCAGACGCAAGGTGGCACCAGTGCCAACTTTGGCTGGTTTGAGAGTTAATGTGGGTCCTTAAAAATGACACCCAGAACAGTGGTTTGTGAGTGTTGTTTCCCAGGGAAAAAGCCTTTAAAATGGTTCAGGGTCCTGGAGCATTAAATAGCCGGGTGCCTCCTGGAATTCCGCCTCTTGCAGGATGCCTCCCAGACGCAAGGTGGCACCAGTGCCAACTTGGTCTGGTTTGAGAGTGCCACGTGGGTCCTGTAAACTGACACCCAGAACAGTGGCTTGTGAGTTTTGTTTCTTAGGGAAAAAAGCCTGTTGAAGGGTTCAGGGGCCTGAGGACTTAAATCTCCGGGTGCCTCCTGGAATTCTGCGTCTCGAAAGATGCCTCCCAGACGGAAAGTGGCACCAGAGCCAACTTGGTCTGGTTTGAGAGTTCCAAGTGGGTCCTGTAAACTGACACCCAGAACAGTAGCTTCTGAGTTTTTTTTCCCAGGGAAAAATCCTGTAAAATGGTTCAGGGTCCTGCGGCCTTATATCGCCGGGTGACTCCTGGAACTCCGCCTCTCGCAGGATGCCTCACAGACGCAAGGTGGCACCAGTGCAAACTTGGTCTGGTTTGAGAGTGTCAAGTGGGTCCTGCAAACTGACACCCAGAACAGTGGCTTGTGAGTTTTGTTTCCCAGGGAAAAATCCTGTATAATTGCTCAGGATCCTGCGGCCTTAAATAGCCGGGTGACTCCGGGAGATCCGCCTCTCGCAAGATGCCTCCCAGACGCAAGGTGGCACGAGTGCCAACTTGGTCTGGTTTGAGAGTTCCAAGTGGGTCCTGAAAACTGACACCCAGAACAGCGGCTTGTGAGTTTTGTTTCCCAGGGAAAAAGCCTGTACAATGGTTCAGGGTCCTGCGGCCTTAAATTGCCGGGTGCCTCCTGGAATTGCACCTCTCGCAGGATGCCTCCAAGACGCAAGGTGGCAGCAGTGCCAACTTGGTCTGGTTTGAGAGTGCCAAGTGGGTCCTGAAAACTGACACCCAGAACAGCGGCCTGTGAGTTTTGTTTCCCAGGGAAAAAGGCCTGTAGAAGGGTTCAGGGGCCTGAGGCCAAAAGAGGTTAGGTGACTCATGGAATTCGGCCTCTCGCAGGATGCCTCCCAGACGCAAAGTGGCACGAGTGCCAACTTGGTAGGGTTTTAGAGTGTCAAGTGGGTCCTGCAAACTGACACCCAGAACAGTGGCTTGTGAGTTTTGTTTCCCAGGGAAAAAGGCCTGTAGAAGGGTTCAGGGGTCTGAGGTCTTAAATCTCCGGGTGCTTCCTGGAATTCGGCGTCTCGCAAGATGCCTCCCAGACAGAAAGTGGCACCAGAGCCAACTTGGTCTGGTTTGACAGTGCCAAGTGGGTCCTGAAAACTGACACCCAGAACAGTGGCTTCTGAGTTTTGTTTCCCAGGGAAAAAGCCTGTACAATGGTTCAGGGTCCTGCGGCCTTAAATCTCCGGGTGCCTCCTAGAATTCCGCCTCTCGCAGGATGCCTCACAGACGCAAGGTGGCACCAGTGCCAACTTGGTCTGGTTTGAGAGTGTCAAGTGGGTCCTGAAAACTGACACCCAGAGCAGCGGCTTGTGAGTTTTGTTTCCCAGGGATAAAGCCTGTATAAAGGTTCAGGATTCCTGGGACCTTAAATTTCCAGGTGCCTCCTGGAATTCGGCCTCTCGCAGGATGCCTCCAAGATGCAAGGTGGCACCAGTGCTAACTTGGTCTGGTTTGAGAGTGTCAAGTGGGTCCTGCAAACTGACACCCAGAACAGTGGCTTGTCAGTTTTGTTTCCCAGGGAAAAATCCTGTATAATTGCTCAGGATCCTGCGGCCTTAAATAGCCGGGTGACTCCGGGAGATCCGCCTCTCGCAAGATTCCTCCCAGACGCAAGGTGGCACCAGTGCCAACTTGGTCTGGTTTGAGAGTGTCAAGTGGGTCCTGAAAACTGACACCCAGAACAGCGGCTTGTGAGTTTTGTTTCTCAGGGAAAAAATCCTGTAGAAGGGTTAAGGGACCTGCGACCTTAAATTTCCGGGTGCATCCTGGAATTCCGCCTCTCGTTGAATGCTTCCAAGACGCAAGGTGGCGCCAGTGCAAACTTGGTCGGGTTTGAGAGTGCCATGTGGGTCCTGAAAACTGACACCCAGAACAGTGGCTTCTGAGTTTTGTTTCCCAGGGAAAAAGCCTGTACAATGGTTCAGGGTCCTGCGGTCTTAAATCGCCGGGTGCCTCCTGGAATTCCGCCTCTCGCAGGATGCCTCACAGACGCAAGGTGGCACTAGTGCCAACTTGGTCTGGTTTGAGAGTGTCAAGTGGGTCCTGAAAACTGACACCCAGAACAGCGGCTTGTGAGTTTTGTTTCTCAGGGAAAAAGTCCTGTAGAAGGGTTAAGGGACCTGCGACCTTAAATTTCCGGGTGCATCCTGGAATTCCGCCTCTCGTTGAATGCTTCCAAGACGCAAGGTGGCGCCAGTGCAAACTTGGTCGGGTTTGAGAGTGTCAAGTGGGTCCTGAAAACTGACACCCAGAACAGTGGCTTGTGAGTTTTGTTTCCCAGAAAAAAAGCCTGTACAATGGTTCAGGGTCCTGCGGCCTTAAATTGCCGGGTGCCTCCTGGAATTGCACCTCTCGCAGGATGCCTCCCAGACGCAAGGTGGCAGCAGTGCCAACTTGGTCTGGTTTGAGAGTGCCAAGTGGGTCCTGAAAACTGACACCCAGAACAGTGGCTTGTGAGTTTCGTTTGCCAGGGAAAAAGCCTGTACAATAGTTCAGGGTAATGCCGCCTTAATTTGCCGGGTGACTCCTGGAGATCCGCCTCTCGAAGGATACCTCCCAGACGCAAGGTGGCACCAGTGCCAACTTGGTCTGGTTTGAGAGTGTCAAGTGGGTCCTGAAAAATGACACCCAGAACAGCGGCCTGTGAGTTTTGTTTCCCAGGGAAAAAGGCCTGTAGAAGGGTTCAGGGGCCTGAGGCCAAAAGAGGTCAGGTGACTCATGGAATTCGGCCTCTCGCAGGATGCCTCCCAGACGCAAAGTGGCACGAGAGCCAACTTGGTAGGGTTTTAGAGTGTCAAGTGGGTCCTGCAAACTGACACCCAGAACAGTGGCTTGTGAGTTTTGTTTCCCAGGGAAAAAGGCCTGTAGAAGGGTTCAGGGGCCTGAGGCCTTAAATCTCCGGGTGCTTCCTGGAATTCGGCGTCTCGCAAGATGCCTCCCAGACGGAAAGTGGCACCAGAGCCAACTTGGTGTGGTTTGAGAGTGCCAAGTGGGTCCTGAAAACTGACACCCAGAACAGTGGCTTCTGAGTTTTGTTTCCCAGGGAAAAAGCCTGTACAATGGTTCAGGGTCCTGCGGCCTTAAATCGCCGGGTGCCTCCTGGAATTCCGCCTCTCGCAGGATGCCTCACAGACGCAAGGTGGCACCAGTGCAAACTTGGTCTGGTTTGAGAGTGCGAAGTGGGTCCTGAAAACTGACACCCAGAACAGTGGCTTGTGAGTTTTGTTTCCCAGGGAAAAAGCCTGTACAATGGTTCAGGGTCCTGCAGCCTTAAATTGCCGGGTGCCTCCTGGAATTGCACCTCTCGCAGGATGCCTCCAAGACGCAAGGTGGCAGCAGTGCCAACTTGGTCTGGTTTGAGAGTGCCAAGTGGGTCCTGAAAACTGACACCCAGAACAGTGACTTGTGAGTTTTGTTTCCCAGGGAAAAAGCCTGTACAATAGTTCAGGGTAATGCCGCCTTAATTTGCCGTGTGACTCCTGGAGATCCGCCTCTCGAAGGATACCTCCCAGACGCAAGGTGGCACCAGTGCCAACTTGGTCTGGTTTGAGAGTGTCAAGTGGGTCCTGAAAACTGACACCCAGAACAGCGGCTTGTGAGTTTTGTTTCCCAGGGAAAAGCCCTGTATAATGGTTCAGGGTCCTGGGACATTAAATTTCCGGGTGCCTCCTGGAATTCGGCCTCTCGCAGGATGCCTCCCAGACGCAAGGTTGCACCAGTGCTAACTAGGTCTGGTTTGAGAGTGTCATGTGGGTCCTGAAAACTGACACCCAGAACAGCGGCTTGTGAGTTTTGTTTCTCAGGGAAAAAGTCCTGTAGAAGGGTTAAGGGGCCTGCGACCTTAAATTTCCGGGTGCATCCTGGAATTCCGCCTGTCGTTGAATGCTTCCAAGACGCGAGGTGGCGCCAGTGCAAACTTGGTCGGGTTTGAGAGTGTCAAGTGGGTCCTGAAAACTGACACCCAGAACAGTGGCTTGTGAGTTTTGTTTCCCAGAAAAAAAGCCTGTACAATGGTTCAGGGTCCTGCGGCCTTAAATTGCCGGGTGCCTCCTGGAATTGCACCTCTCGCAGGATGCCTCCCAGACGCAAGGTGGCAGCAGTGCCAACTTGGTCTGGTTTGAGAGTGCCAAGTGGGTCCTGAAAACTGACACCCAGAACAGTGGCTTGTGAGTTTCGTTTCCCAGGGAAAATGCCTGTACAATAGTTCAGGGTAATGCCGCCTTAATTTGCCGGGTGACTCCTGGAGATCCGCCTCTCGAAGGATACCTCCCAGACGCAAGGTGGCACCAGTGCCAACTTGGTCTGGTTTGAGAGTGTCAAGTGGGTCCTGAAAAATGACACCCAGAACAGCGGCCTGTGAGTTTTGTTTCCCAGGGAAAACGGCCTGTAGAAGGGTTCAGGGGCCTGAGGCCAAAAGAGGTCAGGTGACTCATGGAATTCGGCCTCTCGCAGGATGCCTCCCAGACGCAAAGTGGCACGAGTGCCAACTTGGTAGGGTTTTAGAGTGTCAAGTGGGTCCTGCAAACTGACACCCAGAACAGTGGCTTGTGAGTTTTGTTTCCCAGGGAAAAAGCCTGTACAATGGTTCAGGGTCTGGCCGCCTTAAATTGCCGGGTGACTCCGGGAGATCCGCCTCTCGCAGGATGCCTCTCAGACGCAAGGTCGCACCAGTGCCAACTTTGGCTGCTTTGAGAGTTTAATGTGGGTCCTTAAAAATGACACCCAGAACAGTGGTTTGTGAGTGTTGTTTCCCAGGGAAAAAGCCTTTAAAATGGTTCAGGGTCCTGGAGCATTAAATAGCCGGGTGACTCCTGGAATTACGCCTCTTGCAGGATGCCTCCCAGACGCAAGGTGGCACCAGTGCCAACTTGGTCTGGTTTGAGAGTGCCACGTGGGTCCTGTAAACTGACACCCAGAACAGTGGCTTGTGAGTTTTGTTTCTTAGGGAAAAAGGCCTGTTGAAGGGTTCAGAGGCCTGAGGCCTAAAATCTCCGGGTGCCTCCTGAAATTCGGCGTCTCAAAAGATGCCTCCCAGACGGAAAGTGGCACCAGAGCCAACTTGGTCTGGTTTGAGAGTTCCAAGTGGGTCCTGTAAACTGACACCCAGAACAGTGGCTTGTGAGTTTTGTTTCCCAGGGAAAAATCCTGTACAATGGTTCAGGGTCCTGCGGCCTTAAATCGCCGGGTGACTCCTGGAATTGCGCCTCTCGCAGGATGCCTCACAGACGCAAGGTGGCACCTGTGCCAACTTGGTCTGGTTTGAGAGTTTCAAGTCGGTCCTGCAAACTGACACCCAGAACAGTGGCTTCTGAGTTTTGTTTCCCAGGGAAAAATCCTGTATAATTGCTCAGGATCCTGCGGCCTTAAATAGCCGGGTAACTCCGGGAGATCCGCCTCTCGCAAGATGCCTCCCAGACGCAAGGTGGCACCAGTGGTTTGAGAGTGTAAAGTGGGTCCTGAAAACTGACACCCAGAACAGCGGCTTGTGAGTTTTGTTTCCCAGGGAAAAAGCCTGTACAATGGTTCAGGGTCCTGCGGCCTTAAATTGCCGGGTGCCTCCTGGAATTGCACCTCTCGCAGGATGCCTCCAAGACGCAAGGTGGCAGCAGTGCCAACTTGGTCTGGTTTGAGAGTGCCAAGTGGGTCCTGAAAACTGACACCCAGAACAGCGGCCTGTGAGTTTTGTTTCCCAGGGAAAAAGGCCTGTAGAAGGGTTCAGGGGTCTGAGGCCTTAAATCTCCGGGTGCTTCCTCGAATTCGGCCTCTCGCAAGATGCCTCCCAGACGGAACGTGGCACCAGAGCCAACTTAGTCTGGTTTGAGAGTGCCAAGTGGGTCCTGAAAACTGACACCCAGAACAGCGGCCTGTGAGTTTTGTTTCCCAGGGAAAAAGGCCTGTAGAAGGGTTCAGGGGCCTGAGGCCAAAAGAGGTTAGGTGACTCATGGAATTCGGCCTCTCGCAGGATGCCTCCCAGACGCAAAGTGGCACGAGTGCCAACTTGGTAGGGTTTTAGAGTGTCAAGTGGGTCCTGCAAACTGACACCCAGAACAGTGGCTTGTGAGTTTTGTTTCCCAGGGAAAAAGGCCTGTAGAAGGGTTCAGGGGTCTGAGGTCTTAAATCTCCGGGTGCTTCCTGGAATTCGGCGTCTCGCAAGATGCCTCCCAGACGGAAAGTGGCACCAGAGCCAACTTGGTCTGGTTTGACAGTGCCAAGTGGGTCCTGAAAACTGACACCCAGAACAGTGGCTTCTGAATTTTGTTTCCCAGGGAAAAAGCCTGTACAATGGTTCAGGGTCACGCGGCCTTAAATCGCCGGGTGCCTCCTGGAATTCCGCCTCTCGCAGGATGCCTCACAGACGCAAGGTGGCACCAGTGCCAACTTGGTCTGGTTTGAGAGTGTCAAGTGGGTCCTGAAAACTGACACCCAGAACAGCGGCTTGTGAGTTTTGTTTCCCAGGGAAAAAGCCTGTATAATGGTTCAGGATTCCTGGGACCTTAAATTTCCGGGTGCCTCCTGGAATAAGGCCTCTCGCAGGATGCCTCCAAGACGCAAGGTGGAACCAGTGCTAACTTGGTCTGGTTTGAGAGTGTCATGTGGGTCCTGCAAACTGACACCCAGATCAGTGGCTTGTCAGTTTTGTTTCCCTGGGAAAAATCCTGTATAATTGCTCAGGATCCTGCGGCCTTAAATAGCCGGGTGACTCCGGGAGATCCGCCTCTCGCAAGATTCCTCCCAGACGCAAGGTGGCACCAGTGCCAACTTGGTCTGGTTTGAGAGTGTCAAGTGGGTCCTGAAAACTGACACCCAGAACAGCGGCTTGTGAGTTTTGTTTCTCAGGGAAAAAGTCCTGTAGAAGGGTTAAGGGACCTGCGACCTTAAATTTCCGGGTGCATCCTGGAATTCCGCCTCTCGTTGAATGCTTCCAAGATGCAAGGTGGCGCCAGTGCAAACTTGGTCGGGTTTGAGAGTGCCATGTGGGTCCTGAAAACTGACACCCAGAACAGTGGCTTCTGAGTTTTGTTTCCCAGGGAAAAAGCCTGTACAATGGTTCAGGGTCCTGCGGCCTTAAATCGCCGGGTGCCTCCTGGAATTCCGCCTCTCGCAGGATGCCTCACAGACGCAAGGTGGCACCAGTGCCAACTTGGTCTGGTTTGAGAGTGTCAAGTGGGTCCTGAAAACTGACACCCAGAACAGCGGCTTGTGAGTTTTGTTTCCCAGGGAAAAAGCCTGTATAAAGGTTCAGGATTCCTGGGACCTTAAATTTCCAGGTGCCTCCTGGAATTCGGCCTCTCGCAGGATGCCTCCAAGATGCAAGGTGGCACCAGTGCTAACTTGGTCTGGTTTGAGAGTGTCAAGTGGGTCCTGCAAACTGACACCCAGAACAGTGGCTTGTCAGTTTTGTTTCCCAGGGAAAAATCCTGTATAATTGCTCAGAATCCTGCGGCCTTAAATAGCCGGGTGACTCCGGGAGATCCGCCTCTCGCAAGATTCCTCCCAGACGCAAGGTGGCACCAGTGCCAACTTGGTCTGGTTTGAGAGTGTCAAGTGGGTCCTGAAAACTGACACCCAGAACAGCGGCTTGTGAGTTTTGTTTCTCAGGGAAAAAATCCTGTAGAAGGGTTAAGGGACCTGCGACCTTAAATTTCCGGGTGCATCCTGGAATTCCGCCTCTCGTTGAATGCTTCCAAGACGCAAGGTGGCGCCAGTGCAAACTTGGTCGGGTTTTAGAGTGCCATGTGGGTCCTGAAAACTGACACCCAGAACAGTGGCTTCTGAGTTTTGTTTCCCAGGGAAAAAGCCTGTACAATGGTTCAGGGTCCTGCGGCCTTAAATCGCCGGGTGCCTCCTGGAATTCCGCCTCTCGCAGGATGCCTCACAGACGCAAGGTGGCACTAGTGCCAACTTGGTCTGGTTTGAGAGTGTCAAGTGGGTCCTGAAAACTGACACCCAGAACAGCGGCTTGTGAGTTTTGTTTCCCAAAGAAAAAGCCTGTATAATGGTTCAGGGTCCTGGGACCTTAAATTTCCGGGTGCCTCCTGGAATTCGGCCTCTCGCAGGATGCCTCCCAGACGCAAGGTTGCACCAGTGCTAACTTGGTCTGGTTTGAGAGTGTCATGTGGGTCCTGAAAACTGACACCCAGAACAGCGGCTTGTGAGTTTTGTTTCTCAGGGAAAAAGTCCTGTAGAAGGGTTAAGGGACCTGCGACCTTAAATTTCCGGGTGCATCCTGGAATTCCGCCTCTCGTTGAATGCTTCGAAGACGCAAGGTGGCGCCAGTGCAAACTTGATCGGGTTTGAGAGTGTCAAGTGGGTCCTGAAAACTGACACCCAGAACAGTGGCTTGTGAGTTTTGTTTCCCAGAAAAAAAGCCTGTACAATGGTTCAGGGTCCTGCGGCCTTAAATTGCCGGGTGCCTCCTGGAATTGCACCTCTCGCAGGATGCCTCCCAGACGCAAGGTGGCAGCAGTGCCAACTTGGTCTGGTTTGAGAGTGCCAAGTGGGTCCTGAAAACTGACACCCAGAACAGTGGCTTGTGAGTTTCGTTTCCCAGGGAAAAAGCCTGTACAATAGTTCAGGGTAATGCCGCCTTAATTTGCCGGGTGACTCCTGGAGATCCGCCTCTCGAAGGATACCTCCCAGACGCAAGGTGGCACCAGTGCCAACTTGGTCTGGTTTGAGAGTGTCAAGTGGGTCCTGAAAAATGACACCCAGAACAGCGGCCTGTGAGTTTTGTTTCCCAGGGAAAAAGGCCTGTAGAAGGGTTCAGGGGCCTGAGGCTAAAAGAGGTCAGGTGACTCATGGAATTCGGCCTCTCGCAGGATGCCTCCCAGACGCAAAGTGGCACGAGTGCCAACTTGGTAGGGTTTTAGAGTGTCAAGTGGGTCCTGCAAACTGACACCCAGAACAGTGGCTTGTGAGTTTTGTTTCCCAGGGAAAAAGGCCTGTAGAAGGGTTCAGGGGCCTGAGGCCTTAAATCTCCGGGTGCTTCCTGGAATTCGGCGTCTCGCAAGATGCCTCCCAGACGGAAAGTGGCACCAGAGCCAACTTGGTCTGGTTTGAGAGTGCCAAGTGGGTCCTGAAAACTGACACCCAGAACAGTGGCTTGTGAGTTTTGTTTTTCAGGGAAAAAGCCTGTACAATTGTTCAGGGTCCTGCGGCCTTAAATCGCCGGGTGCCTCCTGGAATTCCGCCTCTCGCAGGATGCCTCACAGACGCAAGGTGGCACCAGTGCAAACTTGGTCTGGTTTGAGAGTGCGAAGTGGGTCCTGTAAACTGACACCCAGAACAGTGGCTTGTGAGTTTTGTTTCCCAGGGAAAAATCCTGTACAATGGTTCAGGGTCCTGCAGCCTTAAATTGCCGTGTGCCTCCTGGAATTGCACCTCTTGCAGGATGCCTCCAAGACGCAAGGTGGCAGCAGTGCCAACTTGGTCTGGTTTGAGAGTGCCAAGTGGGTCCTGAAAACTGACACCCAGAAGAGTGGCTTGTGAGTTTTGTTTCCCAGGGAAAAAGCCTGTACAATAGTTCAGGGTAATGCCGCCTTAATTTGCCGTGTGACTCCTGGAGATCCGCCTCTCGAAGGATACCTCCCAGACGCAAGGTGGCACCAGTGCCAACTTGGTCTGGTTTGAGAGTGTCAAGTGGGTCCTGAAAACTGACACCCAGAACAGCGGCTTGTGAGTTTTGTTTCCCAGGGAAAAAGCCTGTATAATGGTTCAGGGTCTTGGGACCTTAAATTTCCGGGTGCCTCCTGGAATTCGGCCTCTCGCAGGATGCCTCCCAGACGCAAGGTTGCACCAGTGCTAACTAGGTCTGGTTTGAGAGTGTCATGTGGGTCCTGAAAACTGACACCCAGAACAGCGGCTTGTGAGTTTTGTTTCTCAGGGAAAAAGTCCTGTAGAAGGGTTAAGGGACCTGCGACCTTAAATTTCCGGGTGCATCCTGGAATTCCGCCTGTCGTTGAATGCTTCCAAGACGCAAGGTGGCGGCAGTGCAAACTTGGTCGGGTTTGAGAGTGTCAAGTGGGTCCTGAAAACTGACACCCAGAACAGTGGCTTGTGAGTTTTGTTTCCCAGAAAAAAAGCCTGTACAATGGTTCAGGGTCCTGCGGCCTTAAATTGCCGGGTGCCTCCTGGAATTGCACCTCTCGCAGGATGCCTCCCAGACGCAAGGTGGCAGCAGTGCCAACTTGGTCTGGTTTGAGAGTGCCAAGTGGGTCCTGAAAACTGACACCCAGAACAGTGGCTTGTGAGTTTCGTTTCCCAGGGAAAAAGCCTGTACAATAGTTCAGGGTAATGCCGCCTTAATTTGCCGGGTGACTCCTGGAGATCCGCCTCTCGAAGGATACCTCCCAGACGCAAGGTGGCACCAGTGCCAACTTGGTCTGGTTTGAGAGTGTCAAGTGGGTCCTGAAAAATGACACCCAGAACAGCGGCCTGTGAGTTTTGTTTCCCAGGGAAAAAGGCCTGTAGAAGGGTTCAGGGGCCTGAGGCCAAAAGAGGTCAGGTGACTCATGGAATTCGGCCTCTCGCAGGATGCCTCCCAGACGCAAAGTGGCACGAGTGCCAACTTGGTAGGGTTTTAGAGTGTCAAGTGGGTCCTGCAAACTGACACCCAGAACAGTGGCTTCTGAGTTTTGTTTCCCAGGGAAAAATCCTGTAAAATGGTTCAGGGTCCTGCGGCCTTATATCGCCGGGTGACTCCTGGAACTCCGCCTCTCGCAGGATGCCTCACAGACGCAAGGTGGCACCAGTGCAAACTTGGTCTGGTTTGAGAGTGTCAAGTGGGTCCTGCAAACTGACACCCAGAACAGTGGCTTGTGAGTTTTGTTTCCCAGGGAAAAATCCTGCATAATTGCTCAGGATCCTGCGGCCTTAAATAGCCGGGTGACTCCGGGAGATCCGCCTCTCGCAAGATGCCTCCCAGACGCAAGGTGGCACGAGTGCCAACTTGGTCTGGTTTGAGAGTTCCAAGTGGGTCCTGAAAACTGACACCCAGAACAGCGGCTTGTGAGTTTTGTTTCCCAGGGAAAAAGCCTGTACAATGGTTCAGGGTCCTGCGGCCTTAAATTGCCGGGTGCCTCCTGGAATTGCACCTCTCGCAGGATGCCTCCAAGACGCAAGGTGGCAGCAGTGCCAACTTGGTCTGGTTTGAGAGTGCCAAGTGGGTCCTGAAAACTGACACCCAGAACAGCGGCCTGTGAGTTTTGTTTCCCAGGGAAAAAGGCCTGTAGAAGGGTTCAGGGGCCTGAGGCCAAAACGGTTAGGTGACTCATGGAATTCGGCCTCTCGCAGGATGCCTCCCAGACGCAAAGTGGCACGAGTGCCAACTTGGTAGGGTTTTAGAGTGTCAAGTGGGTCCTGCAAACTGACACCCAGAACAGTGGCTTGTGAGTTTTGTTTCCCAGGGAAAAAGGCCTGTAGAAGGGTTCAGGGGCCTGAGGCCTTAAATCTCCGGGTGCTTCCTAAAATTCGGCGTCTCGCAAGATGCCTCCCAGACGGAAAGTGGCACCAGAGCCAACTTGGTCTGGTTTGAGAGTGCCAAGTGGGTCCTGAAAACTGACACCCAGAACAGTGGCTTGTGAGTTTTGTTTCCCAGGGAAAAAGCCTGTACAATGGTTCAGGGTCCTGCGGCCTTAAATCGCCGGGTGCCTCCTGGAATTCCGCCTCTCGCAGGATGCCTCACAGACGCAAGGTGGCACCAGTGCAAACTTGGTCTGGTTTGAGAGTGCGAAGTGGGTCCTGTAAACTGACACCCAGAAGAGTGGCTTGTGAGTTTTGTTTCCCAGGGAAAAAGCCTGTACAATAGTTCAGGGTAATGCCGCCTTAATTTGCCGTGTGACTCCTGGAGATCCGCCTCTCGAAGGATACCTCCCAGACGCAAGGTGGCACCAGTGCCAACTTGGTCTGGTTTGAGAGTGTCAAGTGGGTCCTGAAAACTGACACCCAGAACAGCGGCTTGTGAGTTTTGTTTCCCAGGGAAAAAGCCTGTATAATGGTTCAGGGTCCTGGGACCTTAAATTTCCGGGTGCCTCCTGGAATTCGGCCTCTCGCAGGATGCCTCCCAGACGCAAGGTTGCACCAGTGCTAACTAGGTCTGGTTTGAGAGTGTCATGTGGGTCCTGAAAACTGACACCCAGAACAGCGGCTTGTGAGTTTTGTTTCTCAGGGAAAAAGTCCTGTAGAAGGGTTAAGGGACCTGCGACCTTAAATTTCCGGGTGCATCCTGGAATTCCGCCTGTCGTTGAATGCTTCCAAGACGCAAGGTGGCGGCAGTGCAAACTTGGTCGGGTTTGAGAGTGTCAAGTGGGTCCTGAAAACTGACACCCAGAACAGTGGCTTGTGAGTTTTGTTTCCCAGAAAAAAAGCCTGTACAATGGTTCAGGGTCCTGCGGCCTTAAATTGCCGGGTGCCTCCTGGAATTGCACCTCTCGCAGGATGCCTCCCAGACGCAAGGTGGCAGCAGTGCCAACTTGGTCTGGTTTGAGAGTGCCAAGTGGGTCCTGAAAACTGACACCCAGAACAGTGGCTTGTGAGTTTCGTTTCCCAGGGAAAAAGCCTGTACAATACTTCAGGGTAATGCCGCCTTAATTTGCCGGGTGACTCCTGGAGATCCGCCTCTCGAAGGATACCTCCCAGACGCAAGGTGGCACCAGTGCCAACTTGGTCTGGTTTGAGAGTGTCAAGTGGGTCCTGAAAAATGACACCCAGAACAGCGGCCTGTGAGTTTTGTTTCCCAGGGAAAAAGGCCTGTAGAAGGGTTCAGGGGCCTGAGGCCAAAAGAGGTCAGGTGACTCATGGAATTCGGCCTCTCGCAGGATGCCTCCCAGACGCAAAGTGGCACGAGTGCCAACTTGGTAGGGTTTTAGAGTGTCAAGTGGCTCCTGCAAACTGACACCCAGAACAGTGGCTTCTGAGTTTTGTTTCCCAGGGAAAAAGCCTGTAAAATGGTTCAGGGTCCTGCGGCCTTATATCGCCGGGTGACTCCTGGAACTCCGCCTCTCGCAGGATGCCTCACAGACGCAAGGTGGCACCAGTGCAAACTTGGTCTGGTTTGAGAGTGTCAAGTGGGTCCTGCAAACTGACACCCAGAACAGTGGCTTGTGAGTTTTGTTTCCCAGGGAAAAATCCTGTATAATTGCTCAGGATCCTGCGGCCTTAAATAGCCGGGTGACTCCGGGAGATCCGCCTCTCGCAAGATGCCTCCCAGACGCAAGGTGGCACGAGTGCCAACTTGGTCTGGTTTGAGAGTTCCAAGTGGGTCCTGAAAACTGACACCCAGAACAGCGGCTTGTGAGTTTTGTTTCCCAGGGAAAAAGCCTGTACAATGGTTCAGGGTCCTGCGGCCTTAAATTGCCGGGTGCCTCCTGGAATTGCACCTCTCGCAGGATGCCTCCAAGACGCAAGGTGGCAGCAGTGCCAACTTGGTCTGGTTTGAGAGTGCCAAGTGGGTCCTGAAAACTGACACCCAGAACAGCGGCCTGTGAGTTTTGTTTCCCAGGGAAAAAGGCCTGTAGAAGGGTTCAGGGGCCTGAGGCCAAAACGGTTAGGTGACTCATGGAATTCGGCCTCTCGCAGGATGCCTCCCAGACGCAAAGTGGCACGAGTGCCAACTTGGTAGGGTTTTAGAGTGTCAAGTGGGTCCTGCAAACTGACACCCAGAACAGTGGCTTGTGAGTTTTGTTTCCCAGGGAAAAAGGCCTGTAGAAGGGTTCTGGGGTCTGAGGTCTTAAATCTCCGGGTGCCTCCTGGAATTCGGCCTCTCGCAGGATGCCTCCCAGACGCAAGGTTGCACCAGTGCAAACTTGGTCTGGTTTGAGAGTGTCATGTGGGTCCTGAAAACTGACACCCAGAACAGCGGCTTGTGAGTTTTGTTTCCCAGGGAAAAAGTCCTGTAGAAGGGTTAAGGGACCTGCGACCTTAAATTTCCGGGTGCATCCTGGAATTCCGCCTCTCGTTGAATGCTTCCAAGACGCAAGGTGGCGCCAGTGCAAACTTGGTCGGGTTTGAGAGTGTCAAGTGGGTCCTGAAAACTGACACCCAGAACAGTGGCTTGTGAGTTTTGTTTCCCAGAAAAAAAGCCTGTACAATGGTTCAGGGTCCTTCGGCCTTAAATTGCCGGGTGCCTCCTGGAATTGCACCTCTCGCAGGATGCCTCCCAGACGCAAGGTGGCAGCAGTGCCAACTTGGTCTGGTTTGAGAGTGCCAAGTGGGTCCTGAAAACTGACACCCAGAACAGTGGCTTGTGAGTTTCGTTTCCCAGGGAAAAAGCCTGTACAATAGTTCAGGGTAATGCCGCCTTAATTTGCCGGGTGACTCCTGGAGATCCGCCTCTCGAAGGATACCGCCCAGACGCAAGGTGGCACCAGTGCCAACTTGGTCTGGTTTGAGAGTGTCAAGTGGGTCCTGAAAAATGACACCCAGAACAGCGGCCTGTGAGTTTTGTTTCCCAGGGAAAAAGGCCTGTAGAAGGGTTCAGGGGCCTGAGGCTAAAAGAGGTCAGGTGACTCATGGAATTCGGCCTCTCGCAGGATGCCTCCCAGACGCAAAGTGGCACGAGTGCCAACTTGGTAGGGTTTTAGAGTGTCAAGTGGGTCCTGCAAACTGACACCCAGAACAGTGGCTTGTGAGTTTTGTTTCCCAGGGAAAAAGGCCTGTAGAAGGGTTCAGGGGCCTGAGGCCTTAAATCTCCGGGTGCTTCCTGGAATTCGGCGTCTCGCAAGATGCCTCCCAGACGGAAAGTGGCACCAGAGCCAACTTGGTCTGGTTTGAGAGTGCCAAGTGGGTCCTGAAAACTGACACCCAGAACAGTGGCTTGTGAGTTTTGTTTCCCAGGGAAAAAGCCTGTACAATGGTTCAGGGTCCTGCGGCCTTAAATCGCCGGGTGCCTCCTGGAATTCCGCCTCTCGCAGGATGCCTCACAGACGCAAGGTGGCACCAGTGCAAACTTGGTCTGGTTTGAGAGTGCGAAGTGGGTCCTGTAAACTGACACCCAGAACAGTGGCTTGTGAGTTTTGTTTCCCAGGGAAAAAGCCTGTACAATGGTTCAGGGTCCTGCAGCCTTAAATTGCCGGGTGCCTCCTGGAATTGCACCTCTCGCAGGATGCCTCCAAGACGCAAGGTGGCAGCAGTGCCAACTTGGTCTGGTTTGAGAGTGCCAAGTGGGTCCTGAAAACTGACACCCAGAACAGTGGCTTGTGAGTTTTGTTTCCCAGGGAAAAAGCCTGTACAATAGTTCAGGGTAATGCCGCCTTAATTTGCCGTGTGACTCCTGGAGATCCGCCTCTCGAAGGATACCTCCCAGACGCAAGGTGGCACCAGTGCCAACTTGGTCTGGTTTGAGAGTGTCAAGTGGGTCCTGAAAACTGACACCCAGAACAGCGGCTTGTGAGTTTTGTTTCCCAGGGAAAAAGCCTGTATAATGGTTCAGGGTCCTGGGACCTTAAATTTCCGGGTGCCTCCTGGAATGCGACCTCTCGCAGGATGCCTCCCAGACACAAGGTTGCACCAGTGCTAACTTGGTCTGGTTTGAGAGTGTCATGTGGGTCCTGAAAACTGACACCCAGAACAGCGGCTTGTGAGTTTTGTTTCTCAGGGAAAAAGTCCTGTAGAAGGGTTAAGGGACCTGCGACCTTAAATTTCCGGGTGCATCCTGGAATTCCGCCTCTCGTTGAATGCTTCCAAGACGCAAGGTGGCGCCAGTGCAAACTTGGTCGGGTTTTAGAGTGTCAAGTGGGTCCTGAAAACTGACACCCAGAACAGTGGCTTGTGAGTTTTGTTTCCCAGAAAAAAAGCCTGTACAATGGTTCAGGGTCCTTCGGCCTTAAATTGCCGGGTGCCTCCTGGAATTGCACCTCTCGCAGGATGCCTCCCAGACGCAAGGTGGCAGCAGTGCCAACTTGGTCTGGTTTGAGAGTGCCAAGTGGGTCCTGAAAACTGACACCCAGAACAGTGGCTTGTGAGTTTCGTTTCCCAGGGAAAAAGCCTGTACAATACTTCAGGGTAATGCCGCCTTAATTTGCCGGGTGACTCCTGGAGATCCGCCTCTCGAAGGATACCTCCCAGACGCAAGGTGGCACCAGTGCCAACTTGGTCTGGTTTGAGAGTGTCAAGTGGGTCCTGAAAAATGACACCCAGAACAGCGGCCTGTGAGTTTTGTTTCCCAGGGAAAAAGGCCTGTAGAAGGGTTCAGGGGCCTGAGGCTAAAAGAGGTCAGGTGACTCATGGAATTCGGCCTCTCGCAGGATGCCTCCCAGACGCAAAGTGGCACGAGTGCCAACTTGGTAGGGTTTTAGAGTGTCAAGTGGGTCCTGCAAACTGACACCCAGAACAGTGGCTTGTGAGTTTTGTTTCCCAGGGAAAAAGGCCTGTAGAAGGGTTCAGGGGCCTGAGGCCTTAAATCTCCGGGTGCTTCCTGGAATTCGGCGTCTCGCAAGATGCCTCCCAGACGGAAAGTGGCACCAGAGCCAACTTGGTCTGGTTTGAGAGTGCCAAGTGGGTCCTGAAAACTGACACCCAGAACAGTGGCTTGTGAGTTTTGTTTCCCAGGGAAAAAGCCTGTACAATGGTTCAGGGTCCTGCGGCCTTAAATCGCCGGGTGCCTCCTGGAATTCCGCCTCTCGCAGGATGCCTCACAGACGCAAGGTGGCACCAGTGCAAACTTGGTCTGGTTTGAGAGTGCGAAGTGGGTCCTGAAAACTGACACCCAGAACAGTGGCTTGTGAGTTTTGTTTCCCAGGGAAAAAGCCTGTACAATGGTTCAGGGTCCTGCAGCCTTAAATTGCCGGGTGCCTCCTGGAATTGCACCTCTCGCAGGATGCCTCCAAGACGCAAGGTGGCAGCAGTGCCAACTTGGTCTGGTTTGAGAGTGCCAAGTGGGTCCTGAAAACTGACACCCAGAACAGTGGCTTGTGAGTTTTGTTTCCCAGGGAAAAAGCCTGTACAATAGTTCAGGGTAATGCCGCCTTAATTTGCCGTGTGACTCCTGGAGATCCGCCTCTCGAAGGATACCTCCCAGACGCAAGGTGGCACCAGTGCCAACTTGGTCTGGTTTGAGAGTGTCAAGTGGGTCCTGAAAACTGACACCCAGAACAGCGGCTTGTGAGTTTTGTTTCCCAGGGAAAAAGCCTGTATAATGGTTCAGGGTCCTGGGACCTTAAATTTCCGGGTGCCTCCTGGAATGCGACCTCTCGCAGGATGCCTCCCAGACACAAGGTTGCACCAGTGCTAACTTGGTCTGGTTTGAGAGTGTCATGTGGGTCCTGAAAACTGACACCCAGAACAGCGGCTTGTGAGTTTTGTTTCTCAGGGAAAAAGTCCTGTAGAAGGGTTAAGGGACCTGCGACCTTAAATTTCCGGGTGCATCCTGGAATTCCGCCTCTCGTTGAATGCTTCCAAGACGCAAGGTGGCGCCAGTGCAAACTTGGTCGGGTTTGAGAGTGTCAAGTGGGTCCTGAAAACTGACACCCAGAACAGTGGCTTGTGAGTTTTGTTTCCCAGAAAAAAAGCCTGTACAATGGTTCAGGGTCCTTCGGCCTTAAATTGCCGGGTGCCTCCTGGAATTGCACCTCTCGCAGGATGCCTCCCAGACGCAAGGTGGCAGCAGTGCCAACTTGGTCTGGTTTGAGAGTGCCAAGTGGGTCCTGAAAACTGACACCCAGAACAGTGGCTTGTGAGTTTCGTTTCCCAGGGAAAAAGCCTGTAAAATAGTTCAGGGTAATGCCGCCTTAATTTGCCGGGTGACTCCTGGAGATCCGCCTCTCGAAGGATACCTCCCAGACGCAAGGTGGCACCAGTGCCAACTTGGTCTGGTTTGAGAGTGTCAAGTGGGTCCTGAAAAATGACACCCAGAACAGCGGCCTGTGAGTTTTGTTTCCCAGGGAAAAAGGCCTGTAGAAGGGTTCAGGGGCCTGAGGCTAAAAGAGGTCAGGTGACTCATGGAATTCGGCCTCTCGCAGGATGCCTCCCAGACGCAAAGTGGCACGAGTGCCAACTTGGTAGGGTTTTAGAGTGTCAAGTGGGTCCTGCAAACTGACACCCAGAACAGTGGCTTGTGAGTTTTGTTTCCCAGGGAAAAAGGCCTGTAGAAGGGTTCAGGGGCCTGAGGCCTTAAATCTCCGGGTGCTTCCTGGAATTCGGCGTCTCGCAAGATGCCTCCCAGACGGAAAGTGGCACCAGAGCCAACTTGGTCTGGTTTGAGAGTGCCAAGTGGGTCCTGAAAACTGACACCCAGAACAGTGGCTTGTGAGTTTTGTTTCCCAGGGAAAAAGCCTGTACAATGGTTCAGGGTCCTGCGGCCTTAAATCGCCGGGTGCCTCCTGGAATTCCGCCTCTCGCAGGATGCCTCACAGACGCAAGGTGGCACCAGTGCAAACTTGGTCTGGTTTGAGAGTGCGAAGTGGGTCCTGTAAACTGACACCCAGAACAGTGGCTTGTGAGTTTTGTTTCCCAGGGAAAAAGCCTGTACAATGGTTCAGGGTCCTGCAGCCTTAAATTGCCGGGTGCCTCCTGGAATTGCACCTCTCGCAGGATGCCTCCAAGACGCAAGGTGGCAGCAGTGCCAACTTGGTCTGGTTTGAGAGTGCCAAGTGGGTCCTGAAAACTGACACCCAGAACAGTGGCTTGTGAGTTTTGTTTCCCAGGGAAAAAGCCTGTACAATAGTTCAGGGTAATGCCGCCTTAATTTGCCGTGTGACTCCTGGAGATCCGCCTCTCGAAGGATACCTCCCAGACGCAAGGTGGCACCAGTGCCAACTTGGTCTGGTTTGAGAGTGTCAAGTGGGTCCTGAAAACTGACACCCAGAACAGCGGCTTGTGAGTTTTGTTTCCCAGGGAAAAAGCCTGTATAATGGTTCAGGGTCCTGGGACCTTAAATTTCCGGGTGCCTCCTGGAATGCGACCTCTCGCAGGATGCCTCACAGACGCAAGGTGGCACCAGTGCTAACTTGGTCTGGTTTGAGAGTGTCATGTGGGTCCTGAAAACTGACACCCAGAACAGCGGCTTGTGAGTTTTGTTTCTCAGGGAAAAAGTCCTGTAGAAGGGTTAAGGGACCTGCGACCTTAAATTTCCGGGTGCATCCTGGAATTCCGCCTGTCGTTGAATGCTTCCAAGACGCAAGGTGGCGCCAGTGCAAACTTGGTCGGGTTTGAGAGTGTCAAGTGGGTCCTGAAAACTGACACCCAGAACAGTGGCTTGTGAGTTTTGTTTCCCAGAAAAAAAGCCTGTACAATGGTTCAGGGTCCTGCGGCCTTAAATTGCCGGGTGCCTCCTGGAATTGCACCTCTCGCAGGATGCCTCCCAGACGCAAGGTGGCAGCAGTGCCAACTTGGTCTGGTTTGAGAGTGCCAAGTGGGTCCTGAAAACTGACACCCAGAACAGTGGCTTGTGAGTTTCGTTTCCCAGGGAAAAAGCCTGTACAATAGTTCAGGGTAATGCCGCCTTAATTTGCCGGGTGACTCCTGGAGATCCGCCTCTCGAAGGATACCTCCCAGACGCAAGGTGGCACCAGTGCCAACTTGGTCTGGTTTGAGAGTGTCAAGTGGGTCCTGAAAAATGACACCCAGAACAGCGGCCTGTGAGTTTTGTTTCCCAGGGAAAAAGGCCTGTAGAAGGGTTCAGGGGCCTGAGGCCAAAAGAGGTCAGGTGACTCATGGAATTCGGCCTCTCGCAGGATGCCTCCCAGACGCAAAGTGGCACGAGTGCCAACTTGGTAGGGTTTTAGAGTGTCAAGTGGGTCCTGCAAACTGACACCCAGAACAGTGGCTTGTGAGTTTTGTTTCCCAGGGAAAAAGCCTCTAGAATGGTTCAGGGTCTGGCCGCATTAAATAACCGGGTGACTCCGGGAGATCCGCCTCTCGCAGGATGCCTCTCAGACGCAAGGTCGCACCAGTGCCAACTTTGGCTGCTTTGAGAGTTTAATGTGGGTCCTTAAAAATGACACCCAGAACAGTGGCTTGTGAGTGTTGTTTCCCAGGGAAAAAGCCTTTAAAATGGTTCAGGGTCCTGGAGCATTAAATAGCCGGGTGCCTCCTGGAATTACGCCTCTTGCAGGATGCCTCCCAGACGCAAGGTGGCACCAGTGCCAACTTGGTCTGGTTTGAGAGTGCCACGTGGGTCCTGAAAACTGACACCCAGAACAGTGGCTTGTGAGTTTTGTTTCTTAGAGAAAAAGGCCTGTTGAAGGGTTCAGGGGCCTGAGGCCTAAAATCTCCGGGTGCCTCCTGAAATTCGGCGTCTCGAAAGATGCCTCCCAGACGGAAAGTGGCACCAGAGCCAACTTGGTCTGGTTTGAGAGTTCCAAGTGGGTCCTGTAAACTGACACCCAGAACGGTGGCTTCTGAGTTTTGTTTCCCAGGGAAAAAGCCTGTACAATGGTTCAGGGTCCTGCGGCCTTAAATCGCCGGGTGACTCCTGGAATTGCGCCTCTCGCAGGATGCCTCACAGACGCAAGGTGGCACCAGTGCCAACTTGGTCTGGTTTGAGAGTGTCAAGTCGGTCCTGCAAACTGACACCCAGAACAGTGGCTTCTGAGTTTTGTTTCCCAGGGAAAAATCCTGTATAATTGCTCAGGATCCTGCGGCCTTAAATAGCCGGGTAACTCCGGGGGATCCGCCTCTCGCAGGATGCCTCCCAGACGCAAGGTGGCACCAGTGGTTTGAGAGTGTCAAGTGGGTCCTGAAAACTGACACCCAGAACAGCGGCTTGTGAGTTTTGTTTCCCAGGGAAAAAGCCTGTACAATGGTTCAGGGTCCTGCGGCCTTAAATTGCCGGGTGCCTCCTGGAATTGCACCTCTCGCAGGATGCCTCCAAGACGCAAGGTGGCAGCAGTGCCAACTTGGTCTGGTTTGAGAGTGCCAAGTGGGTCCTGAAAACTGACACCCAGAACAGCGGCCTGTGAGTTTTGTTTCCCCGGGAAAAAGGCCTGTAGAAGGGTTCAGGGGCCTGAGGCCAAAAGAGGTTAGGTGACTCATGGAATTCGGCCTCTCGCAGGATGCCTCCCAGACGCAAAGTGGCACGAGTGCCAACTTGGTAGGGTTTTAGAGTGTCAAGTGGGTCCTGCAAACTGACACCCAGAACAGTGGCTTGTGAGTTTTGTTTCCCAGGGAAAAAGGCCTGTAGAAGGGTTCAGGGGTCTGAGGTCTTAAATCTCCGGGTGCTTCCTGGAATTCGGCGTCTCGCAAGATGCCTCCCAGACGGAAAGTGCCACCAGAGCCAACTTGGTCTGGTTTGACAGTGCCAAGTGGGTCCTGAAAACTGACACCCAGAACAGTGGCTTGTGAGGTTTTTTTCTCAGGGAAAAAGCCTGTACAATGGTTCAGGGTCCTGCGGCCTTAAATCGCCGGGTGCCTCCTGGAATTCCGCCTCTCGCAGGATGCCTCACAGACGCAAGGTGGCACCAGTGCCAACTTGGTCTGGTTTGAGAGTGTCAAGTGGGTCCTGAAAACTGACACCCAGAACAGCGGCTTGTGAGTTTTGTTTCCCAGGGAAAAAGCCTGTATAAAGGTTCAGGATTCCTGGGACCTTAAATTTCCGGGTGCCTCCTGGAATTCGGCCTCTCGCAGGATGCCTCCAAGATGCAAGGTGGCACCAGTGCCAACTTGGTCTGGTTTGAGAGTGTCAAGTGGGTCCTGCAAACTGACACCCAGAACAGTGGCTTGTCAGTTTTGTTTCCCAGGGAAAAATCCTGTATAATTGCTCAGGATCCTGCGGCCTTAAATAGCCGGGTGACTCCGGGAGATCCGCCTCTCGCAAGATTCCTCCCAGACGCAAGGTGGCACCAGTGCCAACTTGGTCTGGTTTGAGAGTGTCAAGTGGGTCCTGAAAACTGACACCCAGAACAGCGGCTTGTGAGTTTTGTTTCTCAGGGAAAAAATCCTGTAGAAGGGTTAAGGGTCCTGCGACCTTAAATTTCCGGGTGCATCCTGGAATTCCGCCTGTCGTTGAATGCTTCCAAGACGCAAGGTGGCGGCAGTGCAAACTTGGTCGGGTTTGAGAGTGCCATGTGGGTCCTGAAAACTGACACCCAGAACAGTGGCTTCTGAGTTTACTTTCCCAGGGAAAAAGCCTGTACAATGGTTCAGGGTCCTGCGGCCTTAAATCGCCGGGTGCCTCCTGGAATTCCGCCTCTCGCAGGATGCCTCACAGACGCAAGGTGGCACTAGTGCCAACTTGGTCTGGTTTGAGAGTGTCAAGTGGGTCCTGAAAACTGACACCCAGAACAGCGGCTTGTGAGTTTTGTTTCCCAGGGAAAAAGCCTGTATAATGGTTCAGGGTCCTGGGACCTTAAATTTCCGGGTGCCTCCTGGAATTCGGCCTCTCGCAGGATGCCTCCCAGACGCAAGGTTGAACCAGTGCTAACTTGGTCTGGTTTGAGAGTGTCATGTGGGTCCTGAAAACTGACACCCAGAACAGCGGCTTGTGAGTTTTGTTTCCCAGGGAAAAAGTCCTGTAGAAGGGTTAAGGGACCTGCGACCTTAAATTTCCGGGTGCATCCTGGAATTCCGCCTCTCGTTGAATGCTTCCAAGACGCAAGGTGGCGCCAGTGCAAACTTGGTCGGGTTTGAGAGTGTCAAGTGGGTCCTGAAAACTGACACCCAGAACAGTGGCTTGTGAGTTTTGTTTCCCAGAAAAAAAGCCTGTACAATGGTTCAGGGTCCTGCGGCCTTAAATTGCCGGGTGCCTCCTGGAATTGCACCTCTCGCAGGATGCCTCCCAGACGCAAGGTGGCAGGAGTGCCAACTTGGTCTGGTTTGAGAGTGCCAAGTGGGTCCTGAAAACTGACACCCAGAACAGTGGCTTGTGAGTTTCGTTTCCCAGGGAAAAAGCCTGTACAATAGTTCAGGGTAATGCCGCCTTAATTTGCCGGGTGACTCCTGGAGATCCGCCTCTCGAAGGATACCTCCCAGACGCAAGGTGGCACCAGTGCCAACTTGGTCTGGTTTGAGAGTGTCAAGTGGGTCCTGAAAACTGACACCCAGAACAGCGGCCTGTGAGTTTTGTTTCCCAGGGAAAAAGGCCTGTAGAAGGGTTCAGGGGCCTGAGGCCAAAAGAGGTCAGGTGACTCATGGAATTCGGCCTCTCGCAGGATGCCTCCCAGACGCAAAGTGGCACGAGTGCCAACTTGGTAGGGTTTTAGAGTGTCAAGTGGGTCCTGCAAACTGACACCCAGAACAGTGGCTTGTGAGTTTTGTTTCCCAGGGAAAAAGGCCTGTAGAAGGGTTCAGGGGCCTGAGGCCTTAAATCTCCGGGTGCTTCCTGGAATTCGGCGTCTCGCAAGATGCCTCCCAGACGGAAAGTGGCACCAGAGCCAACTTGGTCTGGTTTGACAGTGCCAAGTGGGTCCTGAAAACTGACACCCAGAACAGTGGCTTCTGAGTTTTGTTTCCCAGGGAAAAAGCCTGTACAATGGTTCAGGGTCCTGCGGCCTTAAATCGCCGGGTGCCTCCTGGAATTCCGCCTCTCGCAGGATGCCTCCAAGACGCAAGGTGGCAGCAGTGCCAACTTGGTCTGGTTTGAGAGTGCCAAGTGGGTCCTGTAAACTGACACCCAGAAGAGTGGCTTGTGAGTTTTGTTTCCCAGGGAAAAAGCCTGTACAATAGTTCAGGGTAATGCCGCCTTAATTTGCCGTGTGACTCCTGGAGATCCGCCTCTCGAAGGATACCTCCCAGACGCAAGGTGGCACCAGTGCCAACTTGGTCTGGTTTGAGAGTGTCAAGTGGGTCCTGAAAACTGACACCCAGAACAGCGGCTTGTGAGTTTTGTTTCCCAGGGAAAAAGCCTGTATAATGGTTCAGGGTCCTGGGACCTTAAATTTCCGGGTGCCTCCTGGAATTCGGCCTCTCGCAGGATGCCTCCCAGACGCAAGGTTGCACCAGTGGTAACTAGGTCTGGTTTGAGAGTGTCATGTGGGTCCTGAAAACTGACACCCAGAACAGCGGCTTGTGAGTTTTGTTTCTCAGGGAAAAAGTCCTGTAGAAGGGTTAAGGGACCTGCGACCTTAAATTTCCGGGTGCATCCTGGAATTCCGCCTGTCGTTGAATGCTTCCAAGACGCAAGGTGGCGCCAGTGCAAACTTGGTCGGGTTTGAGAGTGTCAAGTGGGTCCTGAAAACTGACACCCAGAACAGTGGCTTGTGAGTTTTGTTTCCCAGAAAAAAAGCCTGTACAATGGTTCAGGGTCCTGCGGCCTTAAATTGCCGGGTGCCTCCTGGAATTGCACCTCTCGCAGGATGCCTCCCAGACGCAAGGTGGCAGCAGTGCCAACTTGGTCTGGTTTGAGAGTGCCAAGTGGGTCCTGAAAACTGACACCCAGAACAGTGGCTTGTGAGTTTCGTTTCCAAGGGAAAAAGCCTGTACAATAGTTCAGGGTAATGCCGCCTTAATTTGCCGGGTGACTCCTGGAGATCCGCCTCTCGAAGGATACCTCCCAGACGCAAGGTGGCACCAGTGCCAACTTGGTCTGGTTTGAGAGTGTCAAGTGGGTCCTGAAAAATGACACCCAGAACAGCGGCCTGTGAGTTTTGTTTCCCAGGGAAAAAGGCCTGTAGAAGGGTTCAGGGGCCTGAGGCCAAAAGAGGTCAGGTGACTCATGGAATTCGGCCTCTCGCAGGATGCCTCCCAGATGCAAAGTGGCACGAGTGCCAACTTGGAAGGGTTTTAGAGTGTCAAGTGGGTCCTGCAAACTGACACCCAGAACAGTGGCTTGTGAGTTTTGTTTCCCAGGGAAAAAGCCTGTAGAATGGTTCAGGGTCTGGCCGCATTAAATAGCCGGGTGACTCCAGGAGATCCGCCTCTCGCAGGATGCCTCTCAGACGCAAGGTCGCACCAGTGCCAACTTTGGCTGCTTTGAGAGTTTAATGTGGGTCCTTAAAAATGACACCCAGAACAGTGGTTTGTGAGTGTTGTTTCCCAGGGAAAAAGCCTTTAAAATGGTTCAGGGTCCTGGAGCATTAAATAGCCGGGTGCCTCCTGGAATTCCGCCTCTTGCAGGATGCCTCCCAGACGCAAGGTGGCACCAGTGCCAACTTGGTCTGGTTTGAGAGTGCCACGTGGGTCCTGTAAACTGACACCCAGAACAGTGGCTTGTGAGTTTTGTTTCTTAGGGAAAAAGCCTGTAGAAGGGTTCAGGGGCCTGAGGCCTAAAATCTCCGGGTGCCTCCTGAAATTCGGCGTCTCGAAAGATGCCTCCCAGACGGAAAGTGGCACCAGAGCCAACTTGGTCTGGTTTGAGAGTTCCAAGTGGGTCCTGTAAACTGACACCCAGAACAGTGGCTTCTGAGTTTTGTTTCCCAGGGAAAAATCCTGTACAATGGTTCAGGGTCCTGCGGCCTTAAATCGCCGGGTGACTCCTGGAATTGCGCCTCTCGCAGGATGCCTCACAGACGCAAGGTGGCACCTGTGCCAACTTGGTCTGGTTTGAGAGTGTCAAGTCGGTCCTGCAAACTGACACCCAGAACAGTGGCTTCTGAGTTTTGTTTCCCAGGGAAAAATCCTGTATAATTGCTCAGGATCCTGCGGCCTTAAATAGCCGGGTAACTCCGGGAGATCCGCCTCTCGCAAGATGCCTCCCAGACGCAAGGTGGCACCAGTGGTTTTAGAGTGTCAAGTGGGTCCTGAAAACTGACACCCAGAACAGCGGCTTGTGAGTTTTGTTTCCCAGGGAAAAAGCCTGTACAATGGTTCAGGGTCCTGCGGCCTTAAATTGCCGGGTGCCTCCTGGAATTGCACCTCTCGCAGGATGCCTCCAAGACGCAAGGTGGCAGCAGTGCCAACTTGGTCTGGTTTGAGAGTGCCAAGTGGGTCCTGAAAACTGACACCCAGAACAGCGGCCTGTGAGTTTTGTTTCCCAGGGAAAAAGGCCTGTAGAAGGGTTCAGGGGTCTGAGGCCTTAAATCTCCGGGTGCTTCCTCGAATTCGGCCTCTCGCAAGATGCCTCCCAGACGGAAAGTGGCACCAGAGCCAACTTAGTCTGGTTTGAGAGTGCCAAGTGGGTCCTGAAAACTGACACCCAGAACAGCGGCCTGTGAGTTTTTTTTCCCAGGGAAAAAGGCCTGTAGAAGGGTTCAGGGGCCTGAGGCCAAAAGAGGTTACGTGACTCATGGAATTCGGCCTCTCGCAGGATGCCTCCCAGACGCAAAGTGGCACGAGTGCCAACTTGGTAGGGTTTTAGAGTGTCAAGTGGGTCCTGCAAACTGACACCCAGAACAGTGGCTTGTGAGTTTTGTTTCCCAGGGAAAAAGGCCTGTAGAAGGGTTCAGGGGTCTGAGGTCTTAAATCTCCAGGTGCTTCCTGGAATTCGGCGTCTCGCAAGATGCCTCCCAGACGGAAAGTGGCACCAGAGCCAACTTGGTCTGGTTTGACAGTGCCAAGTGGGTCCTGAAAACTGACACCCAGAACAGTGGCTTCTGAGTTTTGTTTCCCAGGGAAAAAGCCTGTACAATGGTTCAGGGTCCTGCGGCCTTAAATCGCCGGGTGCCTCCTGGAATTCCGCCTCTCGCAGGATGCCTCACAGACGCAAGGTGGCACCAGTGCCAACTTGGTCTGGTTTGAGAGTGTCAAGTGGGTCCTGAAAACTGACACCCAGAACAGCGGCTTGTGAGTTTTGTTTCCCAGGGAAAAAGCCTGTATAATGGTTCAGGATTCCTGGGACCTGAAATTTCCGGGTGCCTCCTGGAATTCGGCCTCTCGCAGGATGCCTCCAAGAGGCAAGGTGGCACCAGTGCTAACTTGGTCTGGTTTGAGAGTGTCAAGTGGGTCCTGCAAACTGACACCCAGATCAGTGGCTTGTCAGTTTTGTTTCCCAGGGAAAAATCCTGTATAATTGCTCAGGATCCTGCGGCCTTAAATAGCCGGGTGACTCCGGGAGATCCGCCTCTCGCAAGATTCCTCCCAGACGCAAGGTGGCACCAGTGCCAACTTGGTCTGGTTTGAGAGTGTCAAGTGGGTCCTGAAAACTGACACCCAGAACAGCGGCTTGTGAGTTTTGTTTCTCAGGGAAAAAGTCCTGTAGAAAGGTTAAGGGACCTGCGACCTTAAATTTCCGGGTGCATCCTGGAATTCCGCCTCTCGTTGAATGCTTCCAAGACGCAATGTGGCGCCAGTGCAAACTTGGTCGGGTTTGAGAGTGCCAAGTGGGTCCTGAAAACTGACACCCAGAACAGTGGCTTCTGAGTTTTGTTTCCCAGGGAAAAAGCCTGTACAATGGTTCAGGGTCCTGCGGCCTTAAATCGCAGGGTGCCTCCTGGAATTCCGCCTCTCGCAGGATGCCTCCCAGACGCAAGGTGGCACTAGTGCCAACTTGGTCTGGTTTGAGAGTGTCAAGTGGGTCCTGAAAACTGACACCCAGAACAGCGGCCTGTGAGTTTTTTTTCCCAGGGAAAAAGGCCTGTAGAAGGGTTCAGGGGCCTGAGGCCAAAAGAGGTCAGGTGACTCATGGAATTCGGCCTCTCGCAGGATGCCTCCCAGACGCAAAGTGGCACGAGTGCCAACTTGGTAGGGTTTTAGAGTGTCAAGTGGGTCCTGAAAACTGACACCCAGAACAGTGGCTTGTGAGTTTTGTTTCCCAGGGAAAAAGCCTGTAGAATGGTTCAGGGTCTGGCCGCATTAAATAGCCGGTTGACTCCGGGAGATCCGCCTCTCGCAGGATGCCTCTCAGACGCAAGGTCGCACCAGTGCCAACTTTGGCTGCTTTGAGAGTTTAATGTGGGTCCTTAAAAATGACACCCAGAACAGTGGTTTGTGAGTGTTGTTTCCCAGGGAAAAAGCCTTTAAAATGGTTCAGGGTCCTGGAGCATAAAATACCTGGGTGCCTCCTGGAATTCCGCCTCTGGCAGGATGCCTCCCAGATGTAAGGTGGCACCAGTGCCAACTTGGTCTGGTTTGAGAGTGCCACGTGGGTCCTGTAAACTGACACCCAGAACAGTGGCTTGTGAGTTTTGTTTCTTAGGGAAAAAGGCCTGTTGAAGGGTTCAGGGGCCTGAGGCCTAAAATCTCCGGGTGCCTCCTGAAATTCGGCGTCTCGAAAGATGCCTCCCAGACGGAAAGTGGCACCAGAGCCAACTTGGTCTGGTTTGAGAGTTCCAAGTCGGTCCTGCAAACTGACACCCAGAACAGTGGCTTCTGAGTTTTGTTTCCCAGGGAAAAATCCTGTATAATTGCTCAGGATCCTGCGGCCTTAAATAGCCGGGTAACTCCGGGAGATCCGCCTCTCGCAAGATGCCTCCCAGACGCAAGGTGGCACCAGTGGTTTGAGAGTGTCAAGTGGGTCCTGAAAACTGACACCCAGAACAGCGGCTTGTGAGTTTTGTTTCCCAGGGAAAAAGCCTGTACAATGGTTCAGGGTCCTGCGGCCTTAAATTGCCGGGTGCCTCCTGGAATTGCACCTCTCGCAGGATGCCTCCAAGACGCAAGGTGGCAGCAGTGCAAACTTGGTCTGGTTTGAGAGTGCCAAGTGGGTCCTGAAAACTGACACCCAGAACAGCGGCCTGTGAGTTTTGTTTCCCAGGGAAAAAGGCCTGTAGAAGGGTTCAGGGGCCTGAGGCCAAAAGAGGTTAGGTGACTCATGGAATTCGGCCTCTCGCAGGATGCCTCCCAGACGCAAAGTGGCACCAGTGCCAACTTGGTCTGGTTTGAGAGTGTCAAGTGGGTCCTGCAAACTGACACCCAGATCAGTGGCTTGTCAGTTTTGTTTCCCAGGGAAAAATCCTGTATAATTGCTCAGGATCCTGCGGCCTTAAATAGCCGGGTGACTCCGGGAGATCCGCCTCTCGCAGGATGCCTCACAGACGCAAGGTGGCACCAGTGCCAACTTGGTCTGGTTTGAGAGTGTCAAGTGGGTCCTGAAAACTGACACCCAGAACAGCGGCTTGTGAGTTTTGTTTCTCAGGGAAAAAGTCCTGTAGAAGGGTTAAGGGACCTGCGACCTTAAATTTCCGGGTGCATCTTGGAATTCCGCCTCTCGTTGAATGCTTCCAAGACGCAAGGTGGCGCCAGTGCAAACTTGGTCGGGTTTGAGAGTGCCAAGTGGGTCCTGAAAACTGACACCCAGAACAGTGGCTTCTGAGTTTTGTTTCCCAGGGAAAAAGCCTGTACAATGGTTCAGGGTCCTGCGGCCTTAAATCGCCGGGTGCCTCCTGGAATTCCGCCTCTCGCAGGATGCCTCCCAGACGCAAGGTGGCACTAGTGCCAGCTTGGTCTGGTTTGAGAGTGTCAAGTGGGTCCTGAAACTGACACCCAGAACAGTGGCTTGTGAGTTTTGTTTCCCAGGGAAAAAGCCTGTACAATGGTTCAGGGTCCTGCGGCCTTAAATTGCCGGGTGCCTCCTGGAATTGCACCTCTCGCTGGATGCCTCCAAGACGCAAGGTGGCAGCAGTGCCAACTTGGTCTGGTTTGAGAGTGCCAAGTGGGTCCTGAAAACTGACACCCAGAAGAGTGGCTTGTGAGTTTTGTTTCCCAGGGAAAAAGGCCTGTAGAAGGGTTCAGGGGCCTGAGGCCAAAAGAGGTCAGGTGACTCATGGAATTCGGCCTCTCGCAGGATGCCTCCCAGACGCAAAGTGGCACGAGTGCCAACTTGGTCTGGTTTTAGAGTGTCAAGTGGGTCCTGCAAACTGACACCCAGAACAGTGGCTTGTGAGTTTTGTTTCCCAGGGAAAAAGGCCTGTAGAAGGGTTTGGGGCCTGAGGCCTGAAATCTCCGAGTGCTTCCTGGAATTCGGTGTCTCGCAAGATGCCTCCCAGACGGAAAGTGGCACCAGAGCCAACTTGGTCTGGTTTGAGAGTGCCAAGTGGGTCCTGAAAACTGACACCCAGAACAGTGGCTTGTGAGTTTTGTTTCCCAGGGAAAAAGCCTGTACAATGGTTCAGGGTCCTGCGGCCTTAAATCGCCGGGTGCCTCCTGGAATTCCGCCTCTCGCAGGATGCCTCACAGACGAAAGGTGGCACCAGTGCCAACTTTGGCTGGTTTGAGAGTTTAATGTGGGTCCTTAAAAATGACACCCAGAACAGTGGTTTGTGAGTGTTGTTTCGCAGGGAAAAAGCCTTTAAAATGGTTCAGGGTCCTGGAGCATTAAATAGCCGGGTGCCTCCTGGAATTCCGCCTCTTGCAGGATGCCTCCCAGACGCAAGGTGGCACCAGTGCCAACTTGGTCTGGTTTGAGAGTGCCACGTGGGTCCTGTAAACTGACACCCAGAACAGTGGCTTGTGAGTTTTGTTTCTTAGGGAAAAAGGCCTGTTGAAGGGTGCAGGGGCCTGAGGCCTTAAATCTCCGGGTGCCTCCTGAAATTCGGCGTCTCGAAAGATGCCTCCCAGACGGAAAGTGGCACCAGAGCCAACTTGGTCTGGTTTGAGAGTTCCAAGTGGGTCCTGTAAACTGACACCCAGAACAGTGGCTTCTGAGTTTTGTTTCCCAGGGAAAAAGCCTGTACAATGGTTCAGGGTCCTGCGGCCTTAAATCGCCGGGTGACTCCAGGAATTGCGCCTCTCGCAGGATGCCTCACAGACGCAAGGTGGCACCTGTGCCAACTTGGTTTGGTTTGAGAGTGTCAAGTCGGTCCTGCAAACTGACACCCAGAACAGTGGCTTCTGAGTTTTGTTTCCCAGGGAAAAATCCTGTATAATTGCTCAGGATCCTGCGGCCTTAAATAGCCGGGTGACTCCGGGAGATCCGCCTCTCGCAAGATGCCTCCCAGACGCAAGGTGGCACCAGTGCCATCTTGGTCTGGTTTGAGAGTGTCAAGTGGGTCCTGAAAACTGACACCCAGAACAGCGGCTTGTGAGTTTTGTTTCCCAGGGAAAAAGCCTGTACAATGGTTCAGGGTCCTGCGGCCTTAAATTGCCGGGTGCCTCCTGGAATTGCACCTCTCGCAGGATGCCTCCAAGACGCAAGGTGGCAGCAGTGCCAACTTGGTCTGGTTTGAGAGTGTCAAGTGGGTCCTGAAAACTGACACCCAGAACAGCGGCCTGTGAGTTTTGTTTCCCAGGGAAAAAGGCCTGTAGAAGGGTTCAGGGGTCTGAGGCCTTAAATCTCCGGGTGCTTCCTCGAATTCGGCCTCACGTTGAATGCTTCCAAGACGCAAGGTGGCGCCAGTGCAAACTTGGTCGGGTTTGAGAGTGTCAAGTGGGTCCTGAAAACTGACACCCAGAACAGCGGCTTGTGAGTTTTGTTTCCCAGGGAAAAAGCCTGTACAATGGTTCAGTGTCCTGCGGCCTTAAATTGCCGGGTGCCTCCTGGAATTGCACCTCTCGCAGGATGCCTCCCAGACGCAAGGTGGCAGCAGTGCCAACTTGGTCTGGTTTGAGAGTGCCAAGTGGGTCCTGAAAACTGACACCCAGAAGAGTGGCTTGTGAGTTTTGTTTCCCAGGGAAAAAGCCTGTACAATAGTTCAGGGTAATGCCGCCTTAATTTGCCGGGTGACTCCTGGAGATCCGCCTCTCGAAGGATACCTCCCAGACGCAAGGTGGCACCAGTGCCAACTTGGTCTGGTTTGAGAGTGCCAAGTGGGTCCTGAAAAATGACACCCAGAACAGCGGCCTGTGAGTTTTGTTTCCCAGGGAAAAAGGCCTGTAGAAGGGTTCAGGGGCCTGAGGCCAAAAGAGGTCAGGTGACTCATGGAATTCGGCCTCTCGCAGGATGCCTCCCAGACGCAAAGTGGCACGAGTGCCAACTTGGTAGGGTTTTAGAGTGTCAAGTGGGTCCTGAAAACTGACACCCAGAACAGTGGCTTGTGAGTTTTGTTTCCCAGGGAAAAAGCCTGTAGAATGGTTCAGGGTCTGGCCGCCTTAAATAGCCGGGTGACTCCGGGAGATCCGCCTCTCGCAGGATGCCTCTCAGACACAAGGTCGCACCAGTGCCAACTTTGGCTGCTTTGAGAGTTTAATGTGGGTCCTTAAAAATGACACCCAGAACAGTGGTTTGTGAGTGTTGTTTCCCAGGGAAAAAGCCTTTAAAATGGTTCAGGGTCCTGGAGCATTAAATAGCCGGGTGCCTCCTGGAATTCCGCCTCTTGCAGGATGCCTCCCAGACGCAAGGTGGCACCAGTGCCAACTTGGTCTGGTTTGAAAGTGCCACGTGGGTCCTGTAAACTGACACCCAGAACAGTGGCTTGTGAGTTTTGTTTCTTAGGGAAAAAGGCCTGTTGAAGGGTTCAGGGGCCTGAGGCCTTAAATCTCCGGGTGCCTCCTGAAATTCGGCGTCTCGAAAGATGCCTCCCAGACGGAAAGTGGCACCAGAGCCAACTTGGTCTGGTTTGAGAGTTCCAAGTGGGTCCTGTAAACTGACACCCAGAACAGTGGCTTGTGAGTTTTGTTTCCCAGGGAAAAAGCCTGTACAATGGTTCAGGGTCCTGCGGCCTTAAATCGCCGGGTGACTCCAGGAATTGCGCCTCTCGCAGGATGCCTCACAGACGCAAGGTGGCACCTGTGCCAACTTGGTTTGGTTTGAGAGTGTCAAGTCGGTCCTGCAAACTGACACCCAGAACAGTGGCTTCTGAGTTTTGTTTCCCAGGGAAAAATCCTGTATAATTGCTCAGGATCCTGCGGCCTTAAATAGCCGGGTGACTCCGGGAGATCCGCCTCTCGCAAGATGCCTCCCAGACGCAAGGTGGCAGCAGTGCCAAGTTGGTCTGGTTTGAGAGTGTCAAGTGGGTCCTGAAAACTGACACCCAGAACAGTGGCTTGTGAGTTTTGTTTCCCAGGGAAAAAGCCTGTACAATGGTTCAGGGTCCTGCGGCCTTAAATCGCCGGGTGCCTCCTGGAATTCCGCCTCTCGCAGGATGCCTCACAGACGAAAGGTGGCACCAGTGCAAACTTGGTCTGGTTTGAGAGTGCGAAGTGGGTCCTGAAAACTGACACCCAGAACAGTGGCTTGTGAGTTTTGTTTCCCAGGGAAAAAGCCTGTACAATGGTTCAGGGTCCTGCGACCTTAAATTTCCAGGTGCATCCTGGAATTCCGCCTCTCGTTGAATGCTTCCAAGACGCAAGGTGGCGCCAGTGCAAACTTGGTCGGGTTTGAGCATGTCAAGTGGGTCCTGAAAACTGACACCCAGAACAGCGGCTTGTGAGTTTTGTTTCCCAGGGAAAAAGCCTGTACAATGGTTCAGGGTCCTGCGGCCTTAAGTTTCCGGGTGCCTCCTGGAATTGCACCTCTCGCAGGATGCCTCCAAGACGCAAGGTGGCAGCAGTGCCAACTTGGTCTGGTTTGAGAGTGCCAAGTGGGTCCTGAAAACTGACACCCAGAACAGTGGCTTGTGAGTTTTGTTTCCCACGGTAAAAGCCTGTACAATATTTCAGGGTCCTGCGGCCTTAAGTTTCCGGGTGCCTCCTGGAATTGCACCTCTCGAAGGATACCTCCCAGACGCAAGGTGGCACCAGTGCCAACTTGGTCTGGTTTGAGAGTGTCAAGTGGGTCCTGAAAAATGACACCCAGAACAGCGGCCTGTGAGTTTTGTTTCCCAGGGAAAAAGGCCTGTAGATGGGTTCAGGGGCCTGAGGCCAAAAGAGGTCAGGTGACTCATGGAATTCGGCCTCTCGCAGGATGCCTCCCAGACGCAAAGTGGCACGAGTGCCAACTTGGTAGGGTTTTAGAGTGTCAAGTGGGTCCTGCAAACTGACACCCAGAACAGTGGCTTGTGAGTTTTGTTTCCCAGGGAAAAAGGCCTGTAGAAGGGTTCAGGGGCCTGAGGCCTTAAATCTCCGTGTGCTTCCTGGAATTTGGCGTCTCGCAAGATGCCTCCCAGACGGAAAGTGGCACCAGAGCCAACTTGGTCTGGTTTGAGAGTGCCAAGTGGGTCCTGAAAACTGACACCCAGAACAGTGGCTTCTGAGTTTTGTTTCCCAGGGAAAAAGCCTGTACAATGGTTCAGGGTCCTGCGGCCTTAAATCGCCGGGTGTCTCCTGGAATTCCGCCTCTCGCAAGATGCCTCACAGACGCAAGGTGGCACCAGTGCAAACTTGGTCTGGTTTGAGAGTGCGAAGTGGGTCCTGCAAACTGACACCCAGAACAGTGGCTTGTGAGTTTTGTTTCCCAGGGAAAAATCCTCTAAAATGGTTCAGGGTGTTGCTGCCTTAAATTGCCGGGTGCCTCCTGGAATAGCACCTCTCGCAGGATGCCACCAAGACTCAAGGTGGCAGCAGTGCCAACTTTGTCTGGTTTGAGTGTGCCAAGTGGGTCCTAAAAACTGACACCCAGAAAAGTGGCTTGTGAGTTTTGTTTCCCAGGGAAAAAGCCTGTATAATTGTTCAGGATCCTGCGGCCTTAAATTTCCGGGTGCATCCTGGAATTCCGCCTCTCGGAGAATGCTTCCAAGACGCAAGGTGGCGCCAGTGCAAACTTGGTCCTCTTTGAGAGTGTCAAGTGGGTCCTGAAAACTGACACCCAGAACAGCGGCTTGTGAGTTTTGTTTCCCAGGGAAAAAGCCTGTACAATGGTTCAGGGTCCTGCGGCCTTAAATTGCCGGGTGCCTCCTGGAATTGCACCTCTCGCAGGATGCCTCCCAGACGCAAGGTGGCAGCAGTGCCAACTTGGTCTGGTTTGAGAGTGCCAAGTGGGTCCTGAAAACTGACACCCAGAACAGTGGCTTGTGAGTTTTGTTTCCCAGGGAAAAAGCCTGTACAATAGTTCACGGTAATGCCGCCTTAATTTGCCGGGTGACTCCTGGAGATCCGCCTCTTGAAGGATACCTCCCAGACGCAAGGTGGCCGCAGTTCCAACTTGGTCTGGTTTGAGAGTGTCAAGTGGGTCCTGAAAAATGACACCCAGAACAGCGGCCTGTGAGTTTTGTTTCCCAGGGAAAAAGGCCTGTAGAAGGGTTCAGGGGCCTGAGGCCAGAGAGGTCAGGTGACTCATTGAATTCGGCCTCTCGCAGGATGCCTCCCAGACGCAAAGTGGCACGAGTGCAAACTTGGTAGGGTTTTAGAGTGTCAAGTGGGTCCTGCAAACTGACACCCAGAACAGTGGCTTGTGAGTTTTGTTTCCCAGGGAAAAAGGCCTGTAGAAGGGTTCAGGGGCCTGAGGTCTTAAATCTCCGGGTGCTTCCTGGAATTCGGCGTCTCGCAAGATGCCTCCCAGACGGAAAGTGGCACCAGAGCCAACTTGGTCTGGTTTGAGAGTGCCACGTGGGTCCTGAAAACTGACACCCAGAACAGTGGCTTGTGAGTTTTGTTTCCCAGGGAAAAAGCCTGTACAATGGTTAAGGGTCCTGCGGCCTTAAATCGCCAGGTGCCTCCTGGAATTCTGCCTCTCGCAGGATGCCTCACAGACGCAAGGTGGCACCAGTGCCAACTTGGTCTGGTTTGAGAGTGTCAAGTGGGTCCTGAAAACTGACACCCAGAACAGCGGCTTGTGAGTTTTGTTTCCCAGGGAAAAAGCCTGTAAAATGGTTCAGGGTCATGGGACCTTAAATTTCCATGTGCCTCCTGGAATTCGGCCTCTCGCAGGATGCCTCCCAGACGCAAGGTGGCACCAGTGCTAACTTGGTCTGGTTTGAGAGTGTCAACTGGGTCCTGAAAACTGACACCCAGAACAGCGGCTTGTGAGTTTTGTTTCTCAGGGAAAAAGTCCTGTAGAAGGGTTCAGGGACCTGCGACCTTAAATTTCCGGGTGCATCCTGGAATTCCGCCTCTCGTTGAATGCTTCCAAGACGCAAGGTGGCGTCAGTGCAAACTTGGTCTGGTTTGAGAGTGTCAAGTGGGTCCTGAAAACTGACACCCAGAACAGCGGCTTGTGAGTTTTGTTTCCCAGGGAAAAAGCCTGTACAATGGTTCAGGGTCCTGCGGCCTTCAGTTTCCGGGTGCCTCCTGGAATTGCACCTCTCGCAGGATGCCTCTAAGACGCAAGGTGGCAGCAGTGCCAACTTGGTCTGGTTTGAGAGTGCCAAGTGGGTCCTGAAAACTGACACCCAGAACAGTGGCTTGTGAGTTTTGTTTCCCAGGGAAAAAGCCTGTACAATGGTTCAGGGTCCTGCGGCCTTAAATCACCGGGTGCCTCCTGGAATTCCGCCTCTCGCAGGATGCCTCACAGACGCAAGGTGGCACCAGTGCAAACTTGGTCTGGTTTGAGAGTGCCAAGTGGGTCCTGAAAACTGACACCCAGAACAGCGGCTTGTGAGTTTTGTTTCCCAGGGAAAAAGCCTGTACAATGGTTCAGGGTCTGGCCGCCTTAAATAGCCGGGTGCCTCCGGGAGATCCGCCTCTCACAGGATGCCTCTCAGACGCAAGGTCGCACCAGTGCCAACTTGGTCTGGTTTGAGCGTGCCAAGTGGGTCCTGAAAACTGAAACCCAGAAAAGTGGCTTGTGAGTTTTGTTTCCCAGGGAAAAAGCCTGTAAAATGGTTACGGGTCCTGCGGCCTTAAATTGCCGGGTGCATCCTGGAATTGCACCTCTCGCTGGATGTCTCGCTGACGCAAGTTTGCACCAGTTCCAACTTGGTCTCGTTTGAGACTGCGAAGTGGGTCCTGAAAACTCACACCCAGAACAGTGGCTTGTGAGTTTTGTTTCCCAGGGAAAAATCCTGTATAATTGTTCAGGATCCTGCGGCCTTAAAAAGCCGGGTGACTCCGGGAGGTCCGCCTCTCGCAAGATGCCTCCCAGACGCAAGGTGGCACCAGTGCCAACTTGGTCTGGTTTGAGAGTGTCAAGTGGGTCCTGCAAACTGACACCCAGAACAGTGGCTTGTGAGTTTTGTTTCCCAGGGAAAAAGCCTGTACAATGGTTCAGGGTCCTGCGGCCTTAAATTGCCGGCTGCCTCCTGGAATTGCACCTCTCGCAGGATGCCTCCAAGACGCAAGGTGGCAGCAGTGCCAACTTGGTCTGGTTTGAGAGTGCCAAGTGGGTCCTGAAAACTGACACCCAGAACAGTGGCCTGTGAGTTTTGTTTCCCAGGGAAAAAGGCCTGTTGCAGGGTTCAGGGGCCTGAGGCCAAAATAGGTCAGGTGACTCATGGAATTCGGCCTCTTGCAGGATGCCTCCCAGACGCAAAGTGGCACCAGAGCCAACTTGGTAGGGTTTTAGAGTGTCAAGTGGGTCCTGCAAACTGACACCCAGAACAGTGGCTTGTGAGTTTTGTTTCCCAAAGAAAAAGGCCTGTAGAAGGGTTCAGGGGCCTGAGGCCTTAAATCTCCGGGTGCTTCCTGGAATTCGGCGTCTCGCAAGATGCCTCCCAGACGGAAAGTGGCACCAGAGCCAACTTGGTCTGGTTTTAGAGTGCCAAGTGGGTCCTGAAAACTGACACCCAGAACAGTGGCTTCTGAGTTTTGTTTCCCAGGGAAAAAGCCTCTACAATGGTTAAGGGTCCTGCGGCCTTAAATCGCCAGGTGCCTCCTGGAATTCTGCCTCTCGCAGGATGCCTCACAGACGCAAGGTGGCACCAGTGCCAACTTGGTCTGGTTTGAGAGTGTCAAGTGGGTCCTGAAAACTGACACCCAGAACAGCGGCTTGTGAGTTTTGTTTCCCAGGGAAAAAGCCTGTACAATGGTTCAGGGTCCTGCGGCCTTAAATTGCCGGGTGCCTCCTGGAATTGCACCTCTCGCAGGATGCCTCCCAGACGCAAGGTGGCAGCAGTGCCAACTTGGTCTGGTTTGAGAGTGCCAAGTGGGTCCTGAAAACTGACACCCAGAACAGTGGCTTGTGAGTTTTGTTTCCCAGGGAAAAAGCCTGTACAATAGTTCACGGTAATGCCGCCTTAATTTGCCGGGTGACTCCTGGAGATCCGCCTCTTGAAGGATACCACCCAGACGCAAGGTGGCCGCAGTTCCAACTTGGTCTGGTTTGAGAGTGTCAAGTGGGTCCTGAAAACTGACACCCAGAACAGCGGCTTGTGAGTTTTGTTTCCCAGGGAAAAAGCCTGTACAATGGTTCAGGGTCCTGCGGCCCTAAATTGCCGGGTGCCTCCTGGAATTGCACCTCTCGCAGGATGCCTCCAAGACGCAAGGTGGCAGCAGTGCCAACTTGGTCTGGTTTGAGAGTGCCAAGTGGGTCCTGAAAACTGACACCCAGAACAGTGGCTTGTGAGTTTTGTTTCCCAGGGAAAAAGCCTGTACAATAGTTCAGGGTAATGCCGCCTTAATTTGCCGGGTGACTCCTGGAGATCCGCCTCTCGAAGGATACCTCCCAGACGCAAGGTGGCACCAGTGCCAACTTGGTCTGGTTTGAGAGTGTCAAGTGGGTCCTGAAAAATGACACCCAGAACAGCGGCCTGTGAGTTTTGTTTCCCAGGGAAAAAGGCCTGTAGAAGGGTTTAGGGGCCTGAGGCCAGAGAGGTCAGGTGACTCATGGAATTCGGCCTCTCGCAGGATGCCTCCCAGACGCAAAGTGGCACGAGTGCCAACTTGGTAGGGTTTTAGAGTGTCAAGTGGGTCCTGCAAACTGACACCCAGAACAGTGGCTTGTGAGTTTTGTTTCCCAGGGAAAAAGGCCTGTAGAAGGGTTCAGGGGCCTGAGGTCTTAAATCTCCGGGTGCTTCCTGGAATTCGGCGTCTCGCAAGATGCCTCCCAGACGGAAAGTGGAACCAGAGCCAATTTGGTCTGGTTTGAGAGTGCCAAGTGGGTCCTGAAAACTGACACCCAGAACAGTGGCTTCTGAGTTTTGTTTCCCAGGGAAAAAGCCTGTACAATGGTTCAGGGTCCTGCGGCCTTAAATTGCTGGGTGCCTCCTGGAATTGCACCTCTCGCAGGATGCCTCCAAGACGCAAGGTGGCAGCAGTGCCAACTTGGTCTGGTTTGAGAGTGCCAAGTGGGTCCTGAAAACTGACACCCAGAACAGTGGCTTGTGAGTTTTGTTTCCCAGGGAAAAAGCCTGTACTATAGTTCAGGGTAATGCCGCCTTAATTTGCCGGGTGACTCCTGGAGATCCTACTCTTGAAGGATACCTCCCAGACGCAAGGTGGCACCAGTGCCAACTTGGTCTGGTTTGAGAGTGCCAAGTTGGTCCTGAAAACTGACACCCAGAAAAGTGACTTGTGAGTTTTGTTTCCCAGGGAAAAAGCCTGTAAAATGGTTCAGGGTCCTGCGGCCTTAAATTGCCGGGTGCCTCCTGGAATTTCGCGTCTCGCAGGATGCCTCCCAGACGCAAGGTTGCACCAGTTCCAACTTGGTCTGGTTTGAGGGTGTCAAGTGTGTCCTGCAAACTGACACCCAGAACAGTGGCTTGTGAGTTTTGTTTCCCAGGGAAAAAGCCTGTACAATGGTTCAGGGTCCTGGGACCTTAAATTTCCGGGTGCCTCCTGGAATTGCACCTCGCGCAGGATGCCTCCCAGCCGCAAAGTGGCACCGGTGCCAACTCTGTAGGGTTTGAGAGTGCCAAGTGGGTCCTGAAAACTGACACCCAGAACAGTGGCTTGTGAGTTTTGTTTCCCAGGGAAAAAGGCCTGTAGAATGGTTCAGGGGCCTGAGGCCAATAGAGGTCAGGTGACTCATGGAATTCGGCCTCTCGCAGGATGCCTCCCAGACGCAAGGTGGCACCAGTGCCAACTTGGTAGGGTTTGAGAGTGCCACGTGGGTCCTGAAAACTGACACCCAGAACAGTGGCTTTGTTTCCCAGGGAAAAAGCCTGTAGAATGGTTCAGGGTCTGGCCGCCTTAAATAGCCGGGTGACTCCGGGAGATCCGCCTCTCACAGGATGCCTCTCAGACGCAAGGTCGCACCAGTGCCAACTTTGGCTGGTTTGAGAGTGTCAAGTGGGTCCTGAAAACTGACACCCAGAACAGTGGCTTGTGAGTTTTGTTTCCCAGGGAAAAAGCCTGTAGAATGGTTCACGGTCTGGCCGCCTTAAATAGCCGGGTGACTCCGGGAGATCCGCCTCTCGCAGGATGCCTCCCAGACGCAAGGTGGCACCAGTGCCAACTTGGTAGGGTTTCAGAGTGCCACGTGGGTCCTGAAAACTGACACCCAGAACAGTGGCTTGTGAGTGTTGTTTTCCAGGGAAAAAGCCTTTAAAATGGTTCAGGGTCCTGGAGCATTAAATAGCCAGGTGCCTCCTGGAATTCCGCCTCTTGCAGGATGCCTCCCAGACGGAAAGTGGCACCAGTGCCAACTTGGTCTGGTTTGAGAGTGCCAAGTGGGTCCTGTAAACTGACACCCAGAACAGTGGCTTGTGAGTTTTGTTTCCCAGGGAAAAAGGCCTGTTGAAGGGTTCAGGGGCCTGAGGCCTTAAATCTCCGGGTGCCTCCTGGAATTCGGCGTCTCGAAAGATGCCTCCCAGACGGAAAGTCGCACCAGAGCCAACTTGGTCTGGTTTGAGAGTTCCAAGTGGGTCCTGAAAACTGACACCCAGAACAGTGGCTTGTGAGTTTTGTTTCCCAGGGAAAAAGCCTGTACAATGGTTCAGGGTCTTGCGGCCTTAAATCGCCGGGTGCCTCCTGGAATTCCGCATCTCGCAGGATGCCTCACAGACGCAAAGTGGCAACAGTGCAAACTTGGTCTGGTTTGAGAGTGTCAAGTGGGTCCTGAAAACTGACACCCAGAACAGTGGCTTGTGAGTTTTGTTTCCCAGGGAAAAAGCCTGTAAAATGGTTCAGGGTCCTGCGGCCTTAAATTGCTGGGTGCCTCCTGGAATAGCACCTCTCGCAGGATGCCACCAAGACTCAAGGTGGCAGCAGTGCAAACTTGGTCTGGTTTGAGAGTGCGAAGTGGGTCCTGCAAACTGACATCCAGAAAAGTGGCTTGTGAGTTTTGTTTCCCAGGGAAAAAGCCTGTAAAATGGTTCAGGGTCCTGCGGCCTTAAATTGCCGGGTGCATCCTGGAATTGCACCTCTCGCTGGATGTCTCGCTGACGCAAGTTGGCACCAGTTCCAACTTGGTCTGGTTTGAGAGTGCGAAGTGGGTCCTGAAAACTGACACCCAGAACAGTGGCTTGTGAGTTTTGTTTCCCAGGGAAAAAGCCTGTAAAAAGGTTCAGGGTGTTGCGGCCTTAAATTGCTGGGTGCCTCCTGGAATAGCACCTCTCGCAAGATGCCACCAAGACTCAAGGTGGCAGCAGTGCCAACTTTGTCTGGTTTGAGAGTGCCAAGTTGGTCCTGAAAACTGACACCCAGAAAAGTGGCTTGTGAGTTTTGTTTCCCAGGGAAAAAGCCTGTAAAATGGTTCAGGGTCCTGCGGCCTTAAATTGCCGGGTGCCTCCTGGAATTTCGCGTCTCGCAGGATACCTCCCAGACGCAAGGTTGCACCAGTTCCAACTTGGTCTGGTTTGAGAGTGCGAATTGGGTCCTGAAAACTGACACCCAGAACAGTGGCTTGTGAGTTTTGTTTCCCAGGGAAAAAGGCCTGTAGAAGGGTTCAGGGTCCTGCGGCCTTAAATCGCCGGGTGCCTCCTGGAATTGCGCCTCTCGCAGGATGCCTCCCAGACGCAATGTGGCACCAGTGCCAACTTGGTCTGGTTTGAGGGTGTCAACTGTGTCCTGAAAACTGACACCCAGAACAGTGGCTTGTGAGTTTTGTTTCCCAGGGAAAAAGGCCTGTAGAATGGTTCAGGGGCCTGAGGCCAAAAGAGGTCAGGTGACTCAAGGAATTCGGCCTCTCGCAGCATGCCTCCCAGACGCAAAGTGGCACGAGTGCCAACTTGGTAGGGTTTTAGAGTGCCACGTGGGTCCTGAAAACTGACACCCAGAACAGCGGCTTGTGAGTTTTGTTTCCCTGGGAAAAATCCTGTATAAAGGTTCAGGGTCCTGCGGCCTTAAATTGCCGGGTGCCTCCTGGAATTGCACCTCTTACAGGATGCCTCCCAGACGCAAGGTGGCAGCAGTGCTAACTTGGTCTAGTTTGAGAGTGCCAAGTGGGTCCTGAAAACTGACACCCAGAACAGTGGCTTGTGAGTTTTGTTTCCCAGGGAAAAAGCCTGTAGAATGGTTCAGGGTCTGGCCGCCTTAAATAGCCGGGTGACACCGGGAGATCCGCCTCTCGCAGGATGCCTCTCAGACGCAAGGTCGCACCAGTGCCAACTTGGTCTGGTTTGAGAGTTTCAAGTGGGTCCTGAAAACTGACACCCAGAACAGTGGCTTGTGAGTGTTGTTTCCCAGGGAAAAAGCCTTTAAAATGGTTCATGGTCCTGGAGCATTAAATAGCCAGGTGCCTCCTGGAATTCCGCCTTTTGCAGGATGCCACCAAGACGCAAAATGGCACCAGTGCCAACTTGGTCTGGTTTGAGAGTGCCACGTGGGTCCTGTAAACTGACACCCAGAACGGTGGCTTGTGAGTTTTGTTTCCCAGGGAAAAAGGCCTGTTGAAGGGTTCAGGGGCCTGAGGCCTTAAATTGCCCGGTGCCTCTCGGAATTCGGCCTCTCGCAGGATGCCTCCGAGACGCAAGGTGGCACCAGTGCCAACTTGGTCTAGTTTGAGAGTTCCAAGTGGGTCCTGAAAACTGACACCCAGAACAGTGGCTTCTGAGTTTTGTTTCCCAGGGAAAAAGCCTGTACAATGGTTCAGGGTCCTGCGGCCTTAAATCGCCGGGTGCCTCCTGGAATTCCGCCTCTCGCAGGATGCCTCCCAGACGCAAGGTGGCACCAGTGCAAACTTGGTCTGGTTTGAGAGTGTCAAGTGGGTCCTGCAAACTGACACCCAGAACAGTGGCTTGTGAGTTTTGTTTCCCAGGGAAAAAGCCTGTAAAAAGGTTCAGGGTGTTGCGGCCTTAAATTGCTGGGTGCCTCCTGGAATAGCACCTCTCGCAGGATGCCACCAAGACTCAAGGTGGCAGCAGTGCCAACTTGGTCTGGTTTGAGAGTGCCAAGTGGGTCCTGAAAACTGAAACCCAGAAAAGTGGCTTGTGAATTTTGTTTCCCAGGGAAAAAGCCTGTACAATGGTTCAGGGTCCTGCAGCCTTAAATAGCCAGGTGACTTCGGGAGATCCGCCTCTCGCAGGATGCCTCCCAGACGCAAGGTGGCACCAGTGCCAACTTTGTCTGGTTTGAGAGTGTCAAGTGGGTCCTGAAAACTGACACCCAGAACAGTGGCTTGTGAGTTTTGTTTCCCAGGGAAAAAGGCCTGTAGAAGGGTTCAGGGGCCAGAAACCAAAAGAGGTCAGGTGACCTATGGAATTTGGCCTCTCGCAGGATGCCTCCCACACGCAAAGGGGCAAGAGTGCCAACTTGGTAGGGTTTGAGACTGTCAAGCTGGTCCTGCAAACTGACACCCAGAATAGTGGCTTGTTAGTTTTGTTTCCCAGGGAAAAAGCCTGTAGAATTGTTCAGGATGCTGCGGCCTTAAATTCTTGGGTGCATCCTGGAGGCCTGCCTCTCGCAGGACACCTCCAAGACGCAAGGTGGCACCAGTGCCAACTTGGTCTGGTTTGAGAGTGTCAAGTGGGTCCTGAAAACTGACACCCAGAACAGTGGCTTGTGAGTTTTGTTTCCCAGGGAAAAAGCCTGTACAATGGTTCAGGGTCCTGCGGCCTTAAATTGCCGGGTGCCTCCTGGAATTGCACCTCTCGCAGGATGCCTCCAAGAGGCAAGGTGGCAGCAGTGCCAACTTGGTCTGGTTTGAGAGTGCCAAGTGGGTCCTGAAAACTGACACCCAGAACAGTGGCTTGTGAGTTTTGTTTCCCAGGGAAAAAGCCTGTACTATAGTTCAGGGTAATGCCGCCTTAATTTGCCGGGTGACTCCTGGAGATCCTACTCTTGAAGGATACCTCCCAGACGCAAGGTGGCACCAGTGCCAACTTGGTCTGGTTTGAGAGTTTCAAGTGGGTCCTGAAAAATGACACCCAGAACAGCGGCCTGTGAGTTTTGTTTCCCAGGGAAAAAGGCCTGTTGAAGGGTTCAGGGGCCTGAGGCCAAAAGAGGTCAGGTGACTCATGGAATTCGGCCTCTCGCAGGATGCCTCCCAGACGCAAAGTAGCACGAGTGCCAACTTGGTAGGGTTTTAGAGTGTAAAGTGGGTCCTGCAAACTGACACCCAGAACAGTGGCTTGTGAGTTTTGTTTCCCAGGGAAAAAGCCTGTACAATAGTTCAGGGTCATGCGGCCTAAAATTGCCGGGTGCCTCCTTGAATTGCACCTCGCGCAGGATGCCTCCCAGACGCAAAGTTGCACTGGTGCCAACTCGGTAGGGTTTGAGAGTTCCAAGTGGGTCCTGAAAACTGACACCCAGAACAGTGGCTTCTGAGTTTTGTTTCCCAGGGAAAAAGGCCTGTAGAAGGGTTCAGGGGCCTGAGGCCTTAAATTGCCGGGTGATTCCTGGAATTCGGCGTCTCGCAAGATGCCTCCCAGACGGAAAGTGGCACCAGAGCCAACTTGGTCTGGTTTGAGAGTGCCAAGTGGGTCCTGAAAACTGACACCCAGAACAGTGGCTTGTGAGTTTTGTTTCCCAGGGAAAAAGCCTGTAAAATGGTTCAGGGTGTTGCGGCCTTAAATTGCCGGGTGCCTCCTGGAATAGCACCTCTCGCAAGATGCCACCAAGACGCAAGGTGGCAGCAGTGCCAACTTTGTCTGGTTTGAGAGTGCCAAGTGGGTCCTGAAAACTGACACCCAGAACAGCGGCTTGTGAGTTTTGTTTCCCAGGGAAAAAGGCCTGTAGAAGGGTTCAGGGACCTGCGACCTTAAATTTCCGGGTGCATCCTAGAATTCCGCCTCTCGGAGAATGCTTCCAAGACGCAAGGTGGCAGCAGTGCCAACTTGGTCTGGTTTGAGAGTGCCAAGTGGGTCCTGAAAACTGACACCCAGAACAGCGGCTTGTGAGTTTTGTTTCCCAGGGAAAAAGCCTGTACAATGGTTCAGGGTCCTGCGGCCTTAAATTGCCGGGTGCCTCCTGGAATTGCACTTCTCGCAGGATGCCTCCAAGACGCAAGGTGGCACCAGTGCCAACTTGGTCTGGTTTGAGAGTGCCAAGTGGGTCCTGAAAACTGACACCCAGAACAGTGGCTTGTGAGTTTTGTTTCCCAGGGAAAAAGGCCTGTAGAATGGTTCAGGGGCCTGAGGCCAAAAGAGGTCAGGTGACTCATGGAATTCGGCCTCTCGCAGGATGCCTCCCAGACGCAAGGTGGCACCAGTGCCAACTTGGTAGGGTTTGAGAGTGCCACGTGGGTCCTGAAAACTGACACCCAGAACAGTGGCTTGTGAGTTTTGTTTCCCAGGGAAAAAGCCTGTAGAATGGTTCAGGGTCTGGCCGCCTTAAATAGCCGGGTGACTCCGGGAGATCCGCCTCTCACAGGATGCCTCTCAGACGCAAGCTCGCACCAGTGCCAACTTTGGCTGGTTTGAGAGTGTCAAGTGGGTCCTGAAAACTGACACCCAGAACAGTGGCTTGTGAGTGTTGTTTCCCAGGGAAAAAGGCCTGTAGAATGGTTCAGGGGCCTGAGGCCAAAATAGGTCAGGTGACTCATGGAATTCGGCCTCTCGCAGGATGCCTCCCAGACGCAAGGTGGGACCAGTGCCAACTTGGTATGGTTTGAGAGTGCCACGTGGGTCTTGAAAACTGACACCCAGAACAGTGGCTTGTGAGTTTTGTTTCCCAGGGAAAAAGCCTGTAGAATGGTTCAGGGTCTGGCCGCCTTAAATAGCCGGGGGACTCCGGGAGATCCGCCTCTCGCAGGATGCCTCCCAGACGCAAGGTGGCGCCTGTACCAACTTGGTAGGGTTTCAGAGTGCCACGTGGGTCCTGAAAACTGACACCCAGAACAGTGGCTTGTGAGTGTTGTTTCCCAGGGAAAAAGCCTGTACAATGGTTCAGGGTCCTGGAGCATTAAATAGCCGGGTGCCTCCTGGAATTCCGCCTCTTGCAGGATGCCTCCCAGACGGAAAGTGGCACCAGTGCCAACTTGGTCTGGTTTGAGAGTGCCAAGTGGGTCCTGTTAACTGACACCCAGAACAGTGGCTTGTGAGTTTTGTTTCCCAGGGAAAAAGGCCTGTTGAAGGGTTCAGGGGCCTGAGGCCTTAAATCTTCGGGTGCCTCCTGGAATTCGGCGTCTCGAAAGATGCCTCCCAGACGGAAAGTCGCACCAGAGCCAACTTGGTCTGGTTTGAGAGTTCCAAGTGGGTCCTGTAAACTGACACCCAGAACAGTGGCTTGTGAGTTTTGTTTCCCAGGGAAAAAGCCTGTACAATGGTTCAGGGTCCTGCGGCCTTAAATCGCCGGGTGCCTCCTGGAATTCCGCCTCTCGCAGGATGCCTCACAGACGCAAAGTGGCACCAGTGCAAACTTGGTCTGGTTTGAGAGTGTCAAGTGGGTCCTGAAAACTGACACCCAGAACAGTGGCTTGTGAGTTTTGTTTCCCAGGGAAAAAGCCTGTAAAATGGTTCAGGGTCCTGCGGCCTTAAATTGCTGGGTGCCTCCTTGAATAGCACCTCTCGCAGGATGCCACCAAGACTCAAGGTGGCAGCAGTGCAAACTTGGTCTGGTTTGAGAGTGCGAAGTGGGTCCTGCAAACTGACATCCAGAAAAGTGGCTTGTGAGTTTTGTTTCCCAGGGAAAAAGCCTGTAAAATGGTTCAGGGTCCTGCGGCCTTAAATTGCCGGGTGCATCCTGGAATTGCACCTCTCGCTGGATGTCTCGCTGACGCAAGTTGGCACCAGTTCCAACTTGGTCTGGTTTGAGAGTGCGAAGTGGGTCCTGAAAACTGACACCCAGAACAGTGGCTTGTGAGTTTTGTTTCACAGGGAAAAATCCTGTATAATGGTTCAGGGTCCTGCGGCCTTAAATAGCCGGGTGACTCCGGGAGATCCGCCTCTCGCAGGATGCCTCCCAGACGCAAGGTGGCACCAGTGCAAACTTGGTCTGGTTTGAGAGTGCGAAATGGGTCCTGAAAACTGACACCCAGAACAGTGGCTTGTGAGTTTTGTTTCCCAGGGAAAAAGCCTGTAAAAAGGTTCAGGGTGTTGCGGCCTTAAATTGCTGGGTGCCTCCTGGAATAGCACCTCTCGCAAGATGCCACCAAGACTCAAGGTGGCAGCAGTGCCAACTTTGTCTGGTTTGAGAGTGCCAAGTTTGTCCTGAAAACTGACACCCAGAAAAGTGGCTTGTGAGTTTTCTTTCCCAGGGAAAAAGCCTGTAAAATGGTTCAGGGTCCTGCGGCCTTAAATTGCCGGGTGCCTCCTGGAATTTCGCGTCTCGCAGGATACCTCCCAGACGCAAGGTTGCACCAGTTCCAACTTGGTCTGGTTTGAGAGTGCGAATTGGGTCCTGAAAACTGACACCCAGAACAGTGGCTTGTGAGTTTTGTTTCCCAGGGAAAAAGGCCTGTAGAAGGGTTCAGGGTCCTGCGGCCTAAAATCGCCGGGTGCCTCCTGGAATTGCGCCTCTCGCAGGATGCCTCCCAGACGCAATGTGGCACCAGTGCCAACTTGGTCTGGTTTGAGGGTGTCAAGTGGGTCCTGAAAACTGACACCCAGAACAGCGGCTTGTGAGTTTTGTTTCCCAGGGAAAAAGGCCTGTAGAATGGTTCAGGGGCCTGAGGCCAAAAGAGGTCAGGTGACTCATGGAATTCGGCCTCTCGCAGCATGCGTCCCAGACGCAAAGTGGCACGAGTGCCAACTTGGTAGGGTTTGAGAGTGCCACGTGGGTCCTGAAAACTGACACCCAGAACAGTGGCTTGTGAGTTTTGTTTCCCTGGGAAAAATCCTGTATAAACGTTCAGGGTCCTGCGGCCTTAAATTGCCGGGTGCCTCCTGGAATTGCACCTCTTACAGGATGCCTCCCAGACGCAAGGTGGCAGCAGTGCTAACTTGGTCTAGTTTGAGAGTGCCAAGTGGGTCCTGAAAACTGACACCCAGAACAGTGGCTTGTGAGTTTTGTTTCCCAGGGAAAAAGCCTGTAGAATGGTTCAGGGTCTGGCCGCCTTAAATAGCCGGGTGACACCGGGAGATCCGCCTCTCGCAGGATGCCTCTCAGACGCAAGGTCGCACCAGTGCCAACTTGGTCTGGTTTGAGAGTTTCAAGTGGGTCCTTAAAAATGACACCCAGAACAGTGGCTTGTGAGTGTTGTTTCCCAGGGAAAAAGCCTTTAAAATGGTTCATGGTCCTGGAGCATTAAATAGCCAGGTGCCTCCTGGAATTCCGCCTCTTGCAGGATGCCACCAAGACGCAAAATGGCACCAGTGCCAACTTGGTCTGGTTTGAGAGTGCCACGTGGGTCCTGTAAACTGACACCCAGAACGGTGGCTTGTGAGTTTTGTTTCCCAGGGAAAAAGGCCTGTTGAAGGGTTCAGGGGCCTGAGGCCTTAAATTGCCCGGTGCCTCTCGGAATTCGGCCTCTCGCAGGATGCCTCCGAGACGCAAGGTGGCACCAGTGCCAACTTGGTCTAGTTTGAGAGTTCCAAGTGGGTCCTGAAAACTGACACCCAGAACAGTGGCTTGTGAGTTTTGTTTCCCAGGGAAAAAGCCTGTACAATGGTTCAGGGTCCTGCGGCCTTAAATTGCTGGGTGCCTCCTGGAATAGCACCTCTCGCAGGATGCCACCAAGACTCAAGGTGGCAGCAGTGCAAACTTGGTCTGGTTTGAGAGTGCGAAGTGGGTCCTGCAAACTGACATCCAGAAAAGTGGCTTGTGAGTTTTGTTTCCCAGGGAAAAAGCCTGTAAAATGGTTCAGGGTCCTGCAGCCTTAAATTGCCGGGTGCATCCTGGAATTGCACCTCTCGCTGGATGTCTCGCTGACGCAAGTTGGCACCAGTTCCAACTTGGTCTGGTTTGAGAGTGCGAAGTGGGTCCTGAAAACTGACACCCAGAACAGTGGCTTGTGAGTTTTGTTTCACAGGGAAAAATCCTGTATAATGGTTCAGGGTCCTGCGGCCTTAAATAGCCGGGTGACTCCGGGAGATCCGCCTCTCGCAGGATGCCTCCCAGACGCAAGGTGGCACCAGTGCAAACTTGGTCTGGTTTGAGAGTGCGAAATGGGTCCTGAAAACTGACACCCAGAACAGTGGCTTGTGAGTTTTGTTTCCCAGGGAAAAAGCCTGTAAAAAGGTTCAGGGTGTTGCGGCCTTAAATTGCTGGGTGCCTCCTGGAATAGCACCTCTCGCAAGATGCCACCAAGACTCAAGGTGGCAGCAGTGCCAACTTTGTCTGGTTTGAGAGTGCCAAGTTTGTCCTGAAAACTGACACCCAGAAAAGTGGCTTGTGAGTTTTGTTTCCCAGGGAAAAAGCCTGTAAAATGGTTCAGGGTCCTGCGGCCTTAAATTGCCGGGTGCCTCCTGGAATTTCGCGTCTCGCAGGATACCTCCCAGACGCAAGGTTGCACCAGTTCCAACTTGGTCTGGTTTGAGAGTGCGAATTGGGTCCTGAAAACTGACACCCAGAACAGTGGCTTGTGAGTTTTGTTTCCCAGGGAAAAAGGCCTGTAGAAGGGTTCAGGGTCCTGCGGCCTAAAATCGCCGGGTGCCTCCTGGAATTGCGCCTCTCGCAGGATGCCTCCCAGACGCAATGTGGCACCAGTGCCAACTTGGTCTGGTTTGAGGGTGTCAAGTGGGTCCTGAAAACTGACACCCAGAACAGCGGCTTGTGAGTTTTGTTTCCCAGGGAAAAAGGCCTGTAGAATGGTTCAGGGGCCTGAGGCCAAAAGAGGTCAGGTGACTCATGGAATTCGGCCTCTCGCAGCATGCCTCCCAGACGCAAAGTGGCACGAGTGCCAACTTGGTAGGGTTTGAGAGTGCCACGTGGGTCCTGAAAACTGACACCCAGAACAGTGGCTTGTGAGTTTTGTTTCCCTGGGAAAAATCCTGTATAAACGTTCAGGGTCCTGCGGCCTTAAATTGCCGGGTGCCTCCTGGAATTGCACCTCTTACAGGATGCCTCCCAGACGCAAGGTGGCAGCAGTGCTAACTTGGTCTAGTTTGAGAGTGCCAAGTGGGTCCTGAAAACTGACACCCAGAACAGTGGCTTGTGAGTTTTGTTTCCCAGGGAAAAAGCCTGTAGAATGGTTCAGGGTCTGGCCGCCTTAAATAGCCGGGTGACACCGGGAGATCCGCCTCTCGCAGGATGCCTCTCAGACGCAAGGTCGCACCAGTGCCAACTTGGTCTGGTTTGAGAGTTTCAAGTGGGTCCTTAAAAATGACACCCAGAACAGTGGCTTGTGAGTTTTGTTTCCCAGGGAAAAAGCCTTTAAAATGGTTCATGGTCCTGGAGCATTAAATAGCCAGGTGCCTCCTGGAATTCCGCCTCTTGCAGGATGCCACCAAGACGCAAAATGGCACCAGTGCCAACTTGGTCTGGTTTGAGAGTGCCACGTGGGTCCTGTAAACTGACACCCAGAACGGTGGCTTGTGAGTTTTGTTTCCCAGGGAAAAAGGCCTGTTGAAGGGTTCAGGGGCCTGAGGCCTTAAATTGCCCGGTGCCTCTCGGAATTCGGCCTCTCGCAGGATGCCTCCGAGACGCAAGGTGGCACCAGTGCCAACTTGGTCTAGTTTGAGAGTTCCAAGTGGGTCCTGAAAACTGACACCCAGAACAGTGGCTTCTGAGTTTTGTTTCCCAGGGAAAAAGCCTGTACAATGGTTCAGGGTCCTGCGGCCTTAAATCGCCGGGTGCCTCCTGGAATTCCGCCTCTCGCAGGATGCCTCCCAGACGCAAGGTGGCACCAGTGCAAACTTGGTCTGGTTTGAGAGTGTCAAGTGGGTCCTGCAAACTGACACCCAGAACAGTGGCTTGTGAGTTTTGTTTCCCAGGGAAAAAGCCTGTAAAAAGGTTCAGGGTCCTGCGGCCTTAAATTGCTGGGTGCCTCCTGGAATAGCACCTCTCGCAGGATGCCACCAAGACTCAAGGTGGCAGCAGTGCCAACTTGGTCTGGTTTGAGAGTGCCAAGTGGGTCCTGAAAACTGAAACCCAGAAAAGTGGCTTGTGAATTTTGTTTCCCAGGGAAAAAGCCTGTACAATGGTTCAGGGTCCTGCGGCCTTAAATTGCCGGGTGCATCCTGGAATTGCACCTCTCGCTGGATGTCTCGCTGACGCAAGTTGGCAGCAGTTCCAACTTGGTCTGGTTTGAGAGTGCGAATTGGGTCCTGAAAACTGACACCCAGAACAGTGGCTTGTGAGTTTTGTTTCCCAGGGAAAAATCCTGTATAATGGTTCAGGGTCCTGCAGCCTTAAATAGCCAGGTGACTTCGGGAGATCCGCCTCTCGCAGGATGCCTCCCAGACGCAAGGTGGCACCAGTGCCAACTTTGTCTGGTTTGAGAGTGTCAAGTGGGTCCTGAAAACTGACACCCAGAACAGTGGCTTGTGAGTTTTGTTTCCCAGGGAAAAAGGCCTGTAGAAGGGTTCAGGGGCCAGAAACCAAAAGAGGTCAGGTGACCTATGGAATTTGGCCTCTCGCAGGATGCCTCCCACACGCAAAGGGGCAAGAGTGCCAACTTGGTAGGGTTTGAGACTGTCAAGCTGGTCCTGCAAACTGACACCCAGAATAGTGGCTTGTTAGTTTTGTTTCCCAGGGAAAAAGCCTGTAGAATTGTTGAGGATGCTGCGGCCTTAAATTCTTGGGTGCATCCTGGAGGCCTGCCTCTCGCAGGACACCTCCAAGACGCAAGGTGGCACCAGTGCCAACTTGGTCTGGTTTGAGAGTGTCAAGTGGGTCCTGAAAACTGACACCCAGAACAGTGGCTTGTGAGTTTTGTTTCCCAGGGAAAAAGCCTGTATAATGGTTCAGGGTCCTGCGGCCTTAAATCGCCGGGTGCCTCCTGGAATTCCGCCTCTCGCAGGATGCCTCACAGACGCAAAGTGGCACCAGTGCAAACTTGGTCTGGTTTGAGAGTGTCAAGTGGGTCCTGAAAACTGACACCCAGAACAGTGGCTTGTGAGTTTTGTTTCCCAGGGAAAAAGCCTGTAAAAAGGTTCAGGGTCCTGCGGCCTTAAATTGCTGGGTGCCTCCTGGAATAGCACCTCTCGCAGGATGCCACCAAGACTCAAGGTGGCAGCAGTGCAAACTTGGTCTGGTTTGAGAGTGCGAAGTGGGTCCTGCAAACTGACATCCAGAAAAGTGGCTTGTGAGTTTTGTTTCCCAGGGAAAAAGCCTGTAAAATGGTTCGGGGTCCTGCGGCCTTAAATTGCCGGGTGCATCCTGGAATTGCACCTCTCGCTGGATGTCTCGCTGACGCAAGTTGGCACCAGTTCCAACTTGGTCTGGTTTGAGAGTGCGAATTTGGTCCTGAAAACTGACACTAAGAACAGTGGCTTGTGAGTTTTGTTTCACAGGGAAAAATCCTGTATAATGGTTCAGGGTCCTGCGGCCTTAAATAGCCGGGTGACTCCGGGAGATCCGCCTCTCGCAGGATGCCTCCCAGACGCAAGGTCTCACCAGTGCCAACTTGGTCTCGTTTGAGAGTGTCAAGTGGGTCCTGAAAACTGACACCCAGAACAGTGGCTTGTGAGTTGTGTTTCTTAGGGAAAAAGGCCTGTAGAAGGGTTCAGGGGCCTGAGGCCTTAAATCTCCGGGTGCTTCCTGGAATTCGGCGTCTCGCAAGATGCCTCCCAGACGGAAAGTGGCACCAGAGCCAATTTGGTCTGCTTTGAGAGTGTCAAGTGGGTCCTGAAAACTGACACCCAGAACAGTGGCTTGTGAGTTTTGTTTCCCAGGGAAAAAGCCTGTACAATGGTTCAGGGTCCTGCGGCCTTAAATCGCAGGGTGCCTCCTGGAATTCCGCCTCTCGCAGGATGCCTCCCAGACGCAAGGTGGCACCAGTGCAAACTTGGTCTGGTTTGAGAGTGCGAAGTGGGTCCTGAAAACTGACACCCAGAACAGTGGCTTGTGAGTTTTGTTTCCCAGGGAAAAAGCCTGTAAAAAGGTTCAGGGTGTTGCGGCCTTAAATTGCTGGGTGCCTCCTGGAATAGCACCTCTCGCAAGATGCCACCAAGACTCAAGGTGGCAGCAGTGCCAACTTTGTCTGGTTTGAGAGTGCCAAGTTGGTCCTGAAAACTGACACCCAGAAAAGTGGCTTGTGAGTTTTCTTTCCCAGGGAAAAAGCCTGTAAAATGGTTCAGGGTCCTGCGGCCTTAAATTGCCGGGTGCCTCCTGGAATTTCGCGTCTCGCAGGATACCTCCCAGACGCAAGGTTGCACCTATTCCAACTTGGTCTGGTTTGAGAGTGCGAATTGGGTCCTGAAAACTGACACCCAGAACAGTGGCTTGTGAGTTTTGTTTCCCAGGGAAAAAGGCCTGTAGAAGGGTTCAGGGTCCTGCGGCCTTAAATCGCCGAGTGCCTCCTGGAATTGCCCCTCTCGCAGGATGCCTCCCAGACGCAAGGTGGCACCAGTGCCAACTTGGTCTGGTTTGAGAGTGCCAAGTGGGTCCTGAAAACTGACACCCAGAACAGTGGCTTGTGAGTTTTGTTTCCCAGGGAAAAAGGCCTGTAGAATGGTTCAGGGGCCTGAGGCCAAAAGAGGTCAGGTGACTCATGGATTTCGGCCTCTCGCAGCATGCCTCCCAGACGCAAAGTGGCACGAGTGCCAACTTGGTAGGGTTTGAGAGTGCTACGTGGGTCCTGAAAACTGACACCCAGAACAGTGGCTTGTGAGTTTTCTTTCCATGGGAAAAATCCTGTATAAACGTTCAGGGTCCTGCGGCCTTAAATTGCCGGGTGCCTCCTGGAATTGCACCTCTTACCGGATGCCTCCCAGACGCAAGGTGGCAGCAGTGCTAACTTGGTCTAGTTTGAGAGTGCCAAGTGGGTCCTGAAAACTGACACCCAGAACAGTGGCTTCTGAGTTTTGTTTCCCAGGGAAAAAGCCTGTAGAATGGTTCAGGGTCTGGCCGCCTTAAATAGCCGGGTGACACCGGGTGATCCGCCTCTCGCAGGATGCCTCTCAGACGCAAGGTCGCACCAGTGCCAACTTGGTCTGGTTTGAGAGTTTCAAGTGGGTCCTTAAAAATGACACCCAGAACAGTGGCTTGTGAGTGTTGTTTCCCAGGGAAAAAGCCTTTAAAATGGTTCATGGTCCTGGAGCATTAAATAGCCAGGTCCCTCCTGGAATTCCGCCTCTTGCAGGATGCCACCAAGACGCAAAATGGCACCAGTGCCAACTTGGTCTGGTTTGAGAGTGCCACGTGGGTCCTGTAAACTGACACCCAGAACGGTGGCTTGTGAGTTTTGTTTCCCAGGGAAAAAGGCCTGTAGAAGGGTTCAGGGGCCTGAGGCCTTAAATTGCCGGGTGCCTCTCGGAATTCGGCCTCTCGCAGGATGCCTCCGAGACGCAAGGTGGCACCAGTGCCAACTTGGTCTAGTTTGAGAGTTCCAAGTGGGTCCTGAAAACTGACACCCAGAACAGTGGCTTGTGAGTTTTCTTTCCCAGGGAAAAAGCCTGTACAATGGTTCAGGGTCCTGCGGCCTTAAATCGCCGGGTGCCTCCTGGAATTCCGCCTCTCGCAGGATGCCTCACAGACGCAAGGTTGCACCAGTGCAAACTTGGTCTGGTTTGAGAGTGTCAAGTGGGTCCTGCAAACTGACACCCAGAACAGTGGCTTGTGAGTTTTGTTTCCCAGGGAAAAAGCCTGTAAAAAGGTTCAGGGTGTTGCGGCCTTAAATTGCTGGGTGCCTCCTTGAATAGCACCTCTCGCAGGATGCCACCAAGACTCAAGGTGGCAGCAGTGCAAACTTGGTCTGGTTTGAGAGTGCCAAGTGGGTCCTGAAAACTGAAACCCAGAAAAGTGGCTTGTGAATTTTGTTTCCCAGGGAAAAAGCCTGTACAATGGTTCAGGGTCCTGCGGCCTTAAATTGCCGGGTGCATCCTGGAATTGCACCTCTCGCTGGATGTCTCGCTGACGCAAGTTGGCAGCAGTTCCAACTTGGTCTGGTTTGAGAGTGCGAAGTGGGTCCTGAAAACTGACACCCAGAACAGTGGCTTGTGAGTTTTGTTTCCCAGGGAAAAATCCTGTATAATGGTTCAGGGTCCTGCAGCCTTAAATAGCCAGGTGACTTCGGGAGATCCGCCTCTCGCAGGATGCCTCCCAGACGCAAGGTGGCACCAGTGCCAACTTTGTCTGGTTTGAGAGTGCCAAGTGGGTCCTGAAAACTGACACCCAGAACAGTGGCTTGTGAGTTTTGTTTCCCAGGGAAAAAGGCCTGTAGAAGGGTTCAGGGGCCAGAAACCAAAAGAGGTCAGGTGACCTATGGAATTTGGCCTCTCGCAGGACGCCTCCCACACGCAAAGAGGCAAGAGTGCCAACTTGGTCGGGTTTGAGACTGTCAAGCTGGTCCTGCAAACTGACACCCAGAATAGTGGCTTGTTAGTTTTGTTTCCCAGGGAAAAAGCCTGTAGAATTGTTCAGGATGCTGCGGCCTTAAATTCTTGGGTGCATCCTGGAGGCCTGCCTCTCGCAGGACACCTCCAAGACGCAAGGTGGCACCAGTACCAACTTGGTCTGGTTTGAGAGTGTCAAGTGGGTCCTGAAAACTGACACCCAGAACAGTGGCTTGTGAGTTTTGTTTCCCAGGGAAAAAGCCTGTATAATGGTTCAGGGTCCTGGGACCTTAATATTCCGGGTGCCTCCTGGAATTCGGTCTCGCGCAGGATGCCTCCCAGACGCAAGGTGGCACCAGTGCTAACTTGGTCTGGTTTGAGAGTGTCAAGTGGGTCCTGAAAACTGACACCCAGAACAGCAGCTTGTGAGTTTTGTTTCGCAGGGAAAAAGCCTGTACAATGGTTCAGGGTCCTGCGGCCTTAAATTGCCGGGTGCCTCCTGGAATTGCACCTCTCGCAAAATGCCTCCAAGACGCAAGGTGGCAGCAGTGCCAACTTGGTCTGCTTTGAGAGTGCCAAGTAGGTCCTGAAAACTGACACCCAGAACAGTGGCTTGTGAGTTTTGTTTCCCAGGGAAAAAGCCTGTACAATAGTTCAGGGTCATGCGGCCTTAATTTACCGGGTGACTCCTGGAGATCCGCCTCTCGAAGGATACCTCCCAGACGCAAGGTGGCACCAGTGCCAACTTGGTCTGGTTTGTAAGTGTCAAGTGAGTCCTGAAAAATGACACCCAGAACAGCGGCCTGTGAGTTTTGTTTCCCAGGGAAAAAGGCCTGTAGAAGGGTTCAGGGGCCTGAGGCCAAAAGAGGTCAGGTGACTCATGGAATTCGGCCTCGCGCAGGATGCCTCCCAGACGCAAAGTGGAACCGGTGCCAACTCGTTAGGGTTTGAGAGTGCCAAGTGGGTTCTGAAAACTGACACCCAGAACGGTGGCTTGTGAGTTTTGTTTCCCAGGGAAAAAGGCCTGTAGAAGGGTTCAGGGGCCTGAGGCCTTAAATCTCCGGGTGCTTCCTGGAATTCGGCGTCTCACACGATGCCTCCCAGACGGAAAGTGGCACCAGAGCCAAGTTGGTCTGGTTTGACAGCGTCAAAAGGGTCCTGAAAACTGACACCCAGAACAGTGGCTTGTGAGTATTCTTTCCCAGGGAAAAAGCCTGTAGAATTGTTCAGGGTCCTGCGGCCTTAAATTTCTGGGTGACTCCTGGAGATCTGCCTCTCGCAGGATGCCTCCTATACGCAAGGTGGCACCAGTGCAAACTTGGTCTAATTTGAGAGTGCCAAGTGTGTCCTGTAAACTGACACCCAGAACTGTGGCTTGTGAGTTTTGTTTCCCAGGGAAAAACCTGTACAATGGTTCAGGGTCCTGCGGCCTTAAATTGCAGGGTGCCTCCTAGAATACGGCGTCTCCCAAGATGCCTCCCATACGCAAGGTGGCACCAGTGCAAACTTGGTCTAATTTGAGAGTGCCAAGTGTGTCCTGTAAACTGACACCCAGAACAGTGGCTTGTGAGTGTTCTTTCCCAGGGAAAAAGCCTGTATAATGGTTCAGGGTAATGCCGCCTTAAATACCCGGGTGCCTCCTGCAGATCCGCCTCTCGCAGGATGCCTCCCAGACGCAAGGTGGCACCAGTGCCAACTTGGTCTGGTTTGAGAGTGCCAAGTGGGTCCTGCAAACTGACACCCAGAACAGTGGCTTCTGAGTTTTGTTTCCCAGGGAAAAGGCCTGTAGAATTGTTCAGGGGCCTGAGGCCTTAAATTGCCGGGTGCCTCGTGGAATTCGGCCTCTCACAGGATGCCTCCCAGACGCAAGGTGTCAGCAGTGCCAACTTGGTCTAGTTTGAGAGTGCCAAGTGGGTCCTGCACACTGACACCTAGAAGAGTGGCTTGTGAGTTTTGTTTCCCAGGGAAAAAGCCTGTACAATGGTTCAGGGTCCTCCGGCCTTAAATTTCCGGGTGCCTCCTGGAATTCCGCCTGTCGCAGGATGTTTCCCAGACGCTAAGTTGGACGGGTCCCCACTTATTATGCTTTGAGAATGCCAAGTAGGTCCTGAAACTGACACCCAGAACAGTGGCTTGTGAGTTTTGTTTCCCAGAGAAAAGGCCTGTACACTGGTTCAGGTGCCTGAAATTTTGAATGTCCTAGTGACTCCTGGAATTCGGCCTCTCGAAGGATGCCTCCAAGACGCTAACTGGCACCAGTGTCAATTTGGTCTGGTTTGAGAGTGCCAAGTGGGTCCTGAAGACTGACACCCAGAACAGTGGCTTGTGAGTTCTGTTTCCCAGGGAAAACGCCTGTACAATGGTTCAGGGTTCTGAGGCGTTAAATTGCCGGGTGCCTCCTGGAATTCCGCCTCTCGCAGGATGTCTCCCAGACGCAAAATGGCAGCAGTGCCAGCTTTGTCTGGTTTGAGAGTGCCAAGTGGGTCCTGCAAACTGACACCCAGAACAGTGGCTTGTGAGTTTTGCTTCCAAGGGAAAAGGCCTGTACAATGGTTCAGGGTCCTGCGGCCTTAATTTGCCAGGTGCCTCCTGAAATTGCGCCTCTCGCAGGATGCCTCCCAGACACAAACTTGCACCAGTGCCAACTTGGTCTGGTTTGAGAGTGCCAAGTGGGTCCTGAAAACTGACACCCAGAACAGTGGCTTCTGAGTTTTGTTTCCCAGGGAAAAAGCCTGTACAATGGTTCAGGGTCCTGCGGCCTTAAATTTCCAGGTGTCTCTTGGAATTCGGCCTCCCGCAGGATGCCTCCCAGACGCAAAGTGGAACGAGTTCCAACTTTGTAGGGTTTGAGAGTGCCAAGTGGGTCCTGCAAACTGAAACCCAGAACTATGTCTTGTGAGTTTTGTTTCCCTAGGAAAAAGCCTGTACAATGGTTCAGGGTCCTGCGGCCTTAAATTTCTGGGTGCCTCCTGGAATTCCGCCTCTCGCAGGATGCTTCTCAGACGCAAGGTGGCACCAGTGCCAACTTGGTCTAGTTTGAGAGTGCCAAGTGGGTCCTGAAAACTGACACCCAGAACAGTGGCTTGTGAGTGTTCTTTGCCATGGGAAAAAGCCTGTACAATGGTTCAGGGTCCTGCGGCCTTAAATACCCGGGTGCCTCCTGGAGATCCGCCTCTCGCAGGATGCCTCCCAGACGCAAGGTGGCACCAGTGCCAACTTGGTCTGGTTTGAGAGTGCCAAGTGGGTCCTGCAAACTGATACCAAGAACAGTGGCTTGTGAGTTTTGTTTCCCAGGGAAAAGGCCTGTATAATGGTTCTGGTTCCTGCGGCGTTAAATTGCCTGTTGCCTCCTGGAATTCTGCCTCTCGCTAGATGTTTCCCAGACACTAAGCGGCACCGGTGCCCCCTTAGTCTAGTTTGAGAGTGCCAAGTGGGTCCTGAGAACTGCCACCCAGAACAGTGGCTGGTGAGTTTTGTTTCCTAGGAAAAAGGCCGGCAGAATTGTTCAGGGGCCTGAGGCCTTAAATTGCCGGGTGCCTCTTGGAATTCGGCCTCTCGCAGGATGCCTCCCAGACGCAAGGTGGCACCAGTGCCAACTTGGTCTAGTTTGAGAGTGCCAAGTGGGTCCTGAAAACTGACACCCAGAATACTGGCTTGTGAGTTTTGTTTCCCAGGAATACCCTGTAGAATTGTTCAAGGTCCTGCGGCCTAAAATGGCCAGGTGCCTCTCGGAGTCCCGCCTCTCGAAGGATGCCTTCCAGACGCATGTTTGCAGAAGTGCCAGCTTGGTCTTGTTTGAGAGTGCCAAGTGAGTCCTGTAAACTGACACCCAGAACAGTGGTTTGTGAGTTTTGTTTCCCAGGGAAAAAGCCTGTACAATGGTTCATGGTCCTGCGGTCTTAAATTGCCGGGTGCCTCCTGGAATTTGGCGTCTCGCAAGATGCCTCCCAGACGCAAGGTGGCACCAGTGCCAACTTGGTCTGGTTTGAGAGTGCCAAGTGGGTCCTGAAAACTGACACCCAGAACAGCGGCTTGTGAGCTTTCTTTCCCGCGGAAAAAGCCTGTACAATGGTTCAGGGTCCTGCGGCCTTAAATTGCTGGGTGCCTGCTGGAATTCCGCCTCTCGCAAGATGTTTCCCAGACGCTAAGCGGAACCAGTGCCGACTTAGTCTAGTTTGAGAGAGACTAGTGGGTCCTGCAAACTGACACCCAGAACAGTGGTTTGTGAGTGTTCTTTCCCAGGGAAAAAGCCTGTATAATGGTTCAGGGTAATGCCGCCTTAAATACCCGGGTGCCTCCTGCAGATCCGCCTCTCGCAGGATGCCTCCCAGACGCAAGCTGGCAGCAGTGCCAACTTGGTCTGGTTTGAGAGTGCCAAGTGGGTCCTGTACACTGACACCCAGAACACTGGCTTCTGAGTTTTGTTTCCCAGGGAAAAATGCTGTAAAATGGTTCAGGGTAATGCCGCCATAAACCCTCGCCTAAAAAAACTCCTAGAGATCCGCCTCTCACAGGATGCCTCCCAGACGCAAGGTGTCACCAGTGCCAACTTGGTCTGGTTTGAGAGTGCCAAGTGGGTCCTGAAAAATGACACGCAGAACAGTGGCTTGTGAGTTTTGTTTCCCAGGGAAAAGGCCTGTAGAATTGTTCAGGGGCCTGAGGCCTTAAATTGCCGGGTGCCTCCTGGAATTCGGCCTCTCACAGGATGCCTCCCAGACGCAAGGTGTCAGCAGTGCCAACTTGGTCTGGTTTGAGAGTGCCAAGTGGGTCCTGCACACTGACACCTAGAAGAGTGGCTTGTGAGTTTTGTTTCCCAGGGAAAAAGCTTGTACAATGGTTCAGGGTCCTGCGGCCTTAAATTCCTGGGTGCCTCCTGGAATTCCGCCTGTCGCAGGATGTTTCCCAGACGCTAAGTAGGACGGGTACCCACTTTTTCTGGTTTGAGAATGCCAAGTGGGTCCTGAAACTGACACCCAGAACAGTGGCTATTGAGTATTGTTTCCAGGGAAATACCCTGTAGAGTTGTTCAGGGGCCTGAGGCATAAAATGGCCCGGTGCCTCCTGGAATTGCGCCTCTCGCAGGATGCCTCCCAGACGCAAAAGTGGCAGCAGTGCCAACCTTGTCTGGTTTGAGAGTGCCAAGTGCGTCCTGCAAACTGACACCCAGAACAGCGTCTTGTGAGTATTGTTTCCCAGGGAAATAGCCTGTAGAATTGTTCAGGGTCCTGCGGCCTTAAATTGCCGGGTTCCTCCTGGAATTCCGCCTCTCGCAAGATGTTTCCCAGACGCTAAGCGGCACCGGTGCCCACTTAGTCTAGTGTGAGAGTGCGAAGTGGGTCCTGAAAACTGACACCCAGAACACTGGCTTGTGAGTGTTCTTTCCCAGGGAAAAAGCCTGTACAATGGTTCAGGGTCCTGCGGCCTTAAGTTGCCTGGTGACTCCTAGAGATCAGCCTCTCGCAGGATGCCTCCCAGACGAAAGGTGGCAGCAGTGCCAACTTGGTCTGGTTTGAGAGTGCAAAGTGGGTCCTGCAAACTGACACCAAGAAAAGTGGCTTGTGAGTTTTGTTTCCCAGGGAAAAAGCCTGTAAAATGGTTCAGGGGCCTGAGGCCAAAAAAGCCAGGTGCCTCCTGGAATCCCGCCACGCGCAGGATGTTTCCCAGACGCAAGGTGGCACCAGTGCCAAATTGGTCTAGTTTGAGAGTGCCAAGTGGGTCTTGAAAACTGATTCCCAGACCAGTGGCTTCTGAGGTTTGTTTCCCAGAGAAAAAGCCTGTACAATGGTTCAGGGTCATGCGGCCTTAAATTGCCAAGTGTCTCTTGGAATTCGGCCTCTCGTAGGATTCCTCCCAGACGCAAGGTGGCACCAGTGCCAACTTGGTCTGGTTTGAGAACGCCAAGTGAGTCCTGCAAACTGACACCCAGAACAGTTGCTTGTGAGTTTTGTTTCCCAGGGAAATAGCCTGTAGAATTGTTCAGGGTCCTGCGGCGTTAAATTGCCGGGTTCCTCCTGGAATTCCGCCTCTCGCAAGATGTTTCCCAGACACTAAGCGGCACAGGTGCCCACTTAGTCTAGTGTGAGAGTGCGAAGTGGGTCCTGAAAACTGACACCCAGAACAGTGGCTTGTGAGTGTTCTTTCCCAGGGAAAAAGCCTGTACAATTGTTCAGGGTCCTGAGGCCTTAAATTGCCAAGTGACTCCTAGAGATCTGCCTCTCGCAGGATGCCTCCCAGACGCAAGGTGGCACCAGTGCCAACTTGGTCTGGTTTGAGAGTGCCAAGTGGGTCCTGTACACTGACACCCAGAACACTGGCTTCTGAGTTTTGTTTCCCAGGGAAAAATGCTGTAAAATGGTTCAGGGTAATGCCGCCATAAACCCTCGCCTAAAAAAACTCCTAGAGATCCGCCTCTGACAGGATGCCTCCCAGACGCAAGGTGTCACCAGTGCCAACTTGGTCTGGTTTGAGAGTGCCAAGTGGGTCCTGAAAACTGACACGCAGAACAATGGCTTGTGAGTTTTGTTTCCCAGGGAAAAGGCCTGTAGAATTGTTCAGGGACCTGAGGCCTTAAATTGCCGGGTGCCTCCTGGAATTCGGCCTCTCACAGGATGCCTCCCAGACGCAAGGTGTCAGCAGTGCCAACTTGGTCTGGTTTGAGAGTGCCAAGTGGGTCCTGCACACTGACACCTAGAAGAGTGGCTTGTGAGTTTTGTTTCCCAGGGAAAAAGCCTGTACAATAGTTCAGGGTCCTCCGGCCTTAAATTCCTGGGTGCCTCCTGGAATTCCGCCTGTTGCAGGATGTTTCCCAGACGCTAAGTAGGACGGGTACCCACTTTTTCTGGTTTGAGAATGCCAAGTGGGTCCTGAAACTGACACCCAGAACAGTGGCTATTGAGTATTGTTTCCAGGGAAATACCCTGTAGAGTTGTTCAGGGGCAGAGGCCTAAAATGGCCCGGTGCCTCCTGGAATTGGGCCTCTCGCAGGATGCCTCCCAGACGCAAAAGTGGCAGCAGTGCCAACCTTGTCTGGTTTGAGAGTGCCAAGTGCGTCCTGCAAACTGACACCCAGAACAGCGTCTTGTGAGTATTGTTTCCCAGGGAAATAGCCTGTAGAATTGTTCAGGGTCCTGCGGCCTTAAATTGCCGGGTTCCTCCTGGAATTCCGCCTCTCGCAAGATGTTTCCCAGACGCTTAGCGGCACCGGTGCCCACTTAGTCTAGTGTGAGAGTGCGAAGTGGGTCCTGAAAACTGACACCCAGAACACTGGCTTGTGAGTGTTCTTTCCCAGGGAAAAAGCCTGTACAATGGTTCAGGGTCCTGCGGCCTTAAATTGCCTGGTGACTCCTAGAGATCTGCCTCTCGCAGGATGCCGCCCAGACGAAAGGTGGCAGCAGTTCCAACTTGGTCTGGTTTGAGAGTGCCAAGTGGGTCCTGCAAACTGACACCAAGAACAGTGGCTTGTGAGTTTTGTTTCCCAGGGAAAAAGCCTGTAAAATGGTTCAGGGGCCTGAGGCCAAAAAAGCCAGGTGCCTCCTGGAATCCCGCCTCGCGCAGGATGTTTCCCAGACGGAAGGTGGCACAAGTGCCAACTTGGTCTAGTTTGAGAGTGCCAAGTGGGTCTTGAAAACTGATGCCCAGACCAGTGGCTTCTGAGGTTTGTTTCCCAGAGAAAAAGCTTGTACAATGGTTCAGGGTCATGCGGCCTTAAATTGCCAAGTGCCTCTTGGAATTCGGCCTCTCGTAGGATTCCTCCCAGACGCAAGGTGGCACCAGTGCCAACTTGGTCTGGTTTGAAAACGCCAAGTGAGTCCTGCAAACTGACACCCAGAACAGTGGCTTGTGAGTTTTGTTTCCCAGGGAAAAAGCCTGTACAATGGTTCAGGGTCCTGCGGCCTTAAATTGCCGGGTGCCTACTAGAATTCGGCGTCTCGCAAGATGCCTCCCAGACGCAAGGTGGCACCAGTGTCAACTTGGTCTGGTTTGAGAGTGCCAAGTGGGTCCTGAAAACTGACACCCAGAACAGCGGCTTGTGAGCTTTCTTTCCCGCGGAAAAAGCCTGTACAATGTTTCAGGGTCCTGCGGCCTTAAATTGCTGGGTGCCTGCTGGAATTCCGCCTCTCGCAAGATGTTTCCCAGACGCTAAGCGGAACCGGTGCCCACTTAGTCTAGTTTGACAGTGCCAAGTGGGTCCTGCAAACTGACACCCAGTACAGTGGCTTGTGAGTGTTCTTTCCCAGGGAAAAAGCCTGTATAATGGTTCAGGGTAATGCCGCCTTAAATACCCGGGTGCCTCCTGCAGATCCGCCTCTCGCAGGATGCCTCCCAGATGCAAGGTGGCACCAGTGCCAACTTGGTCTGGTTTGAGAGTGCCAAGTGGGTCCTGCACACTGACACCCAGAACAGTGGCTTGTGAGTTTTGTTTCCCAGGGAAAAAGCCTCTACAATGGTTCAGGGTCCTACGGCCTTAAATTGCCTGGTGACTCCTAGAGATCTGCCTCTCGCAGGATGCCTCCCAGACGAAAGGTGGCAGCAGTGCCAACTTGGTCTGGTTTGAGAGTGCCAAGTGGGTCCTGTACACTGACACCCAGAAAACTGGCTTCGGAGTTTTGTTTCCCAGGGAAAAATGCTGTAAAATGGTTCAGGGTAATGCCGCCATAAACCCTCGCCTAAAAAACTCCTAGAGATTCGCCTCTCACAGGATGCCTCCCAGACGCAAGGTGTCACCAGTGCCAACTTGGTCTGGTTTGAGAGTGCCAAGTGGGTCCTGAAAACTGACACGCAGAACAGTGGCTTGTGAGTTTTGTTTCCCAGGGAAAAGGCCTGTAGAATTGTTCAGGGGCCTGAGGCCTTAAATTGCCGGGTGCCTCCTGGAATTCGGCCTCTCACAGGATGCCTCCCAGACGCAAGGTGTCAGCAGTGCCAACTTGGTCTGGTTTGAGAGTGCCAAGTGGGTCCTGAAAACTGACACCCAGAACAGCGGCTTGTGAGTTTTGTTTCCCTAGGAAAAAGCCTGTACAATGGTTCAGGGTCCTGCGGCCTTAAATTGCTGGGTGCTTGCTGGAATTCCGCCTGCCGCAAGATGTTTCCCAGACGCTAAGCGGCACCGGTGCCCACTTAGTCTAGTTTGGGAGTGCCAAGTGGGTCCTGCAAAGTGACACCCAGAACAGTGGCTTGTGAGTGTTCTTTCCCAGGGAAAAAGCCTGTATAATGGTTCAGGGTAATGCCGCCTTAAATACCCGGCTGCCTCCTGCAGATCCGCCTCTCGCAGGATGCCTCCCAGACGCAAGGTGGCACCAGTGCAAACTTTGTCTGGTTTGAGAACGCAGAGTGGGTCCTGAAAACTGACACCCAGAACAGTGGCTTGTGAGTTTTGTTTCCCAGGGAAAAAGCCTGTACAATGGTTCAGGGTCCTGCGGCCTTAAATTGCCGGGTGCCTACAAGAATTCGGCGTCTCGCAAGATGCCTCCCAGACGCAAGGTGGCACCAGTGCCAACTTGGTCTGGTTTGAGAGTGCCAAGTGGGTCCTAAAAACTGACACCCAGAACAGCGGCTTGTGAGTTTTGTTTCCCATGGAAAAAGCCTGTACAATGGTTCAGGGTAATGCCGCCTTAAATACCCGGGTGCCTCCTGCAGATCCGCCTCTCGCAGGATGCCTCCCAGACGCAAGGTGGCACCAGTGCCAACTTGGTCTGGTTTGAGAGTGCCAAGTGGGTCCTGTACACTGACACCCAGAACACTGGCTTCTGAGTTTTGTTTCCCAGGGAAAAATGCTGTAAAATGGTTCAGGGTAATGCCGCCATAAACCCTCGCCTAAAAAAACTCCTAGAGATCCGCCTCTGACAGGATGCCTCCCAGACGCAAGGTGTCACCAGTGCCAACTTGGTCTGGTTTGAGAGTGCCAAGTGGGTCCTGAAAACTGACACGCAGAACAGTGGCTTGTGAGTTTTGTTTCCCAGGGAAAAGGCCTGTAGAATTGTTCAGGGGCCTGAGGCCTTAAATTGCCGGGTGCCTCCTGGAATTCGGCCTCTCACAGGATGCCTCCAAGACGCAAGGTGTCAGCAGTGCCAACTTGGTCTGGTTTGAGAGTGCCAAGTGGGTCCTGCACACTGACACCTAGAAGAGTGGCTTGTGAGTTTTGTTTCCCAGGGAAAAAGCCTGTACAATGGTTCAGGGTCCTGCGGCCTTAAATTCCTGGGTGCCTCCTGGAATTCCGCCTGTCGCAGGATGTTTCCCAGACGCTAAGTAGGAGGGGTGCCCACTTTTTCTGGTTTGAGAATGCCAAGTGGGTCCTGAAACTGACACCCAGAACAGTGGCTATTGAGTATTGTTTCCCAGGGAAATACCCTGTAGAGTTGTTCAGGGGCCTGAGGCATAAAATGGCCCGGTGCCTCCTGGAATTGCGCCTCTCGCAGGATGCCTCCCAGACGCAAAAGTGGCAGCAGTGCCAACCTTGTCTGGTTTGAGAGTGCCAAGTGCGTCCTGCAAACTGACACCCAGAACAGCGTCTTGTTAGTATTGTTTCCCAGGGAAATAGCCTGTAGAATTGTTCAGGGTCCTGCGGCCTTAAATTGCCGGGTTCCTCCTGGAATTCCGCCTCTCGCAAGATGTTTCCCAGACGCTAAGCGGCACCGGTGCCCACTTAGTCTAGTGTGAGAGTGCGAAGTGGGTCCTGAAAACTGACACCCAGAACACTGGCTTGTGAGTGTTCTTTCCCAGGGAAAAAGCCTGTACAATGGTTCAGGGTCCTGCAACCTTAAGTTGCCTGGTGACTCCTAGAGATCTGCCTCTCGCAGGATGCCTCCCAGACGAAAGGTGGCAGCAGTGCCAACTTGGTCTGGTTTGAGAGTGCAAAGTGGGTCCTGCAAACTGACACCAAGAAAAGTGGCTTGTGAGTTTTGTTTCCCAGGGAAAAAGCCTGTAAAATGGTTCAGGGGCCTGAGGCCAAAAAAGCCAGGTGCCTCCTGGAATCCCGCCTCGCGCAGGATGTTTCCCAGACGCAAGGTGGCACCAGTGCCAAATTGCTCTAGTTTGAGAGTGCCAAGTGGGTCTTGAAAACTGATTCCCAGACCAGTGGCTTCTGAGGTTTGTTTCCCAGAGAAAAAGCCTGTACAATGGTTCAGGGTCATGTGGCCTTAAATTGCCAAGTGTCTCTTGGAATTCGGCCTCTCGTAGGATTCCTCCCAGACGCAAGGTGGCACCAGTGCCAACTTGGTCTGGTTTGAGAACGCCAAGTGAGTCCTGCAAACTGACACCCAGAACAGTTGCTTGTGAGTTTTGTTTCCCAGGGAAATAGCCTGTAGAATTGTTCAGGGTCCTGCGGCATTAAATTGCCGGGTTCCTCCTGGAATTCCGCCTCTCGCAAGATGTTTCCCAGACACTAAGCGGCACAGGTGCCCACTTAGTCTAGTGTGAGAGTGCGAAGTGGGTCCTGAAAACTGACACCCAGAACAGTGGCTTGTGAGTGTTCTTTCCCAGGGAAAAAGCCTGTACAATGGTTCAGGGTCCTGCGGCCTTAAATTGCCAAGTGACTCCTAGAGATCTGCCTCTCGCAGGATGCCTCCCAGACGCAAGCTGGCACCAGTGCCAACTTGGTCTGGTTTGAGAGTGCCAAGTGGGTCCTGTACACTGACACCCAGAACACTGGCTTCTGAGTTTTGTTTCCCAGGGAAAAATGCTGTAAAATGGTTCAGGGTAATGCCGCCATAAACCCTCGCCTAAAAAAACTCCTAGAGATCCGCCTCTGACAGGATGCCTCCCAGACGCAAGGTGTCACCAGTGCCAACTTGGTCTGGTTTGAGAGTGCCAAGTGGGTCCTGAAAACTGACACGCAGAACAATGGCTTGTGAGTTTTGTTTCCCAGGGAAAAGGCCTGTAGAATTGTTCAGGGACCTGAGGCCTTAAATTGCCGGGTGCCTCCTGGAATTCGGCCTCTCACAGGATGCCTCCCAGACGCAAGGTGTCAGCAGTGCCAACTTGGTCTGGTTTGAGAGTGCCAAGTGGGTCCTGCACACTGACACCTAGAAGAGTGGCTTGTGAGTTTTGTTTCCCAGGGAAAAAGCCTGTACAATGGTTCAGGGTCCTCCGGCCTTAAATTCCTGGGTGCCTCCTGGAATTCCGCCTGTCACAGGATGTTTCCCAGACGCTAAGTAGGACGGGTACCCACTTTTTCTGGTTTGAGAATGCCAAGTGGGTCCTGAAACTGACACCCAGAACAGTGGCTATTGAGTATTGTTTCCAGGGAAATACCCTGTAGAGTTGTTCAGGGGCCTGAGGCCTAAAATGGCCCGGTGCCTCCTGGAATTGCGCCTCTCGCAGGATGCCTCCCAGACGCAAAAGTGGCAGCAGTGCCAACTTGGTCTAGTTTGAGAGTGCCAAGTGGGTCCTGCACACTGACACCTAGAAGAGTGGCTTGTGAGTTTTGTTTCCCAGGGAAAAAGCCTGTACAATGGTTCAGGGTCCTCCGGCCTTAAATTGCCGGGTGCCTCCTGGAATTCCGCCTGTCGCAGGATGTTTCCCAGACGCTAAGTTGGACGGGTCCCCACTTATTATGCTTTGAGAATGCCAAGTAGGTCCTGAAACTGACACCCAGAACAGTGGCTTGTGAGTTTTGTTTCCCAGAGAAAAGGCCTGTACACTGGTTCAGGTGCCTGAAATTTTGAATGTCCTAGTGACTCCTGGAATTCGGCCTCTCGAAGGATGCCTCCAAGACGCTAACTGGCACCAGTGTCAATTTGGTCTGGTTTGAGAGTGCCAAGTGGGTCCTGAAGACTGACACCCAGAACAGTGGCTTGTGAGTTCTGTTTCCCAGGGAAAACGCCTGTACAATGGTTCAGGGTTCTGAGGCGTTAAATTGCCGGGTGCCTCCTGGAATTCCGCCTCTCGCAGGATGTCTCCCAGACGCAAAATGGCAGCAGTGCCAGCTTTGTCTGGTTTGAGAGTGCGAAGTGGGTCCTGCAAACTGACACCCAGAACAGTGGCTTGTGAGTTTTGCTTCCAAGGGAAAAGGCCTGTACAATGGTTCAGGGTCCTGCGGCCTTAATTTGCCAGGTGCCTCCTGAAATTGCGCCTCTCGCAGGATGCCTCCCAGACACAAACTTGCACCAGTGCCAACTTGGTCTGGTTTGAGAGTGCCAAGTGGGTCCTGAAAACTGACACCCAGAACAGTGGCTTCTGAGTTTTGTTTCCCAGGGAAAAAGCCTGTACAATGGTTCAGGGTCCTGCGGCCTTAAATTTCCAGGTGTCTCTTGGAATTCGGCCTCCCGCAGGATGCCTCCCAGACGCAAAGTGGAACGAGTTCCAACTTTGTAGGGTTTGAGAGTGCCAAGTGGGTCCTGCAAACTGAAACCCAGAACTATGTCTTGTGAGTTTTGTTTCCCTAGGAAAAAGCCTGTACAATGGTTCAGGGTCCTGCGGCCTTAAATTTCTGGGTGCCTCCTGGAATTCCGCCTCTCGCAGGATGCTTCTCAGACGCAAGGTGGCACCAGTGCCAACTTGGTCTAGTTTGAGAGTGCCAAGTGGGTCCTGAAAACTGACACCCAGAACAGTGGCTTGTGAGTGTTCTTTCCCATGGGAAAAAGCCTGTACAATGGTTCAGGGTCCTGCGGCCTTAAATACCCGGGTGCCTCCTGGAGATCCGCCTCTCGCAGGATGCCTCCCAGACGCAAGGTGGCACCAGTGCCAACTTGGTCTGGTTTGAGAGTGCCAAGTGGGTCCTGCAAACTGATACCAAGAACAGTGGCTTGTGAGTTTTGTTTCCCAGGGAAAAGGCCTGTATAATGGTTCTGGTTCCTGCGGCGTTAAATTGCCTGGTGCCTCCTGGAATTCTGCCTCTCGCTAGATGTTTCCCAGACACTAAGCGGCACCGGTGCCCCCTTAGTCTAGTTTGAGAGTGCCAAGTGGGTCCTGAGAACTGCCACCCAGAACAGTGGCTGGTGAGTTTTGTTTCCTAGGAAAAAGGCCGGCAGAATTGTTCAGGGTCCTGAGGCCTTAAATTGCCGGGTGCCTCTTGGAATTCGGCCTCTCGCAGGATGCCTCCCAGACGCAAGGTGGAACCAGTGCCAACTTGGTCTAGTTTGAGAGTGCCAAGTGGGTCCTGAAAACTGACACCCAGAATACTGGCTTGTGAGTTTTGTTTCCCAGGAATACCCTGTAGAATTGTTCAAGGTCCTGCGGCCTAAAATGGCCAGGTGCCTCTCGGAGTCCCGCCTCTCGAAGGATGCCTTCCAGACGCATGTTTGCAGAAGTGCCAGCTTGGTCTTGTTTGAGAGTGCCAAGTGAGTCCTGTAAACTGACACCCAGAACAGTGGTTTGTGAGTTTTGTTTCCCAAGGAAAAAGCATGTACAATGGTTCATGGTCCTGCGGTCTTAAATTGCCGGGTGCCTCCTGGAATTTGGCGTCTCGCAAGATGCCTCCCAGACGCAAGGTGGCACCAGTGCCAACTTGGTCTGGTTTGAGAGTGCCAAGTGGGTCCTGAAAACTGACACCCAGAACAGCGGCTTGTGAGCTTTCTTTCCCGCGGAAAAAGCCTGTACAATGGTTCAGGGTCCTGCGGCCTTAAATTGCTGGGTGCCTGCTGGAATTCCGCCTCTCGCAAGATGTTTCCCAGACGCTAAGCGGAACCGGTGCCCACTTAGTCTAGTTTGACAGTGCCAAGTGGGTCCTGCAAACTGACACCCAGTACAGTGGCTTGTGAGTGTTCTTTCCCAGGGAAAAAGCCTGTATAATGGTTCAGGGTAATGCCGCCTTAAATACCCGGGTGCCTCCTGCAGATCCGCCTCTCGCAGGATGCCTCCCAGATGCAAGGTGGCACCAGTGCCAACTTGGTCTGGTTTGAGAGTGCCAAGTGGGTCCTGCACACTGACACCCAGAACAGTGGCTTGTGAGTTTTGTTTCCCAGGGAAAAAGCCTCTACAATGGTTCAGGGTCCTACGGCCTTAAATTGCCTGGTGACTCCTAGAGATCTGCCTCTCGCAGGATGCCTCCCAGACGAAAGGTGGCAGCAGTGCCAACTTGGTCTGGTTTGAGAGTGCCAAGTGGGTCCTGTACACTGACACCCAGAAAACTGGCTTCGGAGTTTTGTTTCCCAGGGAAAAATGCTGTAAAATGGTTCAGGGTAATGCCGCCATAAACCCTCGCCTAAAAAACTCCTAGAGATTCGCCTCTCACAGGATGCCTCCCAGACGCAAGGTGTCACCAGTGCCAACTTGGTCTGGTTTGAGAGTGCCAAGTGGGTCCTGAAAACTGACACGCAGAACAGTGGCTTGTGAGTTTTGTTTCCCAGGGAAAAGGCCTGTACAATTGTTCAGGGGCCTGAGGCCTTAAATTGCCGGGTGCCTCCTGGAATTCGGCCTCTCACAGGATGCCTCCCAGACGCAAGGTGTCAGCAGTGCCAACTTGGTCTGGTTTGAGAGTGCCAAGTGGGTCCTGAAAACTGACACCCAGAACAGCGGCTTGTGAGTTTTGTTTCCCTAGGAAAAAGCCTGTACAATGGTTCAGGGTCCTGCGGCCTTAAATTGCTGGGTGCTTGCTGGAATTCCGCCTGCCGCAAGATGTTTCCCAGACGCTAAGCGGCACCGGTGCCCACTTAGTCTAGTTTGGGAGTGCCAAGTGGGTCCTGCAAAGTGACACCCAGAACAGTGGCTTGTGAGTGTTCTTTCCCAGGGAAAAAGCCTGTATAATGGTTCAGGGTAATGCCGCCTTAAATACCCGGCTGCCTCCTGCAGATCCGCCTCTCGCAGGATGCCTCCCAGACGCAAGGTGGCACCAGTGCAAACTTTGTCTGGTTTGAGAACGCAGAGTGGGTCCTGAAAACTGACACCCAGAACAGTGGCTTGTGAGTTTTGTTTCCCAGGGAAAAAGCCTGTACAATGGTTCAGGGTCCTGCGGCCTTAAATTGCCGGGTGCCTACAAGAATTCGGCGTCTCGCAAGATGCCTCCCAGACGCAAGGTGGCACCAGTGCCAACTTGGTCTGGTTTGAGAGTGCCAAGTGGGTCCTGCAAACTGACACCCAGAACAGTGGTTTGTGAGTGTTCTTTCCCAGGGAAAAAGCCTGTATAATGGTTCAGGGTAATGCCGCCTTAAATACCCGGGTGCCTCCTGCAGATCCGCCTCTCGCAGGATGCCTCCCAGACGCAAGGTGGCACCAGTGCCAACTTGGTCTGGTTTGAGAGTGCCAAGTGGGTCCTGTACACTGACACCCAGAACACTGGCTTCTGAGTTTTGTTTCCCAGGGAAAAATGCTGTAAAATGGTTCAGGGTAATGCCGCCATAAACCCTCGCCTAAAAAAACTCCTAGAGATCCGCCTCTCACAGGATGCCTCCCAGACGCAAGGTGTCACCAGTGCCAACTTGGTCTGGTTTGAGAGTGCCAAGTGGGTCCTGAAAACTGACACGCAGAACAGTGGCTTGTGAGTTTTGTTTCCCAGGGAAAAGGCCTGTAGAATTGTTCAGGGGCCTGAGGCCTTAAATTGCCGGGTGCCTCCTGGAATTCGGCCTCTCACAGGATGCCTCCCAGACGCAAGGTGTCAGCAGTGCCAACTTGGTCTGGTTTGAGAGTGCCAAGTGGGTCCTGCACACTGACACCTAGAAGAGTGGCTTGTGAGTTTTGTTTCCCAGGGAAAAAGCCTGTACAATGGTTCAGGGTCCTGCGGCCTTAAATTCCTGGGTGCCTCCTGGAATTCCGCCTGTCGCAGGATGTTTCCCAGACGCTAAGTAGGACGGGTACCCACTTTTTCTGGTTTGAGAATGCCAAGTGGGTCCTGAAACTGACACCCAGAACAGTGGCTATTGAGTATTGTTTCCAGGGAAATACCCTGTAGAGTTGTTCAGGGGCCTGAGGCATAAAATGGCCCGGTGCCTCCTGGAATTGCGCCTCTCGCAGGATGCCTCCCAGACGCAAAAGTGGCAGCAGTGCCAACCTTTTCTGGTTTGAGAGTGCCAAGTGCGTCCTGCAAACTGACACCCAGAACAGCGTCTTGTGAGTATTGTTTCCCAGGGAAATAGCCTGTAGAATTGTTCAGGGTCCTGCGGCCTTAAATTGCCGGGTTCCTCCTGGAATTCCGCCTCTCGCAAGATGTTTCCCAGACGCTAAGCGGCACCGGTGCCCACTTAGTCTAGTGTGAGAGTGCGAAGTGGGTCCTGAAAACTGACACCCAGAACACTGGCTTGTGAGTGTTCTTTCCCAGGGAAAAAGCCTGTACAATGGTTCAGGGTCCTGCGGCCTTAAGTTGCCTGGTGACTCCTAGAGATCAGCCTCTCGCAGGATGCCTCCCAGACGAAAGGTGGCAGCAGTGCCAACTTGGTCTGGTTTGAGAGTGCAAAGTGGGTCCTGCAAACTGACACCAAGAACAGTGGCTTGTGAGTTTTGTTTCCCAGGGAAAAAGCCTGTAAAATGGTTCAGGGGCCTGAGGCCAAAAAAGCCAGGTGCCTCCTGGAATCCCGCCTCGCGCAGGATGTTTCCCAGACGCAAGGTGGCACCAGTGCCAAATTGGTCTAGTTTGAGAGTGCCAAGTGGGTCTTGAAAACTGATTCCCAGACCAGTGGCTTCTGAGGTTTGTTTCCCAGAGAAAAAGCCTGTACAATGGTTCAGGGTCATGCGGCCTTAAATTGCCAAGTGTCTCTTGGAATTCGGCCTCTCGTAGGATTCCTCCCAGACGCAAGGTGGCACCAGTGCCAACTTGGTCTGGTTTGAGAACGCCAAGTGAGTCCTGCAAACTGACACCCAGAACAGTTGCTTGTGAGTTTTGTTTCCCAGGGAAATAGCCTGTAGAATTGTTCAGGGTCCTGCGGCGTTAAATTGCCGGGTTCCTCCTGGAATTCCGCCTCTCGCAAGATGTTTCCCAGACACTAAGCGGCACAGGTGCCCACTTAGTCTAGTGTGAGAGTGCGAAGTGGGTCCTGATAACTGACACCCAGAACAGTGGCTTGTGAGTGTTCTTTCCCAGGGAAAAAGCCTGTACAATGGTTCAGGGTCCTGAGGCCTTAAATTGCCAAGTGACTCCTAGAGATCTGCCTCTCGCAGGATGCCTCCCAGACGCAAGGTGGCACCAGTGCCAACTTGGTCTGGTTTGAGAGTGCCAAGTGGGTCCTGTACACTGACACCCAGAACACTGGCTTCTGAGTTTTGTTTCCCAGGGAAAAATGCTGTAAAATGGTTCAGGGTAATGCCGCCATAAACCCTCGCCTAAAAAAACTCCTAGAGATCCGCCTCTGACAGGATGCCTCCCAGACGCAAGGTGTCACCAGTGCCAACTTGGTCTGGTTTGAGAGTGCCAAGTGGGTCCTGAAAACTGACACGCAGAACAATGGCTTGTGAGTTTTGTTTCCCAGGGAAAAGGCCTGTAGAATTGTTCAGGGACCTGAGGCCTTAAATTGCCGGGTGCCTCCTGGAATTCGGCCTCTCACAGGATGCCTCCCAGACGCAAGGTGTCAGCAGTGCCAACTTGGTCTGGTTTGAGAGTGCCAAGTGGGTCCTGCACACTGACACCTAGAAGAGTGGCTTGTGAGTTTTGTTTCCCAGGGAAAAAGCCTGTACAATAGTTCAGGGTCCTCCGGCCTTAAATTCCTGGGTGCCTCCTGGAATTCCGCCTGTTGCAGGATGTTTCCCAGACGCTAAGTAGGATGGGTACCCACTTTTTCTGGTTTGAGAATGCCAAGTGGGTCCTGAAACTGACACCCAGAACAGTGGCTATTGAGTATTGTTTCCAGGGAAATACCCTGTAGAGTTGTTCAGGGGCAGAGGCCTAAAATGGCCCGGTGCCTCCTGGAATTGCGCCTCTCGCAGGATGCCTCCCAGACGCAAAAGTGGCAGCAGTGCCAACCTTGTCTGGTTTGAGAGTGCCAAGTGCGTCCTGCAAACTGACACCCAGAACAGCGTCTTGTGAGTATTGTTTCCCAGGGAAATAGCCTGTAGAATTGTTCAGGGTCCTGCGGCGTTAAATTGCCGGGTTACTCCTGGAATTCCGCCTCTCGCAAGATGTTTCCCAGACGCTTAGCGGCACCGGTGCCCACTTAGTCTAGTGTGAGAGTGCGAAGTGGGTCCTGAAAACTGACACCCAGAACACTGGCTTGTGAGTGTTCTTTCCCAGGGAAAAAGCCTGTACAATGGTTCAGGGTCCTGCGGCCTTAAATTGCCTGGTGACTCCTAGAGATCTGCCTCTCGCAGGATGCCTCCCAGACGAAAGGTGGCAGCAGTTCCAACTTGGTCTGGTTTGAGAGTGCCAAGTGTGTCCTGCAAACTGACACCAAGAACAGTGGCTTGTGAGTTTTGTTTCCCAGGGAAAAAGCCTGTAAAATGGTTCAGGGGCCTGAGGCCAAAAAAGCCAGGTGCCTCCTGGAATCCCGCCTCGCGCAGGATGTTTCCCAGACGGAAGGTGGCACAAGTGCCAACTTGGTCTAGTTTGAGAGTGCCAAGTGGGTCTTGAAAACTGATGCCCAGACCAGTGGCTTCTGAGGTTTGTTTCCCAGAGAAAAAGCTTGTACAATGGTTCAGGGTCATGCGGCCTTAAATTGCCAAGTGCCTCTTGGAATTCGGCCTCTCGTAGGATTCCTCCCAGACGCAAGGTGGCACCAGTGCCAACTTGGTCTGGTTTGAAAACGCCAAGTGAGTCCTGCAAACTGACACCCAGAACAGTGGCTTGTGAGTTTTGTTTCCCAGGGAAAAAGCCTGTACAATGGTTCAGGGTCCTGCGGCCTTACATTGCCGGGTGCCTACTAGAATTCGGCGTCTCGCAAGATGCCTCCCAGACGCAAGGTGGCACCAGTGTCAACTTGGTCTGGTTTGAGGGTGTCAAGTGGGTCCTGCAAACTGACACCCAGAACAGTGGCTTGTGAGCTTTCTTTCCCGCGGAAAAAGCCTGTACAATGTTTCAGGGTCCTGCGGCCTTAAATTGCTGGGTGCCTGCTCGAATTCCGCCTCTCGCAAGATGTTTCCCAGACGCTAAGCGGAACCGGTGCCCACTTAGTCTAGTTTGACAGTGCCAAGTGGGTCCTGCAAACTGACACCCAGTACAGTGGCTTGTGAGTGTTCTTTCCCAGGGAAAAAGCCTGTACAATGGTTCAGGGTAATGCCGCCTTAAATACCCGGGTGCCTCCTGCAGATCCGCCTCTCGCAGGATGCCTCCCAGATGCAAGGTGGCACCAGTGCCAACTTGGTCTGGTTTGAGAGTGCCAAGTGGGTCCTGCACACTGACACCCAGAACAGTGGCTTGTGAGTTTTGTTTCCCAGGGAAAAAGCCTCTACAATGGTTCAGGGTCCTACGGCCTTAAATTGCCTGGTGACTCCTAGAGATCTGCCTCTCGCAGGATGCCTCCCAGACGAAAGGTGGCAGCAGTGCCAACTTGGTCTGGTTTGAGAGTGCCAAGTGGGTCCTGTACACTGACACCCAGAAAACTGGCTTCTGAGTTTTGTTTCCCAGGGAAAAATGCTGTAAAATGGTTCAGGGTAATGCCGCCATAAACCCTCGCCTAAAAAACTCCTAGAGATTCGCCTCTCACAGGATGCCTCCCAGACGCAAGGTGTCACCAGTGCCAACTTGGTCTGGTTTGAGAGTGCCAAGTGGGTCCTGAAAACTGACACGCAGAACAGTGGCTTGTGAGTTTTGTTTCCCAGGGAAAAGGCCTGTAGAATTGTTCAGGGGCCTGAGGCCTTAAATTGCCGGGTGCCTCCTGGAGATCCGCCTCTCACAGGATGCCTCCCAGACGCAAGGTGTCAGCAGTGCCAACTTGGTCTGGTTTGAGAGTGCCAAGTGGGTCCTGAAAACTGACACCCAGAACAGCGGCTTGTGAGTTTTGTTTCCCTAGGAAAAAGCCTGTACAATGGTTCAGGGTCCTGCGGCCTTAAATTGCTGGGTGCTTGCTGGAATTCCGCCTGCCGCAAGATGTTTCCCAGACGCTAAGCGGCACCGGTGCCCACTTAGTCTAGTTTGAGAGTGCCAAGTGGGTCCTGCAAAGTGACGCCCAGAACAGTGGCTTGTGAGTGTTCTTTCCCAGGGAAAAAGCCTGTATAATGGTTCAGGGTAATGCCGCCTTAAATACCCGGCTGCCTCCTGCAGATCCGCCTCTCGCAGTATGCCTCCCAGACGCAAGGTGGCACCAGTGCAAACTTTGTCTGGTTTGAGAACGCAGAGTGGGTCCTGAAAACTGACACCCAGAACAGTGGCTTGTGAGTTTTGTTTCCCAGGGAAAAAGCCTGTACAATGGTTCAGGGTCCTGCGGCCTTAAATTGCCGGGTGCCTACAAGAATTCGGCGTCTCGCAAGATGCCTCCCAGACGCAAGGTGGCACCAGTGCCAACTTGGTCTGGTTTGAGAGTGCCAAGTGGGTCCTAAAAACTGACACCCAGAACAGCGGCTTGTGAGTTTTGTTTCCCATGGAAAAAGCCTGTACAATGGTTCAGGGTAATGCCGCCTTAAATACCCGGGTGCCTCCTGCAGATCCGCCTCTCGCAGGATGCCTCCCAGACGCAAGGTGGCACCAGTGCCAACTTGGTCTGGTTTGAGAGTGCGAAGTGGGTCCTGAAAACTGACACCCAGAACACTGGCTTCTGAGTTTTGTTTCCCAGGGAAAAATGCTGTAAAATGGTTCAGGGTAATGCCGCCATAAAACTTCGCCTAAAAAAACTCCTAGAGATCCGCCTCTCACAGGATGCCTCCCAGACGCAAGGTGGCACAAGTGCCAACTTCGTCTGGATTGAGATTGCCAAATGGGTCCTGAAAACTGACACCCAGAACAGTGGCTTGTGAGTTTTTTTTTCCAAGGGAAAATCCTGTAGAGTGGTTCAGGGGCCTGAGGCCTAAAATGGCCAGGTGCCTCCGGGAATTTGGCCTCTCGCAGGATGCCTCCCAGACGCAAGGTGGCACCAGTGCCAACTTGGTCTGGTTTGAGAACGCCAAGTGGGTCCTGAAAACTGACACCCAGAACAGCGGCTTGTGAGTTTTGTTTCCCAGGGAAAAAGCCTGTACAATGGTTCAGGGTCCTGCGGCCTTAAATTGCTGGGTGCATGCTGGAATTCCGCCTCTCGCAAGATGTTTTCCAGACGCAAAGTGGCACCGGTGCCCACTTAGTCTAGTTTGAGAGTGCCAAGTGGGTCCTGCAAACTGACACCAAGAACAGTGGCTTGTGAGTTTTGTTTCCCAGGGAAAAAGCCTGTATAATGGTTCAGGGTAATGCCGCCTTAAATACCCGGGTGCCTCCTGCAGATCCACCTCTCGCAGGATGCCTCCCAGACGCAAGGTGGCACCACTGTCAACTTGGTCTTGTTTGAGAGTGCGAATTGGGTCCTGCGAACTGACACCCAGAGCAATGGCTTCTGAGTTTTGTTTCCCAGGGAAAAAGGCTGTACAATAGTTCCGGGTCCTGCGGCCTTAAATTGCCGGGTGCCTCCTGGAATCCCGCCTCTTGCAGGATGCCTCCCAGACGCAAGGTGACAGCAGTGCCAACTTGGTCTAGTTTGAGAGTGCCAAGTGGGTCCTGCAAACTGCCAGAACAGTGGTTTTGAGTTTTGTTTCCCAGGGAAAAAGCCTGTACAATGGTTAAGGGTCCTGCGGCGTTAAATTTTTGGGTGCCTCCTGGAATTCCGCCTCTCGCGAGATGTTTCCCAGACACAAAGCGGCACCGGTGCCCACTTAGTCTAGTTTGAGAGTGCCAAGTGTGTCCTGAGAACTGACACCAAGAACAGTGGCTTGTGAGTTTTGTTTCCCAGGGAAAAAGCCTGTACAATGGTTCAGGGTCCTGCACCCTTAAATTTCTGGGTGCCTCCTGGACTTGCGCCTCTCGCAGGATGCCTCCCAGACGCAATTTGGCACCAGTGCCAACTTGGTCTAGTTTGAGAGTATCAAGTGGGTCCTGCAAACTGACACCCAGTACAGTGGCTTGTGAGTGTTGTTTCCCAGGGAAAAAGCCTGTACAATGGTTCAGGGTAATGCCGCCTTAAATTGCCGGGTGCCTCATGGAATCCCGCCTCTCGCAGGATGCCTCCCAAACGCAAGGTGGCACAACTTCCAGCTTGGTCTGGTTTGAGAGTGTCAAGTGGGTCCTGCACACTGACACCCAGAACAGTGTCTTGTGAGTTTTGTTTCCCAGAGAAAAAAGCCTGTACAATGGTTCAGGGTTATGTGGCCTTAAATTGCCAGGTGCCTCCTGGAATTCCGCCTGTCGCAGGATGCCTCCCAGATGCTAAACTGGACGGGTTCCCACTTATTCTGGTTTGAGAATGCCAAATGGATCCTGAAACTAACACCCTGAACAGTGGCTTCTGAGTTTTGTGTCCCAGGGAAATACCCTGTAGAGTTGCTCAGGGGCCTGCGGCCTAAAATGGCCAGATGCCTCCTGGGATTGCGCGTCTCACAGGATGCCTCCCAGACGCAAGGTGCCACCAGTGCCAACTTGGTCTGGTTTGAGAGTGCCAAGTGGGTCCTGCAAACTGACACCCAGAACAGTGGCTTGTGAGTGTTCTTTCCAAGGAAAAAAGCCTGTACAATGGTTCAGGGTAATGCCGCCTTAAATTGCCGGGTGCCTCCTGGAGATCCGCTTCTCGCAGGATGCCTGCCAGACGAAAGGTGGCACCAGTGCCAACTTGGTCTAGTTTGAGAGTGCCAAGTGGATGCTGAAAACTGACATCCAGAACAGTGGCTTGTGAGTTTTTTTTCCCAGGGTAAAAGCCTGTAGAATGGTTCAGGGGCCAGAAACTTTAAATGGCCGGGTGCCTCCTGGAATTCGGCCTCTCGCAGGATGCCTCCCAGGCGCAAAGTGGCGCCATTGACTACTTGGTCTGGTTTGAGAGTTCCAAGTGGGTCCTGAAAACTGACACCCAGAACAGTGGCTTGTGAGTTTTGTTTCCCAGGGAAAAGGCCTGTAGTATTTTTCAGGGGCATGAGGCCTTAAATTGCCGGGTGCCTCTTCGAATTACGCCTCTCGCTGGATGTCTCCCAGACGCAAGGTGGCAGCAGTGCCAACTTGGTCTAATTGGAGAGTGCCAAGTGGGTCCTGAAAACTGGCACCCAGAACAGTAGCTTGTGAGTTTTGTGTCCCAGGGAAAAAGCCTGTACAATGGTTCAGGCTTCTGAGGCGTTAAATTGCTGGGTGCCTCCTGGAATTCCACCTCTAGCATGATGTCTCCCAGATGCAAAATGGCAGCAGTGCCAGCTTTTTCTGGTTTGAGAGTGCCACGTGGGTCCTGCAAACTGACACCCAGAACAGTGGCTTGTGAGTTTTGCTTCCAAGGGAAAAAGCCTGTACAATGGTTCAGGGTCCTGCGGCCTTAATTTGCCGGGTGCCTCCTGGAATTGCGCCTCTCGCAGGATGCCTCCCGGAAGCAAACTTGCACCAGTGCCAACTTGGTCTGGTTTGAGAGTGTCAGGTGGGTCGTGAAAACTGACACCCAGAACAGTGGCTTGTGAGTTTTGTTTCCCAGGGAAAAAGCCTGTACAATGGTTCAGGGTCCTGCGGCCTTAAATAGCCAGGTGCCTCCAGGAATTCGTCCTCTTGCAGGATGCCTCCAGGATGCAAGGTGGCACCAGGGCCAATTTGGTCTGGTTTGAGAGTGCCACGTGGGTCCTGCGAACTGATACCAAGAACAGTGGCTTGTGAGTTTTGTTTCCCAGGGAAAAGGCCTGTAGAAGGGTTCAGGGTCCTGCGGCGTAAAATTGCCGGGTGCCTCCTGGAATTCCGCCTCTCGCAAGATGTTTCCCAGACGCTAAGCGGCACCGGTGCCCCCTTAGTCTTGTTTGAGAGTGTCAAGTGGGTCTTGAGAACTGCCACCCAGAACAGTGGCTTGTGAGTTTTGTTTCCCAGGGAAAAAGCCTGTACAATGGTTCAGGGGCCTGAGGCCTTAAATTGTTGGGTGCCTCTTAGAATTCGGCCTCTCACAGGATGCCTCCCAGACGCAAGGTGGCACCAGTGCCAACTTGGTCTAGTTTGAGAGTGCCAAGTGGCTCCTGAAAACTGACACCCAGAACAGTGGCTTGTGAGTTTTGTTTCCCAGGGAAATACCCTGTAGAATTGTACAAGGTCCTGCGGCCTAAAATGGCCAGATGCTTCTTGGAGTCCCGGCTCTCGAAGGATGCCTTCCAGACTCATGTTTGCAGAAGTACCAGCTTGGTCTGGTTTGAGAGTGCCAAGTGTGTCCTGTAAACTGACACCCAGAACAGTGGCTTGTGAGTTTTGTTTCCCAGGGAAAAAGCCTGTACAATGGTTCAGGGACCTGCGGCCTTAAATTGCCGGGTGCCTCCTTGAATTCGGCGTCTCGCAAGATGCCTCCCAGACGCAAGGTGGCACCAGTGCCAACTTGGTCTGGTTTGAGAGTGCCTAGTGGGTCCTGAAAACTGACACCCAGAACAGCGGCTTGTGAGCTTTCTTTCCCTGGGAAAAAGCCTGTACAATGGTTCAGGGTCCTGCGGCCTTAAATTGCTGGGTGCCTGCTGGAATTCCGCCTCTCGCAAGATGTTTCCCAGACGCTAAGCGGAACCGGTGCCCACTTAGTCTAGTTTGAGAGAGCCAAGTGGGTCCTGCAAACTGACACCCAGAACAGTGGTTTGTGAGTGTTCTTTTCCAGGGAAAAAGCCTGTATAATGGTTCAGGGTAATGCCGCCTTAAATACCTTGGTGCCTCCTGCAGATCCGCCTCTCGCAGGATGCCTCCCAGACGCAAGGTGGCACCAGTGCCAACTTGGTCTGGTTTGAGAGTGCCAAGTGGGTCCTGTACACTGACACCCAGAACAGTGGCTTCTGAGTTTTGTTTCCCAGGGAAAAATGCTGTAAAATGGTTTAGGGTAATGCCGTCATAAACCCTCGCCTAAAAAAACTCCTAGAGTTCCGCCTCTTGCAGGATGCCTCCCAGACGCAAGGTGTCACCAGTGCCAACTTAGTCTGGTTTGAGAGTGCCAAGTGGGTCCTGCACACTGACACCTAGAAGAGTGGCTTGTGAGTTTTCTTTCCCAGGGAAAAAGCCTGTACAATGGTTCAGGGTCCTCCGGCCTTAAATTTCCGGGTGCCTCCTGGAATTCCGCCTGTCGCAGGATGTTTCCCAGACGCTAAGTTGGACAGGTCCCCACTTATTATGCTTTGAGAATGCCAAGTAGGTCCTGAAACTGACACCCAGAACAGTGGCTTGTGAGTTTTGTTTCCCAGAGAAAAGGCCTGTACACTGGTTTAGGTGCCTGAAATTTTGAATGTCCGAGTGACTCCTGGAATTCGGCCTCTCGCAGGATGCCTCCAAGGGGCAAACTGGCACCAGTGTCAATTTGGTCTGGTTTGAGATTGCCAAGTGGGTCCTGAAAACTGAAACCCAGAACAGCGGCTTGTGAGTTTTGTTTCCCAGGGAAAAAGCCTGTACAATGGTTCAGGGTTCTGAGGCGTTAAATTGCTGGGTGCCTCCTGGAATTCCACCTCTCGCAGTATGTCTCCCAGATGCAAAATGGCAGCAGTGCCAGCTTTTTCTGGTTTGAGAGTGCCACGTGTGTCCTGCAAACTGACACCCAGAACAGTGGCTTGTGAGTTTTGCTTCCAAGGGAAAAAGCCTGTACAATGGTTCAGGGTCCTGCGGCCTTAATTTGCCGGGTGCCTCCTGGAATTGCGCCTCTCGCAGGATGCCTCCCAGAAGCAAACTTGCACCAGTGCCAACTTGGTCTGGTTTGAGAGTGTCAGGTGGGTCGTGAAAACTGACACCCAGAACAGTTGCTTGTAAGTTTTGTTTCCCTGGGAAAAAGCCTGTACAATGGTTCAGGGTCCTGCAGCCTGAAATTTCCGGGCGTCTCTTGGAATTCGGCCTCCCGCAGGATGCCTCCCAGAGGCAAAGTGGAACGAGTGCCAACTTGGTCTGGTTTGAGAGTGCCAAGTGGGTCCTGCAAACTGACACCCAGAACAGTGGCTTGTGAGTTTTGTTTCCCAGGGAAAAAGCCTGTACAATGGTTCAGGGTCCTGCGGCCTTATATAGCCAGGTGCCTCTTGGAATTCGGCCTCTCGCAGGATGCCTCCCAGATGCAAGGTGGCACCAGTGCCAGTTTGGTCTGGTTTGAGAGTGCCACGTGTGTCCTGCAATCGGACACCCAGAACAGTGGCTTGTGAGTTTTGTTTCCCAGGGAAAAAGGCCTGTAGATGGGTTCAGGGACCTGAGGCCTTAAATCGCAGGGTGCCTCCTAGATTTCGGCGTCTCGCAAGATGCCTCCCAGACGCAAAGTGGCACCGCTGCCAACTTGGTCTGGTTTGAGAGTCCCAAGTGGGTCCTGCAAACTGACACCCAGAACAGTTGCTTGTAAGTTTTGTTTCCCTGGGAAAAAGCCTGTACAATGGTTCAGGGTCCTGCAGCCTTAAATTGCTGGGTGCCTCCTGGAATTCCGCCTCTCACAGTATGTTTCCCAGACGCTAAGTGGCACCAGTGCCCACTTAGACTAGTTTGAGAGTGCGAATTGGGTCCTGCAAACTTACTCCTAGAACAGTGTCTTGTGAGTTTGGTTTCCCAGGGAAAAAGCCTGTACAATGGTTCAGGGTCCTGCGGCCGTAAATTGCCGGGTGCCTCGTGGAGATCTGCCTCTCGCAGGATGCCTCCCAGACGAAAGGTGGCACCAGTGCCAACTTGGTCTGGTTTGAGAGTGCCAAATGGGTCCTGCAAACTACACCCAGAACAGTGGCTTGTGAGTTTTGTTTCCCTGGGAAAAAGCCTGTACAATGGTTCAGGATCCTGCGGCCTTAAATTGCTGGGTGCCTGCTGGAATTCCGCCTCTCGCAAGATGTTTCCCAGACGCTAAGCGGAACCGGTGCCCACTTAGTCTAGTTTGAGAGAGCCAAGTGGGTCCTGCAAACTGACACCCAGAACAGTGGTTTGTGAGTGTTCTTTTCCAGGGAAAAAGCCTGTATAATGGTTCAGGGTAATGCCGCCTTAAATACCTTGGTGCCTCCTGCAGATCCGCCTCTCGCAGGATGCCTCCCAGACGCAAGGTGGCACCAGTGCCAACTTGGTCTGGTTTGAGAGTGCCAAGTGGGTCCTGTACACTGACACCCAGAACAGTGGCTTCTGAGTTTTGTTTCCCAGGGAAAAATGCTGTAAAATGGTTTAGGGTAATGCCGTCATAAACCCTCGCCTAAAAAAACTCCTAGAGTTCCGCCTCTTGCAGGATGCCTCCCAGACGCAAGGTGTCACCAGTGCCAACTTAGTCTGGTTTGAGAGTGCCAAGTGGGTCCTGCACACTGACACCTAGAAGAGTGGCTTGTGAGTTTTCTTTCCCAGGGAAAAAGCCTGTACAATGGTTCAGGGTCCTCCGGCCTTAAATTTCCGGGTGCCTCCTGGAATTCCGCCTGTCGCAGGATGTTTCCCAGACGCTAAGTTGGACAGGTCCCCACTTATTATGCTTTGAGAATGCCAAGTAGGTCCTGAAACTGACACCCAGAACAGTGGCTTGTGAGTTTTGTTTCCCAGAGAAAAGGCCTGTACACTGGTTTAGGTGCCTGAAATTTTGAATGTCCGAGTGACTCCTGGAATTCGGCCTCTCGCAGGATGCCTCCAAGGGGCAAACTGGCACCAGTGTAAATTTGGTCTGGTTTGAGAGTGCCAAGTGGGTCCTGAAAACTGAAACCCAGAACAGCGGCTTGTGAGTTTTGTTTCCCAGGGAAAAAGCCTGTACAATGGTTCAGGGTTCTGAGGCGTTAAATTGCTGGGTGCCTCCTGGAATTCCACCTCTCGCAGTATGTCTCCCAGATGCAAAATGGCAGCAGTGCCAGCTTTTTCTGGTTTGAGAGTGCCACGTGTGTTCTGCAAACTGACACCCAGAACAGTGGCTTGTGAGTTTTGCTTCCAAGGGAAAAAGCCTGTACAATGGTTCAGGGTCCTGCGGCCTTAATTTGCCGGGTGCCTCCTGGAATTGCGCCTCTCGCAGGATGCCTCCCAGAAGCAAACTTGCACCAGTGCCAACTTGGTCTGGTTTGAGAGTGTCAGGTGGGTCGTGAAAACTGACACCCAGAATAGTGGCTTGTGAGTTTTGTTTCCCAGGGAAAAAGCCTGTACAATGGTTCAGGGTCCTGCGGCCTTAAATTTCCGGGCGTCTCTTGGAATTCGGCCTCCCGCAGGATGCCTCCCAGAGGCAAAGTGGAACGAGTGCCAACTTGGTCTGGTTTGAGAGTGCCAAGTGGGTCCTGCAAACTGACACCCAGAACAGTGGCTTGTGAGTTTTGTTTCCCTGGGAAAAAGCCTGTACAATGGTTCAGGGTCCTGCGGCCTTATATAGCCAGGTGCCTCTTGGAATTCGGCCTCTCGCAGGATGCCTCCCAGATGCAAGGTGTCACCAGTGCCAGTTTGGTCTGGTTTGAGAGTGCCACGTGTGTCCTGCAATCGGACACCCAGAACAGTGGCTTGTGAGTTTTGTTTCCCAGGGAAAAAGGCCTGTAGATGGGTTCAGGGACCTGAGGCCTTAAATCGCAGGGTGCCTCCTAGATTTCGGCGTCTCGCAAGATGCCTCCCAGACGCAAAGTGGCACCGCTGCCAACTTGGTCTGGTTTGAGAGTGCCAAGTGGGTCCTGCAAACTGACACCCAGAACAGTTGCTTGTAAGTTTTGTTTCCCTGGGAAAAAGCCTGTACAATGGTTCAGGGTCCTGCAGCCTTAAATTGCTGGGTGCCTCCTGGAATTCCGCCTCTCGCAGGATGTTTCCCAGACGCAAAGTGGCACCAGTGCCCACTTAGACTAGTTTGAGAGTGCGAATTGGGTCCTGCAAACTTACTCCTAGAACAGTGTCTTGTGAGTTTGGTTTCCCAGGGAAAAAGCCTGTACAATGGTTCAGGGTCCTGCGGCCGTAAATTGCCGGGTGCCTCCTGGAGATCCGCCTCTCGCAGGATGCCTCCCAGACGAAAGGTGGCACCAGTGCCAACTTGGTCTGGTTTGAGAGTGCCAAATGGGTCCTGCAAACTACACCCAGAACAGTGGCTTGTGAGTTTTGTTTCCAAGGGAAAAAGCCTGTACAATTGTTCAGGATCCTGCGGCCTTAAATTGCTGGGTGCTTGCTGGAATTCCGCCTCTCGCAAGATGTTTCCCAGACGCTAAGCGGAACCGGTGCCCACTTAGTCTAGTTTGAGAGTGCCAAGTGGGTCCTGCAAACTGACACCCAGAACAGTGGCTTGTGAGTGTTCTTTCCCAGGGAAAAAGCCTGTACAATGGTTCAGGGTAATGCGGCCTTAAATTGCCGGGTGCCTACTGGAATTCGGCGTCTTTCAGGATGCCTCCCAGACGCAACGTCGCACCAGTGCCAACTTGGTCTGGTTTGAGAGTGCCAAATGGGTCCTGAAAACTGACACCCAGAACAGCGGCTTGTGAGTTTTGTTTCCTTGGGAAAAAGCCTGTACAATGGTTCACGGTCCTGCGGCCTTAAATTGCTGGGTGCTTGGTGGAATTCCGCCTCTCGCAAGATGTTTCTTAGACGCTAAGCGGAACCGGTGCCCACTTAGTCTTGTTTGAGAGTGCCAAGTGGGTCCTGCAAACTGACACCAAGAACAGTGGCTTGTGAGTGTTCTTTCCCAGGGAAAAAGCCTGTATAATGGTTCAAGGTAATGCCGCCTTAAATACCCGGGTGCCTCCTGGAATCCCGCCTCTTGCAGGATGCCTCCCAGACGCAAGGTGGCACCAGTGCCAACTTGGTCTAGTTTGAGAGTGCCAAGTGGGTCCTGCAAACTGACACCCAGAACAGTGGCTTCTGAGTTTTGTTTCCCAGGGAAAAATGCTGTAAAATGGTTCAGGGTAATGCCGCCATAAACCTTCGCCTAAAAAAACTCCTGGAGATCCGCCTCTCGCAGGATGCCTCCCAGACGCAAGGTGGCACCACTGTCAACTTGGTCTGGTTTGAGAGTGCGAATTGGGTCCTGCAAACTAACACCCAGAACAGTGGCTTGTGAGTTTTGTTTCCCAGGGAAAAAGCCTGTACAATGGTTCAGGGTCCTGCGGCTTTAAATTGCCAATTGCCTCCTGGAATTGCGCCTCTCGCAGGATTCTTCCAAGACGAAAGGTGGCACCAGTGCCAACTTCGTCTGGTTTGAGAGTGCCAAATGGGTCCTGAAAACTGACACCCAGAACAGTGGCTTGTGAGTGTTCTTTCCCAGGGAAAAAGCCTGTACAATGGTTCAGGGTCCTGCGGCCTTAAATTGCCAAGTGACTCCTAGAGATCTGCCTCTCGCAGGATGCCTCCCAGACGCAAGCTGGCACCAGTGCCAACTTGGTCTGGTTTGAGAGTGCCAAGTGGGTCCTGTACACTGACACCCAGAACACTGGCTTCTGAGTTTTGTTTCCCAGGGAAAAATGCTGTAAAATGGTTCAGGGTAATGCCGCCATAAACCCTCGCCTAAAAAAACTCCTAGAGATCCGCCTCTGACAGGATGCCTCCCAGACGCAAGGTGTCACCAGTGCCAACTTGGTCTGGTTTGAGAGTGCCAAGTGGGTCCTGAAAACTGACACGCAGAACAATGGCTTGTGAGTTTTGTTTCCCAGGGAAAAGGCCTGTAGAATTGTTCAGGGACCTGAGGCCTTAAATTGCCGGGTGCCTCCTGGAATTCGGCCTCTCACAGGATGCCTCCCAGACGCAAGGTGTCAGCAGTGCCAACTTGGTCTGGTTTGAGAGTGCCAAGTGGGTCCTGCACACTGACACCTAGAAGAGTGGCTTGTGAGTTTTGTTTCCCAGGGAAAAAGCCTGTACAATGGTTCAGGGTCCTCCGGCCTTAAATTCCTGGGTGCCTCCTGGAATTCCGCCTGTCACAGGATGTTTCCCAGACGCTAAGTAGGACGGGTACCCACTTTTTCTGGTTTGAGAATGCCAAGTGGGTCCTGAAACTGACACCCAGAACAGTGGCTATTGAGTATTGTTTCCAGGGAAATACCCTGTAGAGTTGTTCAGGGGCCTGAGGCCTAAAATGGCCCGGTGCCTCCTGGAATTGCGCCTCTCGCAGGATGCCTCCCAGACGCAAAAGTGGCAGCAGTGCCAACTTGGTCTAGTTTGAGAGTGCCAAGCGGGTCCTGCACACTGACACCTAGAAGAGTGGCTTGTGAGTTTTGTTTCCCAGGGAAAAAGCCTGTACAATGGTTCAGGGTCCTCCGGCCTTAAATTGCCGGGTGCCTCCTGGAATTCCGCCTGTCGCAGGATGTTTCCCAGACGCTAAGTTGGACGGGTCCCCACTTATTATGCTTTGAGAATGCCAAGTAGGTCCTGAAACTGACACCCAGAACAGTGGCTTGTGAGTTTTGTTTCCCAGAGAAAAGGCCTGTACACTGGTTCAGGTGCCTGAAATTTTGAATGTCCTAGTGACTCCTGGAATTCGGCCTCTCGAAGGATGCCTCCAAGACGCTAACTGGCACCAGTGTCAATTTGGTCTGGTTTGAGAGTGCCAAGTGGGTCCTGAAGACTGACACCCAGAACAGTGGCTTGTGAGTTCTGTTTCCCAGGGAAAACGCCTGTACAATGGTTCAGGGTTCTGAGGCGTTAAATTGCCGGGTGCCTCCTGGAATTCCGCCTCTCGCAGGATGTCTCCCAGACGCAAAATGGCAGCAGTGCCAGCTTTGTCTGGTTTGAGAGTGCCAAGTGGGTCCTGCAAACTGACACCCAGAACAGTGGCTTGTGAGTTTTGCTTCCAAGGGAAAAGGCCTGTACAATGGTTCAGGGTCCTGCGGCCTTAATTTGCCAGGTGCCTCCTGAAATTGCGCCTCTCGCAGGATGCCTCCCAGACACAAACTTGCACCAGTGCCAACTTGGTCTGGTTTGAGAGTGCCAAGTGGGTCCTGAAAACTGACACCCAGAACAGTGGCTTCTGAGTTTTGTTTCCCAGGGAAAAAGCCTGTACAATGGTTCAGGGTCCTGCGGCCTTAAATTTCCAGGTGTCTCTTGGAATTCGGCCTCCCGCAGGATGCCTCCCAGACGCAAAGTGGAACGAGTTCCAACTTTGTAGGGTTTGAGAGTGCCAAGTGGGTCCTGCAAACTGAAACCCAGAACTATGTCTTGTGAGTTTTGTTTCCCTAGGAAAAAGCCTGTACAATGGTTCAGGGTCCTGCGGCCTTAAATTTCTGGGTGCCTCCTGGAATTCCGCCTCTCGCAGGATGCTTCTCAGACGCAAGGTGGCACCAGTGCCAACTTGGTCTAGTTTGAGAGTGCCAAGTGGGTCCTGAAAACTGACACCCAGAACAGTGGCTTGTGAGTGTTCTTTCCCATGGGAAAAAGCCTGTACAATGGTTCAGGGTCCTGCGGCCTTAAATACCCGGGTGCCTCCTGGAGATCCGCCTCTCGCAGGATGCCTCCCAGACGCAAGGTGGCACCAGTGCCAACTTGGTCTGGTTTGAGAGTGCCAAGTGGGTCCTGCAAACTGATACCAAGAACAGTGGCTTGTGAGTTTTGTTTCCCAGGGAAAAGGCCTGTATAATGGTTCTGGTTCCTGCGGCGTTAAATTGCCTGGTGCCTCCTGGAATTCTGCCTCTCGCTAGATGTTTCCCAGACACTAAGCGGCACCGGTGCCCCCTTAGTCTAGTTTGAGAGTGCCAAGTGGGTCCTGAGAACTGCCACCCAGAACAGTGGCTGGTGAGTTTTGTTTCCTAGGAAAAAGGCCGGCAGAATTGTTCAGGGTCCTGAGGCCTTAAATTGCCGGGTGCCTCTTGGAATTCGGCCTCTCGCAGGATGCCTCCCAGACGCAAGGTGGAACCAGTGCCAACTTGGTCTAGTTTGAGAGTGCCAAGTGGGTCCTGAAAACTGACACCCAGAATACTGGCTTGTGAGTTTTGTTTCCCAGGAATACCCTGTAGAATTGTTCAAGGTCCTGCGGCCTAAAATGGCCAGGTGCCTCTCGGAGTCCCGCCTCTCGAAGGATGCCTTCCAGACGCATGTTTGCAGAAGTGCCAGCTTGGTCTTGTTTGAGAGTGCCAAGTGAGTCCTGTAAACTGACACCCAGAACAGTGGTTTGTGAGTTTTGTTTCCCAAGGAAAAAGCATGTACAATGGTTCATGGTCCTGCGGTCTTAAATTGCCGGGTGCCTCCTGGAATTTGGCGTCTCGCAAGATGCCTCCCAGACGCAAGGTGGCACCAGTGCCAACTTGGTCTGGTTTGAGAGTGCCAAGTGGGTCCTGAAAACTGACACCCAGAACAGCGGCTTGTGAGCTTTCTTTCCCGCGGAAAAAGCCTGTACAATGGTTCAGGGTCCTGCGGCCTTAAATTGCTGGGTGCCTGCTGGAATTCCGCCTCTCGCAAGATGTTTCCCAGACGCTAAGCGGAACCGGTGCCCACTTAGTCTAGTTTGACAGTGCCAAGTGGGTCCTGCAAACTGACACCCAGTACAGTGGCTTGTGAGTGTTCTTTCCCAGGGAAAAAGCCTGTATAATGGTTCAGGGTAATGCCGCCTTAAATACCCGGGTGCCTCCTGCAGATCCGCCTCTCGCAGGATGCCTCCCAGATGCAAGGTGGCACCAGTGCCAACTTGGTCTGGTTTGAGAGTGCCAAGTGGGTCCTGCACACTGACACCCAGAACAGTGGCTTGTGAGTTTTGTTTCCCAGGGAAAAAGCCTCTACAATGGTTCAGGGTCCTACGGCCTTAAATTGCCTGGTGACTCCTAGAGATCTGCCTCTCGCAGGATGCCTCCCAGACGAAAGGTGGCAGCAGTGCCAACTTGGTCTGGTTTGAGAGTGCCAAGTGGGTCCTGTACACTGACACCCAGAAAACTGGCTTCGGAGTTTTGTTTCCCAGGGAAAAATGCTGTAAAATGGTTCAGGGTAATGCCGCCATAAACCCTCGCCTAAAAAACTCCTAGAGATTCGCCTCTCACAGGATGCCTCCCAGACGCAAGGTGTCACCAGTGCCAACTTGGTCTGGTTTGAGAGTGCCAAGTGGGTCCTGAAAACTGACACGCAGAACAGTGGCTTGTGAGTTTTGTTTCCCAGGGAAAAGGCCTGTACAATTGTTCAGGGGCCTGAGGCCTTAAATTGCCGGGTGCCTCCTGGAATTCGGCCTCTCACAGGATGCCTCCCAGACGCAAGGTGTCAGCAGTGCCAACTTGGTCTGGTTTGAGAGTGCCAAGTGGGTCCTGAAAACTGACACCCAGAACAGCGGCTTGTGAGTTTTGTTTCCCTAGGAAAAAGCCTGTACAATGGTTCAGGGTCCTGCGGCCTTAAATTGCTGGGTGCTTGCTGGAATTCCGCCTGCCGCAAGATGTTTCCCAGACGCTAAGCGGCACCGGTGCCCACTTAGTCTAGTTTGGGAGTGCCAAGTGGGTCCTGCAAAGTGACACCCAGAACAGTGGCTTGTGAGTGTTCTTTCCCAGGGAAAAAGCCTGTATAATGGTTCAGGGTAATGCCGCCTTAAATACCCGGCTGCCTCCTGCAGATCCGCCTCTCGCAGGATGCCTCCCAGACGCAAGGTGGCACCAGTGCAAACTTTGTCTGGTTTGAGAACGCAGAGTGGGTCCTGAAAACTGACACCCAGAACAGTGGCTTGTGAGTTTTGTTTCCCAGGGAAAAAGCCTGTACAATGGTTCAGGGTCCTGCGGCCTTAAATTGCCGGGTGCCTACAAGAATTCGGCGTCTCGCAAGATGCCTCCCAGACGCAAGGTGGCACCAGTGCCAACTTGGTCTGGTTTGAGAGTGCCAAGTGGGTCCTGCAAACTGACACCCAGAACAGTGGTTTGTGAGTGTTCTTTCCCAGGGAAAAAGCCTGTATAATGGTTCAGGGTAATGCCGCCTTAAATACCCGGGTGCCTCCTGCAGATCCGCCTCTCGCAGGATGCCTCCCAGACGCAAGGTGGCACCAGTGCCAACTTGGTCTGGTTTGAGAGTGCCAAGTGGGTCCTGTACACTGACACCCAGAACACTGGCTTCTGAGTTTTGTTTCCCAGGGAAAAATGCTGTAAAATGGTTCAGGGTAATGCCGCCATAAACCCTCGCCTAAAAAAACTCCTAGAGATCCGCCTCTCACAGGATGCCTCCCAGACGCAAGGTGTCACCAGTGCCAACTTGGTCTGGTTTGAGAGTGCCAAGTGGGTCCTGAAAACTGACACGCAGAACAGTGGCTTGTGAGTTTTGTTTCCCAGGGAAAAGGCCTGTAGAATTGTTCAGGGGCCTGAGGCCTTAAATTGCCGGGTGCCTCCTGGAATTCGGCCTCTCACAGGATGCCTCCCAGACGCAAGGTGTCAGCAGTGCCAACTTGGTCTGGTTTGAGAGTGCCAAGTGGGTCGTGCACACTGACACCTAGAAGAGTGGCTTGTGAGTTTTGTTTCCCAGGGAAAAAGCCTGTACAATGGTTCAGGGTCCTGCGGCCTTAAATTCCTGGGTGCCTCCTGGAATTCCGCCTGTCGCAGGATGTTTCCCAGACGCTAAGTAGGACGGGTACCCACTTTTTCTGGTTTGAGAATGCCAAGTGGGTCCTGAAACTGACACCCAGAACAGTGGCTATTGAGTATTGTTTCCAGGGAAATACCCTGTAGAGTTGTTCAGGGGCCTGAGGCATAAAATGGCCCGGTGCCTCCTGGAATTGCGCCTCTCGCAGGATGCCTCCCAGACGCAAAAGTGGCAGCAGTGCCAACCTTTTCTGGTTTGAGAGTGCCAAGTGCGTCCTGCAAACTGACACCCAGAACAGCGTCTTGTGAGTATTGTTTCCCAGGGAAATAGCCTGTAGAATTGTTCAGGGTCCTGCGGCCTTAAATTGCCGGGTTCCTCCTGGAATTCCGCCTCTCGCAAGATGTTTCCCAGACGCTAAGCGGCACCGGTGCCCACTTAGTCTAGTGTGAGAGTGCGAAGTGGGTCCTGAAAACTGACACCCAGAACACTGGCTTGTGAGTGTTCTTTCCCAGGGAAAAAGCCTGTACAATGGTTCAGGGTCCTGCGGCCTTAAGTTGCCTGGTGACTCCTAGAGATCAGCCTCTCGCAGGATGCCTCCCAGACGAAAGGTGGCAGCAGTGCCAACTTGGTCTGGTTTGAGAGTGCAAAGTGGGTCCTGCAAACTGACACCAAGAAAAGTGGCTTGTGAGTTTTGTTTCTTAGGGAAAAAGCCTGTAAAATGGTTCAGGGGCCTGAGGCCAAAAAAGCCAGGTGCCTCCTGGAATCCCGCCTCGCGCAGGATGTTTCCCAGACGCAAGGTGGCACCAGTGCCAAATTGGTCTAGTTTGAGAGTGCCAAGTGGGTCTTGAAAACTGATTCCCAGACCAGTGGCTTCTGAGGTTTGTTTCCCAGAGAAAAAGCCTGTACAATGGTTCAGGGTCATGCGGCCTTAAATTGCCAAGTGTCTCTTGGAATTCGGCCTCTCGTAGGATTCCTCCCAGACGCAAGGTGGCACCAGTGCCAACTTGGTCTGGTTTGAGAACGCCAAGTGAGTCCTGCAAACTGACACCCAGAACAGTTGCTTGTGAGTTTTGTTTCCCAGGGAAATAGCCTGTAGAATTGTTCAGGGTCCTGCGGCGTTAAATTGCCGGGTTCCTCCTGGAATTCCGCCTCTCGCAAGATGTTTCCCAGACACTAAGCGGCACAGGTGCCCACTTAGTCTAGTGTGAGAGTGCGAAGTGGGTCCTGATAACTGACACCCAGAACAGTGGCTTGTGAGTGTTCTTTCCCAGGGAAAAAGCCTGTACAATGGTTCAGGGTCCTGAGGCCTTAAATTGCCAAGTGACTCCTAGAGATCTGCCTCTCGCAGGATGCCTCCCAGACGCAAGGTGGCACCAGTGCCAACTTGGTCTGGTTTGAGAGTGCCAAGTGGGTCCTGTACACTGACACCCAGAACACTGGCTTCTGAGTTTTGTTTCCCAGGGAAAAATGCTGTAAAATGGTTCAGGGTAATGCCGCCATAAACCCTCGCCTAAAAAAACTCCTAGAGATCCGCCTCTGACAGGATGCCTCCCAGACGCAAGGTGTCACCAGTGCCAACTTGGTCTGGTTTGAGAGTGCCAAGTGGGTCCTGAAAACTGACACGCAGAACAATGGCTTGTGAGTTTTGTTTCCCAGGGAAAAGGCCTGTAGAATTGTTCAGGGACCTGAGGCCTTAAATTGCCGGGTGCCTCCTGGAATTCGGCCTCTCACAGGATGCCTCCCAGACGCAAGGTGTCAGCAGTGCCAACTTGGTCTGGTTTGAGAGTGCCAAGTGGGTCCTGCACACTGACACCTAGAAGAGTGGCTTGTGAGTTTTGTTTCCCAGGGAAAAAGCCTGTACAATAGTTCAGGGTCCTCCGGCCTTAAATTCCTGGGTGCCTCCTGGAATTCCGCCTGTTGCAGGATGTTTCCCAGACGCTAAGTAGGATGGGTACCCACTTTTTCTGGTTTGAGAATGCCAAGTGGGTCCTGAAACTGACACCCAGAACAGTGGCTATTGAGTATTGTTTCCAGGGAAATACCCTGTAGAGTTGTTCAGGGGCAGAGGCCTAAAATGGCCCGGTGCCTCCTGGAATTGCGCCTCTCGCAGGATGCCTCCCAGACGCAAAAGTGGCAGCAGTGCCAACCTTGTCTGGTTTGAGAGTGCCAAGTGCGTCCTGCAAACTGACACCCAGAACAGCGTCTTGTGAGTATTGTTTCCCAGGGAAATAGCCTGTAGAATTGTTCAGGGTCCTGCGGCGTTAAATTGACGGGTTACTCCTGGAATTCCGCCTCTCGCAAGATGTTTCCCAGACGCTTAGCGGCACCGGTGCCCACTTAGTCTAGTGTGAGAGTGCGAAGTGGGTCCTGAAAACTGACACCCAGAACACTGGCTTGTGAGTGTTCTTTCCCAGGGAAAAAGCCTGTACAATGGTTCAGGGTCCTGCGGCCTTAAATTGCCTGGTGACTCCTAGAGATCTGCCTCTCGCAGGATGCCTCCCAGACGAAAGGTGGCAGCAGTTCCAACTTGGTCTGGTTTGAGAGTGCCAAGTGTGTCCTGCAAACTGACACCAAGAACAGTGGCTTGTGAGTTTTGTTTCCCAGGGAAAAAGCCTGTAAAATGGTTCAGGGGCCTGAGGCCAAAAAAGCCAGGTGCCTCCTGGAATCCCGCCTCGCGCAGGATGTTTCCCAGACGGAAGGTGGCACAAGTGCCAACTTGGTCTAGTTTGAGAGTGCCAAGTGGGTCTTGAAAACTGATGCCCAGACCAGTGGCTTCTGAGGTTTGTTTCCCAGAGAAAAAGCTTGTACAATGGTTCAGGGTCATGCGGCCTTAAATTGCCAAGTGCCTCTTGGAATTCGGCCTCTCGTAGGATTCCTCCCAGACGCAAGGTGGCACCAGTGCCAACTTGGTCTGGTTTGAAAACGCCAAGTGAGTCCTGCAAACTGACACCCAGAACAGTGGCTTGTGAGTTTTGTTTCCCAGGGAAAAAGCCTGTACAATGGTTCAGGGTCCTGCGGCCTTACATTGCCGGGTGCCTACTAGAATTCGGCGTCTCGCAAGATGCCTCCCAGACGCAAGGTGGCACCAGTGTCAACTTGGTCTGGTTTGAGGGTGTCAAGTGGGTCCTGCAAACTGACACCCAGAACAGTGGCTTGTGAGCTTTCTTTCCCGCGGAAAAAGCCTGTACAATGTTTCAGGGTCCTGCGGCCTTAAATTGCTGGGTGCCTGCTGGAATTCCGCCTCTCGCAAGATGTTTCCCAGACGCTAAGCGGAACCGGTGCCCACTTAGTCTAGTTTGACAGTGCCAAGTGGGTCCTGCAAACTGACACCCAGTACAGTGGCTTGTGAGTGTTCTTTCCCAGGGAAAAAGCCTGTACAATGGTTCAGGGTAATGCCGCCTTAAATACCCGGGTGCCTCCTGCAGATCCGCCTCTCGCAGGATGCCTCCCAGATGCAAGGTGGCACCAGTGCCAACTTGGTCTGGTTTGAGAGTGCCAAGTGGGTCCTGCACACTGACACCCAGAACAGTGGCTTGTGAGTTTTGTTTCCCAGGGAAAAAGCCTCTACAATGGTTCAGGGTCCTACGGCCTTAAATTGCCTGGTGACTCCTAGAGATCTGCCTCTCGCAGGATGCCTCCCAGACGAAAGGTGGCAGCAGTGCCAACTTGGTCTGGTTTGAGAGTGCCAAGTGGGTCCTGTACACTGACACCCAGAAAACTGGCTTCTGAGTTTTGTTTCCCAGGGAAAAATGCTGTAAAATGGTTCAGGGTAATGCCGCCATAAACCCTCGCCTAAAAAACTCCTAGAGATTCGCCTCTCACAGGATGCCTCCCAGACGCAAGGTGTCACCAGTGCCAACTTGGTCTGGTTTGAGAGTGCCAAGTGGGTCCTGAAAACTGACACGCAGAACAGTGGCTTGTGAGTTTTGTTTCCCAGGGAAAAGGCCTGTAGAATTGTTCAGGGGCCTGAGGCCTTAAATTGCCGGGTGCCTCCTGGAGATCCGCCTCTCACAGGATGCCTCCCAGACGCAAGGTGTCAGCAGTGCCAACTTGGTCTGGTTTGAGAGTGCCAAGTGGGTCCTGAAAACTGACACCCAGAACAGCGGCTTGTGAGTTTTGTTTCCCTAGGAAAAAGCCTGTACAATGGTTCAGGGTCCTGCGGCCTTAAATTGCTGGGTGCTTGCTGGAATTCCGCCTGCCGCAAGATGTTTCCCAGACGCTAAGCGGCACCGGTGCCCACTTAGTCTAGTTTGAGAGTGCCAAGTGGGTCCTGCAAAGTGACGCCCAGAACAGTGGCTTGTGAGTGTTCTTTCCCAGGGAAAAAGCCTGTATAATGGTTCAGGGTAATGCCGCCTTAAATACCCGGCTGCCTCCTGCAGATCCGCCTCTCGCAGTATGCCTCCCAGACGCAAGGTGGCACCAGTGCAAACTTTGTCTGGTTTGAGAACGCAGAGTGGGTCCTGAAAACTGACACCCAGAACAGTGGCTTGTGAGTTTTGTTTCCCAGGGAAAAAGCCTGTACAATGGTTCAGGGTCCTGCGGCCTTAAATTGCCGGGTGCCTACAAGAATTCGGCGTCTCGCAAGATGCCTCCCAGACGCAAGGTGGCACCAGTGCCAACTTGGTCTGGTTTGAGAGTGCCAAGTGGGTCCTAAAAACTGACACCCAGAACAGCGGCTTGTGAGTTTTGTTTCCCATGGAAAAAGCCTGTACAATGGTTCAGGGTAATGCCGCCTTAAATACCCGGGTGCCTCCTGCAGATCCGCCTCTCGCAGGATGCCTCCCAGACGCAAGGTGGCACCAGTGCCAACTTGGTCTGGTTTGAGAGTGCGAAGTGGGTCCTGAAAACTGACACCCAGAACACTGGCTTCTGAGTTTTGTTTCCCAGGGAAAAATGCTGTAAAATGGTTCAGGGTAATGCCGCCATAAAACTTCGCCTAAAAAAACTCCTAGAGATCCGCCTCTCACAGGATGCCTCCCAGACGCAAGGTGGCACAAGTGCCAACTTCGTCTGGATTGAGATTGCCAAATGGGTCCTGAAAACTGACACCCAGAACAGTGGCTTGTGAGTTTTTTTTTCCAAGGGAAAATCCTGTAGAGTGGTTCAGGGGCCTGAGGCCTAAAATGGCCAGGTGCCTCCGGGAATTTGGCCTCTCGCAGGATGCCTCCCAGACGCAAGGTGGCACCAGTGCCAACTTGGTCTGGTTTGAGAACGCCAAGTGGGTCCTGAAAACTGACACCCAGAACAGCGGCTTGTGAGTTTTGTTTCCCAGGGAAAAAGCCTGTACAATGGTTCAGGGTCCTGCGGCCTTAAATTGCTGGGTGCATGCTGGAATTCCGCCTCTCGCAAGATGTTTTCCAGACGCAAAGTGGCACCGGTGCCCACTTAGTCTAGTTTGAGAGTGCCAAGTGGGTCCTGCAAACTGACACCAAGAACAGTGGCTTGTGAGTTTTGTTTCCCAGGGAAAAAGCCTGTATAATGGTTCAGGGTAATGCCGCCTTAAATACCCGGGTGCCTCCTGCAGATCCACCTCTCGCAGGATGCCTCCCAGACGCAAGGTGGCACCACTGTCAACTTGGTCTTGTTTGAGAGTGCGAATTGGGTCCTGCGAACTGACACCCAGAGCAATGGCTTCTGAGTTTTGTTTCCCAGGGAAAAAGGCTGTACAATAGTTCCGGGTCCTGCGGCCTTAAATTGCCGGGTGCCTCCTGGAATCCCGCCTCTTGCAGGATGCCTCCCAGACGCAAGGTGACAGCAGTGCCAACTTGGTCTAGTTTGAGAGTGCCAAGTGGGTCCTGCAAACTGCCAGAACAGTGGTTTTGAGTTTTGTTTCCCAGGGAAAAAGCCTGTACAATGGTTAAGGGTCCTGCGGCGTTAAATTTTTGGGTGCCTCCTGGAATTCCGCCTCTCGCGAGATGTTTCCCAGACACAAAGCGGCACCGGTGCCCACTTAGTCTAGTTTGAGAGTGCCAAGTGTGTCCTGAGAACTGACACCAAGAACAGTGGCTTGTGAGTTTTGTTTCCCAGGGAAAAAGCCTGTACAATGGTTCAGGGTCCTGCACCCTTAAATTTCTGGGTGCCTCCTGGACTTGCGCCTCTCGCAGGATGCCTCCCAGACGCAATTTGGCACCAGTGCCAACTTGGTCTAGTTTGAGAGTATCAAGTGGGTCCTGCAAACTGACACCCAGTACAGTGGCTTGTGAGTGTTGTTTCCCAGGGAAAAAGCCTGTACAATGGTTCAGGGTAATGCCGCCTTAAATTGCCGGGTGCCTCATGGAATCCCGCCTCTCGCAGGATGCCTCCCAAACGCAAGGTGGCACAACTTCCAGCTTGGTCTGGTTTGAGAGTGTCAAGTGGGTCCTGCACACTGACACCCAGAACAGTGTCTTGTGAGTTTTGTTTCCCAGAGAAAAAAGCCTGTACAATGGTTCAGGGTTATGTGGCCTTAAATTGCCAGGTGCCTCCTGGAATTCCGCCTGTCGCAGGATGCCTCCCAGATGCTAAACTGGACGGGTTCCCACTTATTCTGGTTTGAGAATGCCAAATGGATCCTGAAACTAACACCCTGAACAGTGGCTTCTGAGTTTTGTGTCCCAGGGAAATACCCTGTAGAGTTGCTCAGGGGCCTGCGGCCTAAAATGGCCAGATGCCTCCTGGGATTGCGCGTCTCACAGGATGCCTCCCAGACGCAAGGTGCCACCAGTGCCAACTTGGTCTGGTTTGAGAGTGCCAAGTGGGTCCTGCAAACTGACACCCAGAACAGTGGCTTGTGAGTGTTCTTTCCAAGGAAAAAAGCCTGTACAATGGTTCAGGGTAATGCCGCCTTAAATTGCCGGGTGCCTCCTGGAGATCCGCTTCTCGCAGGATGCCTGCCAGACGAAAGGTGGCACCAGTGCCAACTTGGTCTAGTTTGAGAGTGCCAAGTGGATGCTGAAAACTGACATCCAGAACAGTGGCTTGTGAGTTTTTTTTCCCAGGGTAAAAGCCTGTAGAATGGTTCAGGGGCCAGAAACTTTAAATGGCCGGGTGCCTCCTGGAATTCGGCCTCTCGCAGGATGCCTCCCAGGCGCAAAGTGGCGCCATTGACTACTTGGTCTGGTTTGAGAGTTCCAAGTGGGTCCTGAAAACTGACACCCAGAACAGTGGCTTGTGAGTTTTGTTTCCCAGGGAAAAGGCCTGTAGTATTTTTCAGGGGCATGAGGCCTTAAATTGCCGGGTGCCTCTTCGAATTACGCCTCTCGCTGGATGTCTCCCAGACGCAAGGTGGCAGCAGTGCCAACTTGGTCTAATTGGAGAGTGCCAAGTGGGTCCTGAAAACTGGCACCCAGAACAGTAGCTTGTGAGTTTTGTGTCCCAGGGAAAAAGCCTGTACAATGGTTCAGGCTTCTGAGGCGTTAAATTGCTGGGTGCCTCCTGGAATTCCACCTCTAGCATGATGTCTCCCAGATGCAAAATGGCAGCAGTGCCAGCTTTTTCTGGTTTGAGAGTGCCACGTGGGTCCTGCAAACTGACACCCAGAACAGTGGCTTGTGAGTTTTGCTTCCAAGGGAAAAAGCCTGTACAATGGTTCAGGGTCCTGCGGCCTTAATTTGCCGGGTGCCTCCTGGAATTGCGCCTCTCGCAGGATGCCTCCCGGAAGCAAACTTGCACCAGTGCCAACTTGGTCTGGTTTGAGAGTGTCAGGTGGGTCGTGAAAACTGACACCCAGAACAGTGGCTTGTGAGTTTTGTTTCCCAGGGAAAAAGCCTGTACAATGGTTCAGGGTCCTGCGGCCTTAAATAGCCAGGTGCCTCCAGGAATTCGTCCTCTTGCAGGATGCCTCCAAAATGCAAGGTGGCACCAGGGCCAATTTGGTCTGGTTTGAGAGTGCCACGTGGGTCCTGCGAACTGATACCAAGAACAGTGGCTTGTGAGTTTTGTTTCCCAGGGAAAAGGCCTGTAGAAGGGTTCAGGGTCCTGCGGCGTAAAATTGCCGGGTGCCTCCTGGAATTCCGCCTCTCGCAAGATGTTTCCCAGACGCTAAGCGGCACCGGTGCCCCCTTAGTCTTGTTTGAGAGTGTCAAGTGGGTCTTGAGAACTGCCACCCAGAACAGTGGCTTGTGAGTTTTGTTTCCCAGGGAAAAAGCCTGTACAATGGTTCAGGGGCCTGAGGCCTTAAATTGTTGGGTGCCTCTTAGAATTCCGCCTCTCGCAGGATGCCTCCCAGACGCAAGGTGGCACCAGTGCCAACTTGGTCTAGTTTGAGAGTGCCAAGTGGCTCCTGAAAACTGACACCCAGAACAGTGGCTTGTGAGTTTTGTTTCCCAGGGAAATACCCTGTAGAATTGTACAAGGTCCTGCGGCCTAAAATGGCCAGATGCTTCTTGGAGTCCCGGCTCTCGAAGGATGCCTTCCAGACTCATGTTTGCAGAAGTACCAGCTTGGTCTGGTTTGAGAGTGCCAAGTGTGTCCTGTAAACTGACACCCAGAACAGTGGCTTGTGAGTTTTGTTTCCCAGGGAAAAAGCCTGTACAATGGTTCAGGGACCTGCGGCCTTAAATTGCCGGGTGCCTCCTTGAATTCGGCGTCTCGCAAGATGCCTCCCAGACGCAAGGTGGCACCAGTGCCAACTTGGTCTGGTTTGAGAGTGCCTAGTGGGTCCTGAAAACTGACACCCAGAACAGCGGCTTGTGAGCTTTCTTTCCCTGGGAAAAAGCCTGTACAATGGTTCAGGGTCCTGCGGCCTTAAATTGCTGGGTGCCTGCTGGAATTCCGCCTCTCGCAAGATGTTTCCCAGACGCTAAGCGGAACCGGTGCCCACTTAGTCTAGTTTGAGAGAGCCAAGTGGGTCCTGCAAACTGACACCCAGAACAGTGGTTTGTGAGTGTTCTTTTCCAGGGAAAAAGCCTGTATAATGGTTCAGGGTAATGCCGCCTTAAATACCTTGGTGCCTCCTGCAGATCCGCCTCTCGCAGGATGCCTCCCAGACGCAAGGTGGCACCAGTGCCAACTTGGTCTGGTTTGAGAGTGCCAAGTGGGTCCTGTACACTGACACCCAGAACAGTGGCTTCTGAGTTTTGTTTCCCAGGGAAAAATGCTGTAAAATGGTTTAGGGTAATGCCGTCATAAACCCTCGCCTAAAAAAACTCCTAGAGTTCCGCCTCTTGCAGGATGCCTCCCAGACGCAAGGTGTCACCAGTGCCAACTTAGTCTGGTTTGAGAGTGCCAAGTGGGTCCTGCACACTGACACCTAGAAGAGTGGCTTGTGAGTTTTCTTTCCCAGGGAAAAAGCCTGTACAATGGTTCAGGGTCCTCCGGCCTTAAATTTCCGGGTGCCTCCTGGAATTCCGCCTGTCGCAGGATGTTTCCCAGACGCTAAGTTGGACAGGTCCCCACTTATTATGCTTTGAGAATGCCAAGTAGGTCCTGAAACTGACACCCAGAACAGTGGCTTGTGAGTTTTGTTTCCCAGAGAAAAGGCCTGTACACTGGTTTAGGTGCCTGAAATTTTGAATGTCCGAGTGACTCCTGGAATTCGGCCTCTCGCAGGATGCCTCCAAGGGGCAAACTGGCACCAGTGTCAATTTGGTCTGGTTTGAGATTGCCAAGTGGGTCCTGAAAACTGAAACCCAGAACAGCGGCTTGTGAGTTTTGTTTCCCAGGGAAAAAGCCTGTACAATGGTTCAGGGTTCTGAGGCGTTAAATTGCTGGGTGCCTCCTGGAATTCCACCTCTCGCAGTATGTCTCCCAGATGCAAAATGGCAGCAGTGCCAGCTTTTTCTGGTTTGAGAGTGCCACGTGTGTCCTGCAAACTGACACCCAGAACAGTGGCTTGTGAGTTTTGCTTCCAAGGGAAAAAGCCTGTACAATGGTTCAGGGTCCTGCGGCCTTAATTTGCCGGGTGCCTCCTGGAATTGCGCCTCTCGCAGGATGCCTCCCAGAAGCAAACTTGCACCAGTGCCAACTTGGTCTGGTTTGAGAGTGTCAGGTGGGTCGTGAAAACTGACACCCAGAACAGTTGCTTGTAAGTTTTGTTTCCCTGGGAAAAAGCCTGTACAATGGTTCAGGGTCCTGCAGCCTGAAATTTCCGGGCGTCTCTTGGAATTCGGCCTCCCGCAGGATGCCTCCCAGAGGCAAAGTGGAACGAGTGCCAACTTGGTCTGGTTTGAGAGTGCCAAGTGGGTCCTGCAAACTGACACCCAGAACAGTGGCTTGTGAGTTTTGTTTCCCAGGGAAAAAGCCTGTACAATGGTTCAGGGTCCTGCGGCCTTATATAGCCAGGTGCCTCTTGGAATTCGGCCTCTCGCAGGATGCCTCCCAGATGCAAGGTGGCACCAGTGCCAGTTTGGTCTGGTTTGAGAGTGCCACGTGTGTCCTGCAATCGGACACCCAGAACAGTGGCTTGTGAGTTTTGTTTCCCAGGGAAAAAGGCCTGTAGATGGGTTCAGGGACCTGAGGCCTTAAATCGCAGGGTGCCTCCTAGATTTCGGCGTCTCGCAAGATGCCTCCCAGACGCAAAGTGGCACCGCTGCCAACTTGGTCTGGTTTGAGAGTCCCAAGTGGGTCCTGCAAACTGACACCCAGAACAGTTGCTTGTAAGTTTTGTTTCCCTGGGAAAAAGCCTGTACAATGGTTCAGGGTCCTGCAGCCTTAAATTGCTGGGTGCCTCCTGGAATTCCGCCTCTCACAGTATGTTTCCCAGACGCTAAGTGGCACCAGTGCCCACTTAGACTAGTTTGAGAGTGCGAATTGGGTCCTGCAAACTTACTCCTAGAACAGTGTCTTGTGAGTTTGGTTTCCCAGGGAAAAAGCCTGTACAATGGTTCAGGGTCCTGCGGCCGTAAATTGCCGGGTGCCTCGTGGAGATCTGCCTCTCGCAGGATGCCTCCCAGACGAAAGGTGGCACCAGTGCCAACTTGGTCTGGTTTGAGAGTGCCAAATGGGTCCTGCAAACTACACCCAGAACAGTGGCTTGTGAGTTTTGTTTCCCTGGGAAAAAGCCTGTACAATGGTTCAGGATCCTGCGGCCTTAAATTGCTGGGTGCCTGCTGGAATTCCGCCTCTCGCAAGATGTTTCCCAGACGCTAAGCGGAACCGGTGCCCACTTAGTCTAGTTTGAGAGAGCCAAGTGGGTCCTGCAAACTGACACCCAGAACAGTGGTTTGTGAGTGTTCTTTTCCAGGGAAAAAGCCTGTATAATGGTTCAGGGTAATGCCGCCTTAAATACCTTGGTGCCTCCTGCAGATCCGCCTCTCGCAGGATGCCTCCCAGACGCAAGGTGGCACCAGTGCCAACTTGGTCTGGTTTGAGAGTGCCAAGTGGGTCCTGTACACTGACACCCAGAACAGTGGCTTCTGAGTTTTGTTTCCCAGGGAAAAATGCTGTAAAATGGTTTAGGGTAATGCCGTCATAAACCCTCGCCTAAAAAAACTCCTAGAGTTCCGCCTCTTGCAGGATGCCTCCCAGACGCAAGGTGTCACCAGTGCCAACTTAGTCTGGTTTGAGAGTGCCAAGTGGGTCCTGCACACTGACACCTAGAAGAGTGGCTTGTGAGTTTTCTTTCCCAGGGAAAAAGCCTGTACAATGGTTCAGGGTCCTCCGGCCTTAAATTTCCGGGTGCCTCCTGGAATTCCGCCTGTCGCAGGATGTTTCCCAGACGCTAAGTTGGACAGGTCCCCACTTATTATGCTTTGAGAATGCCAAGTAGGTCCTGAAACTGACACCCAGAACAGTGGCTTGTGAGTTTTGTTTCCCAGAGAAAAGGCCTGTACACTGGTTTAGGTGCCTGAAATTTTGAATGTCCGAGTGACTCCTGGAATTCGGCCTCTCGCAGGATGCCTCCAAGGGGCAAACTGGCACCAGTGTAAATTTGGTCTGGTTTGAGAGTGCCAAGTGGGTCCTGAAAACTGAAACCCAGAACAGCGGCTTGTGAGTTTTGTTTCCCAGGGAAAAAGCCTGTACAATGGTTCAGGGTTCTGAGGCGTTAAATTGCTGGGTGCCTCCTGGAATTCCACCTCTCGCAGTATGTCTCCCAGATGCAAAATGGCAGCAGTGCCAGCTTTTTCTGGTTTGAGAGTGCCACGTGTGTTCTGCAAACTGACACCCAGAACAGTGGCTTGTGAGTTTTGCTTCCAAGGGAAAAAGCCTGTACAATGGTTCAGGGTCCTGCGGCCTTAATTTGCCGGGTGCCTCCTGGAATTGCGCCTCTCGCAGGATGCCTCCCAGAAGCAAACTTGCACCAGTGCCAACTTGGTCTGGTTTGAGAGTGTCAGGTGGGTCGTGAAAACTGACACCCAGAATAGTGGCTTGTGAGTTTTGTTTCCCAGGGAAAAAGCCTGTACAATGGTTCAGGGTCCTGCGGCCTTAAATTTCCGGGCGTCTCTTGGAATTCGGCCTCCCGCAGGATGCCTCCCAGAGGCAAAGTGGAACGAGTGCCAACTTGGTCTGGTTTGAGAGTGCCAAGTGGGTCCTGCAAACTGACACCCAGAACAGTGGCTTGTGAGTTTTGTTTCCCTGGGAAAAAGCCTGTACAATGGTTCAGGGTCCTGCGGCCTTATATAGCCAGGTGCCTCTTGGAATTCGGCCTCTCGCAGGATGCCTCCCAGATGCAAGGTGTCACCAGTGCCAGTTTGGTCTGGTTTGAGAGTGCCACGTGTGTCCTGCAATCGGACACCCAGAACAGTGGCTTGTGAGTTTTGTTTCCCAGGGAAAAAGGCCTGTAGATGGGTTCAGGGACCTGAGGCCTTAAATCGCAGGGTGCCTCCTAGATTTCGGCGTCTCGCAAGATGCCTCCCAGACGCAAAGTGGCACCGCTGCCAACTTGGTCTGGTTTGAGAGTGCCAAGTGGGTCCTGCAAACTGACACCCAGAACAGTTGCTTGTAAGTTTTGTTTCCCTGGGAAAAAGCCTGTACAATGGTTCAGGGTCCTGCAGCCTTAAATTGCTGGGTGCCTCCTGGAATTCCGCCTCTCGCAGGATGTTTCCCAGACGCAAAGTGGCACCAGTGCCCACTTAGACTAGTTTGAGAGTGCGAATTGGGTCCTGCAAACTTACTCCTAGAACAGTGTCTTGTGAGTTTGGTTTCCCAGGGAAAAAGCCTGTACAATGGTTCAGGGTCCTGCGGCCGTAAATTGCCGGGTGCCTCCTGGAGATCCGCCTCTCGCAGGATGCCTCCCAGACGAAAGGTGGCACCAGTGCCAACTTGGTCTGGTTTGAGAGTGCCAAATGGGTCCTGCAAACTACACCCAGAACAGTGGCTTGTGAGTTTTGTTTCCAAGGGAAAAAGCCTGTACAATTGTTCAGGATCCTGCGGCCTTAAATTGCTGGGTGCTTGCTGGAATTCCGCCTCTCGCAAGATGTTTCCCAGACGCTAAGCGGAACCGGTGCCCACTTAGTCTAGTTTGAGAGTGCCAAGTGGGTCCTGCAAACTGACACCCAGAACAGTGGCTTGTGAGTGTTCTTTCCCAGGGAAAAAGCCTGTACAATGGTTCAGGGTAATGCGGCCTTAAATTGCCGGGTGCCTACTGGAATTCGGCGTCTTTCAGGATGCCTCCCAGACGCAACGTCGCACCAGTGCCAACTTGGTCTGGTTTGAGAGTGCCAAATGGGTCCTGAAAACTGACACCCAGAACAGCGGCTTGTGAGTTTTGTTTCCTTGGGAAAAAGCCTGTACAATGGTTCACGGTCCTGCGGCCTTAAATTGCTGGGTGCTTGGTGGAATTCCGCCTCTCGCAAGATGTTTCTTAGACGCTAAGCGGAACCGGTGCCCACTTAGTCTTGTTTGAGAGTGCCAAGTGGGTCCTGCAAACTGACACCAAGAACAGTGGCTTGTGAGTGTTCTTTCCCAGGGAAAAAGCCTGTATAATGGTTCAAGGTAATGCCGCCTTAAATACCCGGGTGCCTCCTGGAATCCCGCCTCTTGCAGGATGCCTCCCAGACGCAAGGTGGCACCAGTGCCAACTTGGTCTAGTTTGAGAGTGCCAAGTGGGTCCTGCAAACTGACACCCAGAACAGTGGCTTCTGAGTTTTGTTTCCCAGGGAAAAATGCTGTAAAATGGTTCAGGGTAATGCCGCCATAAACCTTCGCCTAAAAAAACTCCTGGAGATCCGCCTCTCGCAGGATGCCTCCCAGACGCAAGGTGGCACCACTGTCAACTTGGTCTGGTTTGAGAGTGCGAATTGGGTCCTGCAAACTAACACCCAGAACAGTGGCTTGTGAGTTTTGTTTCCCAGGGAAAAAGCCTGTACAATGGTTCAGGGTCCTGCGGCTTTAAATTGCCAATTGCCTCCTGGAATTGCGCCTCTCGCAGGATTCTTCCAAGACGAAAGGTGGCACCAGTGCCAACTTCGTCTGGTTTGAGAGTGCCAAATGGGTCCTGAAAACTGACACCCAGAACAGTGGCTTGTGAGTTTTGCTTCCAAGGGAAAAGGCCTGTACAATGGTTCAGGGTCCTGCGGCCTTAATTTGCCGGGTGCC